>NW_022631135.1:3057829-3598790 GCF_010015895.1 Lontra canadensis | reverse complement strand
TAAAAGTAACATATATCAAACAAGGGCTTATTTCAAGAGTCTTTGAAACAAATGAAGGCAAATCTTTTTTTGGTTTGTCAATTTGTATTCAGATGTCAGGCTAAGTATTTTAAGTATATATAATTGTGACTAGTGCATAATTTTAGAGGATAAGCATCTCATTTGTAGGCCCAAGAGATCAATGAATTTCTAAAAATTTCAATTAACATCTTCTTTCTGGTCCTGTTGTAATTGTGTGTTTGTGTGTGTGTGTGTGTGTGTGTGTGTGTGTGTGTTTTGTCAGGATGAGGATAGAAAATGAAACTCAAACTAATCGATTCCGTTCCTTGGCTGTAGCTTCACTATAAAGGTAGACCAAGTTGAGAAGATTTAAATTACTCCACAAACTGGAATTAAGTTTCAAATGATATGTGCATGTAGAAGTATTTATACCAGTTCTTTTAATTATTATTTATAACTGAAAAATGATTTAAATCATGGGAACCATGCATATTTCAAATGTTGGGATGTCTTTACTGGAGAGAAAGAAATATAGACTACTTTGATCATATGCTTTTTTTTTTAAGATTTGATTTATTTATTTGACAGACAGAGATCACAAGTAGGCAGAGAGGCAGGTGGGGGCAGGCGGGGGAAGCAGGCTCCCTGCTGCGCAGAGAGCCCAATGTGGGGCTCCATCCCAGGACCCTGAGATCATGACCTGAGCTGAAGGCAGAGGCTTAACCCCACTGAGCCAACCAGACGCCCAGATCATATGCTTTTTTTGAGTGAGATCTATTTACGGTTTAAAATATCTGTCTAAAAACTCTTTTATTTTTGGTTTCAAAACGAGCCAGCGTTGTTGTTTCCTCTATTTACAATAGTGATGGATCCTCTCTAGCATAATCAGTTTTCTTATTCCTCTTCTTTTCTAACATTAAATATGAGAATTTAACAACTTCCCGAAAAAAACAAGAACATTTTTTTTAATCCTTAAAGACTATATTTAAAAAAAAAATTTAGTACCCAAGGAGTTAATTTAAAAGTAGATTTGAAAAGTTTTCCAGATTTGACCAATAATACTCTTATGTCCAAGTTCCTGTTAGTTTTTAATAATTTCATTTTTAATTATTTAAAGTTTAAAGTTCCCCACTTCAGAGCCCTCTTCCCCGGTTCTGGAGTTTTCTTACTTTTCCCTGTTAAGACTTTTTTTTTTTTTCCTTATTTTTCTCTTGGTCCTGAATATTATTTCCAAACTATCATTAAAACATTGGTGACCAAAATGGCTTAATAATTTGTACTTTCCAGGTACATCTTTCTTCACCACTAAATCAGAGTAATGCAAGGGGAAAAACTCAGGTATACTTTTTTCAAAGGGAGCTTTTTCAGTACTGTTTTTTTTTTTTTTTTCCCCTTTAAGTAGGTTCCATGCCCAGAGTGGAGCCCAACACTGGGCTTGAACTCAAAACACTGAGACCAAGACCTGAGCTGAAATCAAGAGTTGAATACTCAATGACTGAGCCACCCAGGTGCCCCTCAGTACTTTTCTAAATTATACATGTAGGATCTGCTTGCCTATTTTTGATATTGTATTTCTATAATGATCTTACGATGCATTTTATGGGTCAGAGATTGAACCCATACAGGAAAGCTAACTTTATAGACATTGTCATGTTCTAGGGCAGGGATGCTCAACCAGGAGTGATATCCCTACCCCACACCCCTGCCCCAGCCATGTTTGGCAATGTCTGGAGACATTTTTCATTGTCACAACTGGGAAGGTGCTACTGGCATCTAGTGGACAGAAACCAAGAATGCTGCTCAACATCCTATAATACGAAAGGACAGCTTCATGGAACAAAGAGTTACTCAGCCACAAATGTGAATAGTGTCAAGGTTGAGAAACACTTTTCTAGGATAATGTCAGCCTGGGAGGCAGATAATTAATCTGGCTGAAAGGCTTTACTTTTTAGTCTGGTGTCAGAGGTGAAATAAATTTTGATTTTCTACCAAAGTGGTACAACGAAACTGAAAGGGTATACTACTTTTTTGCCTTGGTAGTGATAAAGGATTAAAATATATATGCTTTCAAATTTAGATTTAAATTAAGCCCTCTGTAATAAATCAAATAGTAAACTCTACAGTGTTGCCTTGATCATTAATATTATAGCTTTAGAAGTAATGCTTTTTTTTCTGTGTGTCTTATTTTCCTCTTCAGATTCTTTTTATTTTTTTTTCTATTTTGAGACAAATAACTCATCAAGTCTTTTGAGTTGGTGTGACTGTGTAGTATTTATTAATGTTTACCATATTTTTTCCCACACTTTTAAGTTACATCTTTTTTTATGTTTGAGTTCCTCAAATCTTTCCATCGTTTATGTCATTCATTAATTTATTCATTAAGTAAATGTTTATTAAGTGCCAACTGTCCAGGCATTGTTCCATATGTTATTGTCCTACAATAATGAATAAAAAAGACAAAAATCCATACAGCCAGGGAGTGTATAGTCTAGTGGAGTGAAATAATGGAGTGAAATAATAGTGGAGTGAAAAAATAAAGGCACCAAAAAATCACATAGGTATGAATGCTATAGACATAAGTAAAGTGATAAAGGAGAGAAGGAGAGCCATGGTGAGGGGTTGAGGATGAAATTCTAAGTCAGTTGGCCAGGTACAGACTCACTGAGAAAGTGATATTTGAGCAAATACCTGAAGAAGAGGAGGTAGTGAGCCATATGGATATCTGGGAGAAATGTGTTTCGGGAAGAGGAAACCACAAGTGCAAGGTCCTGAGGCTGGAATGTACTTGGCATATTTGAAAGCAGTAGAGTCCATGTGGCTGGAAGAGAGTAAAGCAGAGATGAGGAAGAAGGCAATGGAGTCGGAGAGGCAATGGATGGGAAAATCAAGTTTTGGGAAGTTTCAGAAGGCTGTTCAAAAGATTTTGACTTTTACTCTGAGTGAGATGGGGAGCCATTGGAGGGTTTTGAGCAGAAAGCATGACAAAATTTGACTTGTGTTTTAAAATGGTCACTTTTGGACACTATGTGAAGAATAGACTAGAAAGACAAGGGCAAAAGCAAGGAGACCAATAAGGAACCTAGAAATGATGGTTTGGACCAGAATGCTAGCACTGGTTGGTAGCTTATTGATTTATTAATTTACTGATGACTAGATTTATAAAAAAGAGAAGAGCCAAAAGTTTTAGCTAGATTAACTAGAGGACTGGTGTAGTAGATTGTTCTTCTGTTTAGCAAATATTTCAGTTTCCTTCAATGTAGAGTCCCTTCCTGTGGGAGAATACTGCACATCTATCTGCTTGAAACCAGGAGGCCATGTGACTTGTTTAATCAGTAATAAGTAAGCAGAGGAGAAGTGAGTTGGGGGAAATTGGAGGGGGAGACGAACCATGAAAGACTGCGGACTCAGAAACAAACTGAGGGTTTTGGAGGGGAGGAGGGTGCGGGGTTGGGAGGGCCTGGTGGTGGGTATTAAGGAGGCCAATGTATTGCATGGAGCACTGGGTGTGGTACATAAACAATGAATCTTGGAATACTGAAAAAATAAAATTAAATTAAAAAAAATAAATAAGCAGGGCTTTAAGAGCTAGCATTTGGCTTACCACGTCACATTTTCTTCAGCTACAAACCCAGCAATGCTCCAGCTAAAGGCAACTCTCTTAGTTTGGCTCCTGGAGTAGACACATTGTAGCTTATAACTGAAGAGATATAGTGATGATATGTGGCAAGGAACAAACCTTTGTTGTTGGAGGCCAGTAAAATGTTCAGTTTGCAGCGTCACCCAGCTTAACCTGATTAATAGAAATACAGTTGGTATTTACCAAAATCAAATGAAAACACCTGCTAGAAATGCAGGTTTTTGGTATATTTGGAGTGACAAGGAGTTCAGTTTTGATGAGCGAGATTCGAGATGTTTATTAGATAGCCAAGGGAATGGTTAAGTAGCTAGTTGGATATAAGGGGCTGAAGTTCAAGAAAGAAGTACAGGCTAAGGATCTGCATTTGCGAGTCAACAGCCTAAGACTGAACAGGACTACCAGAGAGGTGAATGGATAGGTAAGAAGTCCAGGAACTGAGTATTCCCACCACTAATAAATGAGACTAAGAAGTATAGATAGCAAGGTAGGAAGATAACCAGGATGTGAGGTGTACTGGAGCAAACAGAACAAAGTATCACAAGAATGATCATCTGTGTCCTAGGGTACTGATAAGTCAAGTGGGGTCAGGACTAGGAATTGACTTTGGGATGCAACAATGTGGAAATCACTGATAATCTTACCACGAGCAGCTTAGGTAGAGTGGTCTGGAGAAAGCTTGAATGAGAGGGTTCAGGAGACATTGGTAGGAAAGGAATGAGTCAGCAAGGGTAGACAACTCTTCCCCCACCCTATTTATTTATTTTTATTTTTTTATAAACATATAATATATTTTTATCCCCAGGGGTACAGGTCTGTGAATCGCCAGGTTTACACACTTCACAGCACTCACCATAGCACATACCCTCCCCAATGTCCATAACCCCACCCCCCTTCTCCCAACCCCCCTCCCCCCAGCAAGGGTAGACAACTCTTTTGACAAGCTTTCCTGTAAAGAGGAGTGGAGACATGATGAAAAGTGAAATGGGGTTGAAAAAAGTCTTGGTGTTTCATTTTATTTTGTAAAATGGATGAAATAACAGCATACTGATATGCTGATGGGAATGATACACCATGGAGGGAAACAATTGATGGGCCGAAGAAAGACAGGAGAATAGCTAGAAAGATGCCTTTTGCTAGCTGAGAAGGGATTGAGTGCAGTACACAAATGGGGATGTTGATTGTGACAGGAACACATACAGTTCATTTATAGGAACAGGATGGAAAGAAGGCAGGTGGGTACAGATGAAGGGCCATGGGTACAGGTGGGTGGAGTGAGAACTTGGTGCTTCTGATTGTTTCTGATTGTTTCTGTTTCTCATTAAAATTGGAAGCAAGGGCATCCATTGAAAATAAGGATGTGTAAAGAGCTGTTGGAGATTTGACAAGGTTGTATATCTTTCTCCATCCATGTTTGGCAGGATGTGGGGTAAGTATGGAGGGCTGGAAAAATGCATTTAGCTATGGTGTGAGGTTGTCCTACAAATCCAACAAAACAAAGGTGGATAAAGAGTTTAAGAGTATATTGAGGGGTGTAACTACAAGGACTAACCATGGACTTTCGGAAGGGAAGTGAGGAGTGAGACAGTGAAGAGGTATTCTTATGCATGCATTGTTGAAGTTGGAGACTAGGAGGAATAAAGTACAAAATAGAAGCTGCTGGTTGGAAAATGGGCTGCTTAAACTCTAGATTATAGAGAGGCTGTGATAATTGGTAATGACAGGGTCTAGGATATGTCTACGAAACTGAGCAACTGAGTAGGACTTAGGACAGAATCTTGGAAGTTTTTGACTCTGAAGCTACCCCAGTTCATCCAAATTCTTCTCTTAAACATTTCCTCTCATTTAAATCCCTCAGTTAAACTCACTTCCTTTTTTCATGACTTTGATCCATGTATATTTCAAATTATTAGAAGAGATTTCACAGTTTAGTTAAATTAACACTTGAAGCATCATGAGGAATCACTTTGGCTTACCTTAGATTATGTAGAATGAAAATATACAAAGTCACATTGAATAAGGAAGGAGTTTGTTGGGTATTACTTCAGTAACTGATATCAGTTCCTATCAAAGATGCACTAATCATTTATCAGAATCTCAATATATTAAAGTGTTAAAATTGGTTATTTGTTCAGTATTTGGCTTAATGTCACCTTTTATAAAATATTATCTTGGGATTTCATCCCTTTCAGCATCATCCACTGAATTACTGATATTCTTAAGATGTTGGCTACTATTGGGCGCCTGGGTGGCTCAGTGGGTTAATCCTCTGCCTTCAGTTCAGGTCATGATCTCAGGGTCCTGGAATCGAGCCCCGCATTGGGCTCTCTGCTTAGCAGGGAGCCTTCTTCCCTTCCTCTCTCTCTGCCTGCCTCTCTGCCTACGTGTGGTCTCTGTCTGTCAAATAAATAAATAAAATATTTAAAAAAAAATAAAAAGGATGTTGGCTACTATCGTAGTCACTAACTATTATGTTGTGGAAATCAGACATTGAGACAAGAGATACCTAACTGTCAAAAAGTTGAGTCTGTTGTTTATCTTAAACCCTGGAGAAAGTTCTATTTTTTTACCTGACAAATCATAGAAGTGTAAATTAACTTTGAAGAATCAGAACACCAAGTAAATTTTGAATGCTTAGAAAAAGTTGGTGGTAATTCTTTTTATTTTATTTTATTTTATTTTTTGAGAGGGGAGGGAGGGACAGAAAGAGAGGGAGAGACAGAATCCCAAGCAGGCTCCATGCCCAGCGTGAGCCCGATATGGGGCTCAGTCTCATGACCTTGAGATCATGACCCTGATGTCGTGACCCAAGTTGAAATCAAGAGTCAGATGCTTAACCTACTGAGCCAATCAGGCACTCCTGATGGTAACCTTTTGACCACATTCACCCATTTCTCTTCCTCTCTACCCCTGTCTCTGGCAACCACCAAACTGTTTTCTGTTTCTATTTTTCAGATTCCACATATAAGTGAGATTACTTTTGCTTTTCTCTGTCTGACTTATTTCACTTAGCATAATGCCAAGGTCCATCCATCTTGTTACAAATGGCAAGATTTCTTTCTTTTTATTGACGAGTACTATTCCATTATATATCTATATATATATCTATCTCTGTCTCTATCTCTATCTTTATCTATCTCTATCTATCCCTCTCTCTATATATATATATACACAGACCACATCTTTGTTCATTCATCTGTTGATGGACACTTAGGTGTCTCCATGTCTTGGCTATCGTAAGTAAAGTTGCATGAACATGGGTGTGGAAAACTCTTCAAGACAGTAGTTCCAGAGGTGGCATTGCTAAATCGTCTGATAGTTTTATTTTTAATATTTTGAGGAAACTTTTTCTAATATTTGATGTTTTCCATAGTGGCTGAACAGATTTACATTCCATGGGCTGTTGTTTTCATTCACTAGGTTTTTAGCCATTTGTTTTGGTTTTCCATAGCTATGACATTAGTTCAGTCTTATATTAGTAAGTAAAGCCCAAACAGTGGTTCTAAATGAGGATGAGGGTGGAGGAGTTGTGGAATCAGCCTGGGGAGGTTTTCCAAACTGCACATTCCTAGCTCCATTATCTCTGTAGGGATGCGGATATTTTCCTACAAACTCCCATTTCAGAATCACTTATCTAGAGCACATCCGCAAGTTTTTCTTTGCTTCCAATTGGCAAAATTTAAACCAATACTTAAAAACTAATATTTTTGTGAAGTGAAAAACTATATGGAGCATTAGAATGTAGTAGAAAGGAGGTAATATTAAAAAAAATACTTTGGACCTTAGAGTTTCACAATCTTTTAGTTTAACAGTATTATTTTTTTAAGATTTTATTTATTTATTTGACAGACAGAGATCACAAGTAGGCAGAGAAGCAGGCAGAGAGAGAGGAGAAAGCAGGCTCCCGGCTGAGCAGAGAGCCCGATGCGGGGCTCGATCCCAGGACCCTGGGATCATGACCTGAGCCGAAGGCAGAGGCTTTAACCCACTGAGCCACCCAGGCGTCCCAGTTTAACAGTATTTTGAATCTTAGTTCAACAACCCCAGTCAAAAATAAAAAATAAAAAACTTTTTTAAAAATCCCAGTCATATATATCCATAAGCAACTGTTTTTTCTTTTCCTAGAATTACTTCTTTAGGCATAAGGAGGGTGTGTGTGTGGGGGAAGATACTGTGCCATGCATCTGTCAAACAGCTATTTTTCCTGCTACTATCACACTTTCAGTAATATTCATTAAATATCATAGCACATGTGTTGTTGTGCTAGGCACTATGTGCGCTTGCCAATGGCACAATACAATTATCTCCTGTTTCCATCACAAGCTTTTCCAGTTCTCTGTGGGAGGAACCAGTGTCTTCTTTTTCACTCTCTTGGTGGGTGGTCTGTTGATTTGGGCTGACACTGTGCAGTATGTACTCATTTGGCTAAGCTGTAATTACACCAAGAGTGTGGCATTTCTTGCTTTGTCTACAGTAAGATCTAGTGATACAGGAGATGAAGAACTGATCACATATATCTCAAATATTTGATGCAGGAGTAATATGTTGGGGACAGAGAAACTCTATGAATAAAAACCATCTGAACAAAAACAAAAAAACAAAACAAAACAAAAACCAAAAAGAAAGAGCTCAGGGGTATATGTGATAAGGAAATGACTAGCTCAGATGTGTAGCAGCAGCACTGCAGATTTTGAAATTGAGAAAGAAATTATATATCACATTTTATTATTATTTCTCCAACTAGAGAGGACTCTGAGGTCAGGATATAAATATTAGACCTGTCTGTGTCTGGAGCATGACTGAAGATGGTGCTCTGTGCAAAGTATATGCTTAGGAACTGTGTATTAATATACTGACAGATTAATTTTAAAAAGTAGACTTTTTAAAATTAGTAGTAGACTGCTTGGGTGATATTGGAAGTTAATTTCAATTTAACATTGAGTATGACTTTGATGTTTTAAAACTTATTTGTGAAACCTACATTTAATTGTACACAGCCTTGTATTCTTTGTTAGTTATTACAGATTTCAAAAGTTTGAGATTTATTATTATGATGTTTAGCACAGACTAGTTGCTCAGTAAATAATAGATGAATCAAAGAAATCCAAGGGAAAAAGTAAGCTATATATAGGACATTCCCCCCCCACCCCCACCACCGCTTAAGCCTTAAGCCTCAGTAATGGATTTGACTGAGCGACTATGACGGGAATAGTGAGCTACCTACCAAGGCCCAGGCCCTCCTCTGCTTTAATAAAAGGAGGATAGCCAAACAATGCCCAGATGTCACTTACACTTCTCCCTTGTCTTTTGAGCAGGAGTGACTTGTTTCAATTTGGGGTGAGATTTTTCAGAAAGGTGTGTGTGGGGTTCTCTACATTCTCCTTCAGATTCTACTAGTTGGATAGAGATGATGATGTGTCTTTCGAGGAGAGAACAGCCACACAATAGACAGGGGAGAGAGGTCCACTAGCATGGATATTAGCCCTGGATTGTGCAAGTACGAAATAAATTTCTATTTCTTTGCATTCATTAAAATTTTCAGACCTATTCTTCCCAGTAGTTTAGCTTATCTTAACCAAGGCAGTTTTTAAATTTGATTATATATTTACAGATATAAAACTTCATGACTCGGGGAGCCTGGGTGGCTCAGTAGTTTAAGCCTCTGCCTTCAGCTCAGGTCATGGTCTCAGGGTCCTGGGATCGAGCCCCGCATTGGGCTCTCTGCTCGGTGGGGAGCCTGCTTTCCCCTCTCTCTTTGACTGCCTCTCTGCCTACTTGTGATCTCTGTCTGTCAAATAAATAAATAAAATCTTAAAAAAAAAAAAACTTCATGACTCAACCAATAAAATACTAATCAATGCTTGAAGTAGATTCAGATATATATTAGGTGATACATAAGGATAAAAAAATGAAGGGTATTATGATTACTTTCAAAGAAGGGAGACATTTTTAAGCATAGGATTTGGGGAGCAAACATACAGGACAGAGACTGTATCACACAAAGAGACATATCACACAAAGATCTGGATTTCTGGGTGCTCTAAGATGACCTGAGTTTCGGTCTTGATTTTGCCATTCTGGTAGCTGTGTGATTTTGCCATTCTGGTAGCTCTGTCAGGAGCATGGGCTTTGGATTGCCATCATCATACAAAGAGGTTTAGACTACAGCTACTTCGAAGGAAGCTATATTTAGAGAAGAGATCCCATTTTTAAAGTAAGAGTTGCTGTAGTTTCTTGACCAATTTAAGAATGTAATCAGCTTTTAGTTAGTTTGTCCTATCATAGCCTGCCTCTGTTGCTATATATAATATTCATTCTTTGTGAATTGCAAGTAGTATTTCATTAGATTTTCTCCAAACTATTACTTATTAGTTTCTGTCAGCCTCTTGCTTTAGAATATTATTTTTTAATTTTCAAAATTAGTACTACATGGAATAAGTCTATTTTTTCTATATTTAGTAATATAATGAATAAGTGAACTTATTTGTATTCAATAGTAATTGAATAAATTTAATAATATTTAGTAGCATATTGGATAAATCTGTTTTCCCCATATCTAGGTCTAGGTCATAATGTCTTTCCTGTAAAATGAATATGCTGGATTATTTACTCTCTAAGGTTCTTTTCTAAAAATGGTATGTATTCTCATAGGAGGAAGTTGGCCTAAGTTCATTAAGGGGAAACACTGGGCAAAGAAGAGGTGAACAAGCGGGTCAGCATCAAGGCAGTCATAGGCAGGGAGGATTTGTTTTCACTGGGGAGTTCCTGTTTATCCAGTAGCAACACTTTTTGGATTTCATATTCAAATCCAACACCTTTTGGATTTCATATTTGTGGTCAGTTTTTCTCTCTGCAGCTTCCCTGTTCCACTACATTATGCTGGCATCTTCCTTCTAGGGAATACTTTAACCCTATCCAAGTTCCTGACAAATCTTTACTTCTCTCTGTGGGTAGGCATTGACAAGGCCCAACAGGCAGGGGGGCTGTCTGCAGTACCTCACTTCTCCAGTAGGGGCGCTGGCCACACTATGTTTGGTTTAACTGCAATTCCCTTTGGGTTCAAGGTTCCGCTTGTGAAATGTAATTTTTGCATGAAATCTCTCCTTAAACACATTTTTATTTTATTTTAAATCCTTACTGTGTTTTATTTAATACACATATTTTATATACAACACTCTTACAGTAGTTAGCAGTTTTCATATAAACCAAATAGTACTTAAGGCTCTGAAGTTCTTAATTATGGAGCAAAGCATTTGATTCAAGACATAGACCCTTCCGGAGGTGCCTGGGTGGCTCACTCAGTTGGGCGACAGACCCTTGGTTTCAGCTCAGGGCCTGGGATAGAGCCCTGAGTTGGGCTCCAGGCTTAGCAGGGAGTCTGCTTGACGGTTCTCTCTCTCCGTCTCTGTCCCTCTGCCTGTTTTCCACTCACGTTCTCTCTCTCAAATAAATAAATTTAAATCAATCTAATCTATCTATCTATCTATACCCATCCAGATAAAGTTCCTAATTCTTAAGAGCTACCATCATCTTTGCCCAAGAATTTGTTGTTGCCCTGACTGGCCTGACTCTGCCAGTAACCATCTATATTTGCCCATTTTTTAAGGGTATTTATATTTAACATGTTATGAATGAAGCATTTTCCCTTCTCCTTGTAGCAAGAGGGAAGTCCTGACATTACAATAGCGTTACCCATTACACACATAGTCTCTGGCACCTCTTTCTTCCTCTCTCACTGCCAACGCACTTAATATGTATACAGTGGGATGTCCAGGTATCCAAGGCTCATTAAATACACAGTAAGAAGTTGAGAAGGAGAAAAAGAGCTCAAAGTCTCTGTCAATCCGTCCCAGAGAAGTTAAAAGGCAAAAAGGTCAAAGTTTCCTTGTGTATGTTTAAAATTTTTTTAAATGAAAGAAGACACTGCTTTTATGTTCTGTGTGTCCAAGTGCTAACAGGATGAGAAACACTTTTTGTTCACATTCCCTTGTAACCTTGAACTGGGAATGTTGAAGTTCTTGCTTTTCTTTTTCATTACAAACCAAAGAAAGGTCATTCCAAATTCACTTGGCAATATCCAGACAAGCTATTTCCTAATCCTCAAAATAGCTTTTTCTTTTGAGTGTTTCCCAAAAGTCTTAAAATATATTCATGAACCGTATATATACTTCATTTACTAAACTTTTGGGTTAATCTTTAAGAGAAATATAAAACTTGAAGAACAAAAACTTAAATATTATAAATCTAGATGAACAGAAAAGCACATTAAAAATTATGTTTTTACTAATAAATATAAAGTAGTATAAATTCATACTGAGAAGAGAATGACACCAGTACCAGGAAGTTTAATTTTGGTGATTCCTGCTGTCGTTCATAATAATGTATTAACTTTTCAACCATAAACTATTTTTATTTAAAATAAAATTACTAAGATGCAAACAAGTAACATTATTATGAAGTGATTCAAAGTTGCAAGTCCTTTTCCAAGGGTTCTGTGTGGTGCATATTTTCTGCCAAGGATATGCATTCCATTTTCTGAGATAGGAAACTCATTTCTTTCCTCACAAATACCTGTTGAGTGCCAACTGGTATTGGGCTAATATTGTGAAACAATAGTGGAAGAAATAGGCATTAATCCAATAATCACATATACACATCTAGATAATCACTGGTTGTAATCTGTATTATGAGGGAAAAACATAGGGCACCCTGAAAGACCTGATTTAGGCTGAATCATAGGGAAGAAACTTGTGAAGAAGTAACCACTGAATTATGATTTGAAGAATGAATAGAAGACAAGTAGGTAGAAAGCAAGCCATGTCAGTGTGTGTGATGGTCCTGAGGTGGGAAGTAGCATGGCATGTGTGAAAATATGAAAGAAAGCCAGTGTGTCCAGGGCACAGAAATTGAGGAAGGAAGTGTCTTTCAGGTAGACTGGCTATTAGAGTCTGAAGTCTAGCTAAGGAAAAATAAACATTTGAGTTATGAATTAGTTTACACTTGTAACTTCCAAAGTTTATTTCTGAGTTGGGATAAATGGTAGCTAATATATTTTCTTCTGTTTACCCGTTGAATTTAAAATTAGATTTCCATTTAGTGATGAAAACTGAAAGGACTAGGGATAGACTGGAAGGAGTCACAAGGGAACTTTCTGGAGCCATTGAAATATTCTATATCTTATTTGGGATGCTTGTTATATCGGTGTGTATGTTTAACAACTCACTGAATTAAATTTTATCTCAATTAAGGAAAAAACAGATTGTGGGCTAATATGAAAAACACATTCAGCCTTGTTTGTGGTTAAACAAATTAAAATAAAAATAGAATTAAAAAATGAAATCTAGCTAAAGATTGTGATCTTTATGCTAAGGCTGAAGTAACTTCTTAAAGTATTTTAAACAAAGAGATGGCAAGACCACATGGACATCTAAACAAATCACTCTTGTTTTGCTGTGAAGGATAAATTAGGGGGGAGACGACAATGAATGAGGGAAGACCAGCTCAGGGCTTATTCAAATCTTTTGGGGGAGAATTGATAGCAGTAGTGGTGGAGAGAGAGGGAAGTAGGGAGGTCCAAGAGACTTCTAGAAGATAAAATCAAAGGAGAGATCCTAGACTTCTCACCTAGTGAAACTCAGAAGCATGGAGAAAAACCTAAATTGATGAGGCACCATCTTCTTCCCTATTGAAGGGCAGGTAGCATTTATGTGACATCAGCAAAGGTGGCTGCTGAAGAAAGTAGATGAGTAATTGACCATCACGTGGTAAAAGTTTCACTCAGAAACAGGAAAGCCAAAGTTATGGCAAGATAGCAGCCAAACTAAGGTCGGCAGCAACAGCTGGGAGTTCTCTTGGGAAGGCTTGCTGAATGAAGCAACAAAGCCTGACATTCAATACTTGGTTATATATGGAGTGGCTCATGATTTCCCAGGCAGCTCTGCTCATGCCCCAAAGTAACCCAAGAAAGTGAAATCTGCTAAGTCACCTGACTTACCTTTGGGGCAGTTCCATGTGTTCTCGAAATATCTCTCTTTCTAGGATGCAACAGGACAGTCAAGGTTCATCATCCTTTCCCCACTAAATGGAAGCTGCTGTTCTAGAAAGATCTTGACATGGGGAGTCAGAAGACCTGGGGCTAAATGGTGGCTCCAAGCTTCTCTAGTGGTGTGCATTTTAGAGGTGGTTTCCATCATAATTAAAATGTGATTGCTAAAATCTATAACCTTGCAGAGCTGCTGTGAAGGTTTTGTATATGATAGGTACTCCACAAATGTTAGCAATAAAAATCATAATAACGCTAAATAACTTTTATTATTAAAATATCCTTTCTCTCCTTTCTTTCTTTTTTTTTTAAGATTTTTATTTATTTTTTTGACAGACACAGATCACAAGTAGGCAGAGAGGCAGGCAGAGAGAGAGAGAGGGAAGCAGGCGCCCCGCTGAGCAGAGAGCCCGATGCGGGGCTCGATCCCAAGACCCTGAGATCATGACCTGAACCGAAGGCAGAGGCTTAACCCACTGAGCCACCCAGGTGCCCCCCTTCTTTCTTTTATATAGTTTTTCTTTTTGATTTTTTTTTCAACTACCATAGCTTCAGGTATACCCTTATTTGACAAATGTTGCATGCTCGTTAGGTATCAGACACCATACAAGGTGATGAAGATAGAGGGGAGAAGATCCACATTGTCTTTATCCTCTAGACCTTATGCTTAAAGAGATGAAGGCTAGATCTACTCTGTGACAGAGACTACTGCCTATTCACCAAAAATTTGAGTCCTTTTTTCCTGGACACATGGTAGATTACTTTCCCAGCCTTCCTTGCTGCAGGGTGTGGCCATGTGACCCATTAATGGAATATAAGCTTCTGTTACTTCTGGACCAAGATTTTTAAGAGGTAGATGTACTTCCTCTACTCTCTTTTCTCATTTTGCTGGTTGGTTGGATGCAGATGATAATAAAGGATTCCAGGAGAAAGGCAAAGCTGAAAGATAAAAGGTCCCTAGATCCCTGATTTGCCATGTCTTTTCCCACCCAGAAAGACTTGCCTTAGACTTTTCCTAAACAACAATAAAAATAACAAAATAAAGTCTATTGTGTTTGAGTCATTAGGAAGTTTTGTGCTTATTTGTTGTAGCAGTTAGCTACTTTACTACATTCCTCTTCAGTTCTCATTTTCCTTCTCTATTGTAATCAATGACCTTAATACATTTTTGTTTTTGTTGTCATCAAGAAGTCACTGTATCTCAGAATATCTAAAACAAAACTTATAATCTCACCTCCAAGACATTTTTTTGACCTACCTCTCTCTAATAATGACCTCGTTAGAGGCCAATATATACAAGCCTCACACAGTGGAGTTAGCTTGACCCTCTCTTTCCCTTCCTGAGATGCAGTCAGTTACCCATTTCTCTATCTTTTCCTTTATGATCCTTCTAGAATTTGACTTTTCCTTTTCAGCCCCATCAGTATCACTAAGAAAGGTGAAGGGGCTAAAATTCAAGTCATGCATCTTGGCACAACGTTGCATCCACTTGGAGGGATGGTTTTTTCATAGTTTCCATAAACTGTCAAAGGAAGTGTTTCCTTTCTACCCTGCCACAAGTTCCTTGAGAGTGCCGGAAAGCCCTGTGACTGACACACTAATCAAGCCTCTAATGCTTCAAGCTGAGGCGACGGTGAGCATCCACAAGTTTACAACATTCTCATCAGTCTCCCCACTTCCAGTCTATCCTTCAAGCCTTTGCTTTATTAATCTTCCAAAAGTATAGATGTTAAGTATTTCTGCTTAAAAAGTTCAGTGGCTATTCCTTATCTAACAGAATGAACTTGTAGCCTGTGTATTCAAAGCCTACCATGATCTAGAATCATCTCCCTTCTCTCATCTCCCTTCTCTAGCCTTCTATTATTCTTTCCCATATTTCTCAGTGCAAACAACATTGGCCTTTTGGGAAAGAACATTCCTTGTTATACTATAATGTCCTAAGGATTATGGCACATTCAGCCACACTGAGCCTATCTACTCAATGCCATCAGAGCCCTCCAAGCATTGTGACAACAAACATGTCCATACATTTTGGAGATGGGAATAGAACTGTCCTTGATTGAGAACTTCTATACCACCAACAAAAAACAATATTTATTGAGTGTTTATATCTATTATTCCCTTATTCAACCCATAGGTGTTATTTTTCTGATTTTTTAAATGAAAAAACTGGCTCTAGGAAGTGAAAAGACATAATCAAGAATACATAGCTATTGAGAGAAAGAGAATTGGCTACAAAATGTACACTTACATATTACATCCAAACTGAGCTACTTGGCATTCCCTAAAATCCTTTGTTCTACTTTGACTTTCCTCATTCTGTTGATTCTGCCTAGAACATCCCCAGATTTCTTTCTAGATATCCCTTTATTTAATCATGACCTTAGATACCATCCTCTTTGGGAACTCTTCTCTGACCACACTAAACCAGGGATCATTTCTGAGTTACTGTGGTGCTTTCTCCTTTGGTCAGCCAACTTCACAGTCCGTTTTGGACTGTGCATACAGCTTCTCTCCCATGTTGGATCATATACTCCCCGAGGACAGAGCAATATTTGTTTCATTGTTGCTTAAAATATCTAGCACACATGTGCCTTGCATGTGCTAAACATTCTTGAAAAAAAGGAAAGAAAAGAAGAGAAAAGGAAAGAAAAGAAAAGAAAAGAAAAGAAAAGAAAAGAAAAGAAAAGAAAAGAAAAGAAAAGAGGCCCAGTGATATGACAGAATGGGAAAATCATGGACTTTAGAGTTACTTTCGCATCCAGGATATATCACCTGCAACCATTGGCCTTGCACTTGTTATAGAATCTCCCCAAGCTTCAGTTTGCCATCTCTAGAATGATTCAATCCAACTGATTAAAATGAATAGATAAGAATATATAAAATACATAAAATATTGAACACATTATAAGACAAGTGATAGGAGCTATTAGAAGTAATAATAAAAACAATTAAATATTAGGCCTTAAAAAATTAACACAAACATTTTTCAATACTGACCTAGACTAGATATTTTCCAGGAAGTCCAGGACTGCATTATCTCTTTCTGACCATGCCTGGGGCTGGTGTTTATTAAATGGTTTTGGCTTGAATGCTCCCTTTTCCCACACTATTGAGGTTGGTTCTGAGCCTGGGAAAGCTTAGGAAGATAGGGAAAGATTTCCCTAATATTCCCTATTAAGCTACTGTACAAACCTGGTTCTCTAGACACAGGCAGGGTTGTGAGAAGAAAGGGTGTGTTCATTCTGATCCTCTCTCACAGAAATTTCACTAGAGCATTGCACATCTCATTGTAATTCTGCAAAATTGTAATATTAATCCATCTGTCCATCCATCCATCTGACTACTATTTGACATTTTAAAGTTTCACTTATGTACCTGTATCATCCCAGGAACTGGAAAATACAGTGAGGAGAAAGACATGTTCCTCATCTCAAGAACATCACAGTTAAAGAGGCAAAGGAGAGATGAACCTAATAAAATGAACACTGTCATCAACTAAAAAAAGCATGTACAAAATTCAAACTCTCCTTGAATCTTGATTCCTCTGTTTGCATTGAGGACTATTTATACTCTTTAAAATAACTCAGAAAACAGCCCGTTTTTTTCTAATAATATTAAAGCAAAACAGGACCATTCATTACAAAGGCTAATCCAATTGTGAAGTTAGAGGGAATAGTCCACATGAGGCCACCCTTATTTCTGATATCATTTGCAAGTTTCAGAGATCCTTGAAACTGCCCACAGTTTGATAATTCACCAGAAAAGCTCACAGAACTCACTTAAAGCTGTTATGCTCATGATTATGGCTTATTACAAGGAAAAAATACAGATTAAAATCAGCCAAAGGAAGAGAGACACAGGATAGAGTCCAGGACTGAACCAAACATGGAGCTTCCAGTTGTCTGTTCCCCATGGGGATAGGAGAGCATTACTTCCCCAACAACAACACTGAGTACTGCCAAATGTAAAGCTACCCCTATGATGTTGGTGTCCAGAGTTTTTATCAGGGCTTCATCATGTAAGGATGATTATTGCCCACATGGTTGATTTCAGTCTTAAGTCTCTCCAAAGTTCAGCTGACACCACATGATCCAAAGCTCTTACTCTGAATGCATTGTTAATATCTGGTGTGGCCAGCCTCTATTCTAAATTACATTAATACACTATTCAGTGTGACTCAAGGGTGTAGACAAAGACACTTGTGCCAGGCATGATGTTCCCAGGGCCCAAAGATTCCTCTGAGTAACCAATGACAAAGGCCAGACCTCTCTATGGGCAGGGCTAAAGTCTTTACTACAGATCTATTTGCAGTGTTTTTAATGAGAAACACCTCACAATTTAAGTAATTTAAAATTTTTATTGTCTACCTTAATCATCTATTTAAATGGGTTTTGGGAGTTTTGCTCAAAGGTTCAGAATGAAGTGAGTAAGATGAGTTTAGTGGATTATCAGATATAATAATTAAAATGTTATTTGTAAATAGTAAAAACCTGCTGGTTCTGGCTTAAGCAAAAAAAAAATAATAATAATAATAAAAAATAAATCCTGGGATTTATTTTGAGGATTAGGGTAGTTCATGAAATTCAAAGCCAAGAAGCTATCCTTTCTTCTCTTCTTCATGTGTGTGCTTTTTTCCTTCTAGTTTGGAAGAAAATTGGTCACTCCAAGATTCAGGATACACATAATTTAACTTTTGAGTTTTGAGAACCTGATCATTTCTCTCATGGCCTTGACTCCAAATTTCTGCCAGAAAGAATCTGAAACACTCAACTTGGAGGAGTTATTTACCTCTGGCCAATCAGCTATAACCAGTGATATGGGGCCACAAGGCATAAATATGTGGCTAGTTGTCCAGAGAAATATGGCAGGGTAGATATCCTACTATCTGTTGACTATTGAGATCCACATCGACTACAAGGGAAGATAATTCATTAAATGGAATGTGGAGAAAGGTTTATGATAACTTAAAAGCAAGCTAGGTAGACTAATGGTTAAATCCTGAGATTTCAAGAAAGCTGATTATGGTCCTGTTTTGTGGAACATTTATAGTACCATGTTATGTTGGACTGTGCATTACAGTGGAAAAGACATGACATTTGGATACAGAGGAACCCCATCTTAGTCTCTTACTAATGTTGAAGTTAATTATCTTTTTTGGAGTCTTGTTAACTTATTTATCAAATAGGGAAATTCCCAACTCATGAGGTTGCAATGAATAACAAATGAGATCATGTATGTGAAAACACTTCCTAAAATGTTAACCACACATTAATTATTATCTTTTGAAAATAATCCAAAGATTTTCTATTTTGTATATTTGAGAAAATATATACTTTAATGAGTCTATTGAGTCTTTTGAACTCAGAATTGTTTATGGATCTAGGTGTACAGATTTATCACCCCAAAAAAGTGTTTCTTAGGGAACAAGACTTATCCAACCATATCGTCATCAAACCAGATGACTGATTATTTTAACAATGAGGATATGGTCAATTAGGAATATTGCAACATATTTCAAAAAACTTCTTTAAAATCTCAGAATTCTTTAATTCAATTCAAAAAGGTTGAGTGGTCATGATGTGCAAAGAATTATAATTTTTTTTTAAGAAGAAAGAAGCAAATCCATTTAATACCATGATCTGGAAGATTTGTTTACTTCTTTAATACCTTTTTCTGATGTGTTATAAATTTTAGGCAGAATCACTTGACCAGTTACTGATTTCTTTAATGAAATGATTCATTTTCCCTGTGTTTTCCGGGTAACAAATGAAACTGCTATAGTTTCTCTCACTGTGGTGTATCTAGCATTTAAATTAAATGACTATAAGCACCAAGTCTACTCATGAGAGGATGTCCTACCTCTTTCCCAGGGTTCTTCTCCCAATGATAACTCTGAGATCATCTTAGGAAGTTTTAAACTATCTAATAGGCCTCTCCTGGTCATTGTCGTCACAGTGAGAGAACAGGAGAGCTTTGGAGTTGCTCCGAACTGCCACTGAAATACAGATGTATTGGTCTATCAGGTGCTATCTTCATTGCTTACTGAAGAAAAAAAATTCCTCAGTGGTGATAGTCACCACTACATGACTAGCCCACTCTTGGTTTCTCCAGATATGAGGGAGATAAAGAAAATCTGGTTCTCCTATGCTACCCTCACCTGTCCTAGCTGCATGCTCACATAGCTTGGCTCAGGCAAAGCACACTGGTCTGAAGGCTTTCCAGCTTCAGTAACAAGCTGTGTCATTTCTCTCTGAAACCTTCACATCCCAGCACTGGAATGTGTGACATTCAGTGCAGAGGAGAAACTCCATCTTGTCACAGAGATAGAGAAGACACTTCATTTATTAGAGACAGTTTGGAAGACAAATATTTAATATTATGCCCTATGATTTAAAGCTAAAATAACTCTCCCATCTCATTTACAACTAACCAAGTCTGTGCTATACTATTCCTCTTTATTATTACTCACATCCTTATTTTCTCTTTATAACTGTGATCACACAATGCTTGGGACAGCTTGGTTACATAAAGAAGATAACAAATTCGATGAAGAAACTCAGAAACAGAAAGCTGACAAACAGAATAAACAAGTTTATCATATTTCCAAAGGGAGAACATGAAGAGTTTGCCAAGGGGACTGCAGAATTTACTAACTTCAGGCTATGTTAGTGTGTAAAATAGCTTCTAGGAATTTTGGCCACTTCCTCACATAACACTGCTATGTTACAGAGGGATCAGACAAATAAACACAACATTGACATGGGCCATTGGTGTTATCCACCATCTTTGATTGTCCCTCACTTCAATGTATTCTTTATTTCCTAATAGAAGAATATCATGTATGTTTATTATTTAAATCAGGCAGATTTCCTCTGAAGACTACACTTTCACATGTCTTCATTGATACAATGAATAATGGCTTATTTCAAAGCTGCCAAAACAAATCACAAGTAAAAAATCATAAAAAAAGGTATTAATCATATTACCCTCAATGTCTTAGACTTATTTGGATGAAGGGTTCTCTGTGTAAAAACTTACTTTGATTTTAAGTTTGGTGCAGTTACTGATGCATTACAACTCTTTAGCAGCCCTGAAAGACTGACAAAACAATACCAGGGCTTTTGCTTTTTCTGTAATTCTTTAAATTTTAAGTGCATCTCCTTTTCAACCCGGATGTCAATAGTTTGGGAATCAAGTTGTGGCATGCCTCATTAGTGAAACTTCTCTAATAAATGTGAAATTAAAAATAAGAAAAACACAAATTTAAACTACAAAATTAAAGCAAATAGATTGTTTCATTGTCTTTACTTCATATCTCTAGGCCTTTCCACCCAGAAAGAGAAGGATATTCCCCCGGCCAATAAGGTAAGGTATTTGGTTTGTACATCTCTGCCTTGAATATATCAACCACCGTTCTCCTCTGATAGGATTTCACACTCATTATTCATATTATCCATATAAATAGGATAGGAAGTTAGGAAGAAGTAAGTTCTCTATGCATATGGTAAAATAAGTAAATTGAGGCCTATGGTTACACAAAGTTCTTCTTAGTTTTGGAGAGTAATTTAATAGATTTCTTTAACCATCATGCGTTGGGGGAAGTAGATAGCCTGTGTCCAAGATTAGTCACGAGCAATGGAAGGAAGAAGAGAAAGTGATCTTAATGAAGCCTTCTGCCTTTCCCTGGTGTATATTCTGTCTTCAGCTCTGAGAAAACAAATTTATATCATCTCTTCTGTCATCAGACTTTCAACTCCACCTTCCCATTCTTCGCTATCAGCTGGTGACCTCACTTATTATTTCACTGAGAAAACAGAGGCATTCAGAAGAGAATGACCTCATCTCCAACCATTAAATTGACCAACCTTTACATATGCTTGCATGTCACCTTCCCTCCTATTACAGTGATGAGCTCCATGCTCCTATAAGTCTTCTTGTCCCATCTCTTCCCCAGAAACTGTCATCTCCTCTCTCTTGCATCATTATTTTATCTTTCTCTACTAGATTATTCCCATGGGCTTCAAGTGTAATAGCTCCTGTCTTAAATAAAAACGAATCCTCCCCTGACCCTACACACAACTCCAACCATTTTTGTTGTTGTTGTTGTTCTTAAAAAAAAAAAAAAATCCTTGGATGACTCATGTATACTCAATATATTTTAATATTTTGAACCCACTTTAATCAAATTTTTACCACCATTATCCCACAGAAACTGTACTTGTCAATGGAACCACTGGCTTCCAATTTGCCAAGCCACTGGTCAGTTCTCTGCACTATCCTCTACCTTGTCTTTATTGTGCACTCAGCAGTATGTGGAACTGTTGATGGCTCTCTCCTTGGAACATTTTTTCCCTTCAGTACCTGTGACACTGCTTTCTTGATATTTGTAACTTCACTACTCCTTCCACTTTATCAGCTCTTCTTCCCTAACTTGATCTCTAAAGGTTGGCTCATCTTAGGTTATAAACCTCACCCTCTTTCTTCTTCTTCTCCTCCCCCCCACCTTCCTTCTCCTTCTCCTTCTCCTTCTTCTTCCTCTTCCTCTTCCTTCTCTCTCTCTTTCTTTCTTTCTTTCTTTCTTTCTTTCTTTCTTTCTTTCTTTCTTTCTTTCTTTCTTTTTCTTCTTCTTCTTCTTCTTCTTCTTCTTCTTCTTCTTCTTCTTCTTCTTCCTTTTTTGGGAGAAAGAAGACATGCATGGGGGATTGTGGGATCAGAGAGGAGGGAGAGGGAGAGAGAGAATCTTAAGCAGACTCCACGCCCAGCATAATCCTGACTCGGGGCTGGATCTCATGACCTTGAGATCTTGACCTGAGCTGAACTTAAGAATTGGCCCCTTAATTGACTGAGCCACACAGGTGCCCCTCCTTTTGCCTTTATTTACACACCTTTCCTAATGAACGATCTTCTGTGTGATCATTTACAACACCTTGGTATGCCCAACTTTATATTCTTCAGCTACAACCTTCCTCCTGATAGTCTGATGTGTGTATGTAAACTAGTTACTTTAAATTTTCCACTTGGATGTCTAATAGACATCTCCAGTGTAATATGCCCAAAGTAGAATTCTTTGTATTCCCACCCAAACAGAATACTTCCAATTTCTCCAACTGAATAAGTGGTATTATACTTTGCTTAAGTCCTCAAGCCAGGAATCATAGTAGATTTCTCTCTTTTCTACATCCTCCACATGCAATCCATATTCATCTGCCTTGCAATGTATCTTGAATTTGACCACTTTTCATTGTTTTCACTGCTTCCACCTTTTCTAGAAAAATCGACTGTCATTTTATATCTGGACTCCAATCATGGCCTCCTAACCAGACTTCTTATTTTCCTCTGTAGTATCCTTATCACCAATTTCCCACTGGTTCCCATTCAGAAATCTATTTCTCTACATTATCAGGCCCTTGAAAAACTGTCCTACCACTTTCTCCCTGGCTCTTTCCACTTAAGCCATGTTTGCCTTCTTGACGTTATTCAAACCATCAGTGCTCCTTCCCGCCCTTGAGTATTTGGAGAGCTATTCCCTCAGTGTAGAATGCTGTTCTCTCTCTCTCCTTCACATAATTCAGATCTCTGCTCAGACACTACCTTTTCAAAGAGAACTTCCCCGATTGCATGACTAAAAACGTCATCATCCTTCTCTCCTGCTGTTCTGTTTCCCCATGCCCATTTTATTTTTTTCATAGCCCTATCACATTTGACTTTGCTACTTATATAATTTTGGTTGTTATTTTTCTGTCTTCGTCCATAAAACATCCATTCATTGTTCTGTTTGCTGCATTCTCTTTTTCTTAAAACACATTCTTCTTTTGGTATCTGGGACACCACTCTTTTGGTATTTCTGAGCTCTTCCCCAGCCTGATTTCAGACATCCTACTGCATAATGCCAACAAAATGGTACTGGACTAAGGAATGGGAAGATGCTAGGCTGGAAGGTTGGAGGATTATTTGAGCTGCTCAGGGAAATCAGAGTGGCTATCAGCAAATCTCAAGGTATGGAGGGCTAATCTAGGGCCAACCTAAGGTCAGAGTTGCAGCTGGGAGTTCTCCTAAGAGAAACAACAAAATTGGATGTTCAGTGATGGTTTTAAAGTGGAGTGACTCAAGTTTTCCCAGCTGTGTTCTGGAGCAATCCTTCCTGATCTTAAAGGCTACATGCTCTAGGAGTACATGAGGTTCTCAGATGAAGCCAATTACTTTTATTTTCCTATATATCTCTTTTGTCATCTTCTCTCCTTCTGTTATCTGTCCTTTCACTTTGTAAGGCTTAATTTTAGTAAATAAGAGCAGTAATGCATCATAGAATAGAATATGTATGACAAACTTTTAATGCAAGAACCCAGAAACAAAATGATGTGTAAAAATAGACTTTCCTAGTGCAAGAGATAAAATGTAATCTCATATGTGCACGCACACACACACACACAGGGATACGAGTTATGGGAAGAAAGAATGACTATACAATAAAATCATTCAATAACCTGGACATCTGGGGTAGTTTCCCTAGAGCTCACACTGGAAGATTGAGTAAGAGCTAATAACTAATTTGGGTCAAATTGCTCTCCATTTATAAGTTGGTACTCCTGTCTGTGCAGAACCGGAAGTTGAGGTATTTCCCCTTAAAGTTATTTCTTAATATTTACCAATAGAGTTGGCAACTGTGGATCTAAGGTCAAGTCTGGCCACGTAGCAGAGGAAGGACTGGGAAGGGTGGAGTCTCTAGAGTTTGTAAGTTATCAAATTGATAAAAATGTTTAAAAGTTTAAGTTACAGTTTCTATGGAGACAAAATGCCATATTAGAAGTTATATTTTGTGTCTTGTAGCCTGAGGCCAGTTATTCTCCAGAGAAGACCCAGGAAAAACGTCTCATACAACACCTTCCTGGTAGTATGGCAGACATCACTATTTATAGCCTCGTTTCTTTCTGAGCCACCCTGGCTCAGAATCCTTCTCAAGAATGTCTTCTGGGAATCTTCCTCCAACTGGTTGCTATTGACATGAAGGATAAATTCTATTTACTAACATGTATCTGGGTGGTATATAGGCTAGTAGTAGTATTTATTAATAAACTCAGTGTCTGGATGTATCATGTTTTGTTGAAGTTATGGTGTCCCAACAACCAGATCCTGAGACTCAATGATAAAAAGGAGATTTGACATCCTAGAGCAATAATTTTTAAACTTCAAAAGAATATCTTATACTTTTTTTCTAATAACAAATTTTAGAAGTGGTATTGAATCATAACTGTAACATACAAACCATATAACACAGGAATTAGTGGGTTTGCAGCTAAATATGAAGCCCCAAACTCTTTTTTCCCTATAGAAAATCCTGAGGCATCCTATGGAATCCTAGTTCTTATGATAAATGTTCTGAAAACCACTGTCTCTGAGGTTTGTCTTCTCATGATTTTTTATCATAATTCATAGCTCTGGAGCTCATGAATTATAGGATTCAAGCTAAACTGTCAGTCTTAAGCTAGGGTCTTCAAAGATTTCAAGGATGGCTTTGATCTGAAATGTCCTCATGTCTCACATCTTGGTCAATAAAGCCATTTAGCCACAAATCAATCAAGATTAAGATATAACAGCTTGGATCATGGACATTCTTTAAAAATCTAATAAAATCTATTGAACTTCCTTTTAAAAATGTATACACAAATACAGATACAGACATATACATGTTATTTGACATACAAGTCCAAGGAGTTTATGGACTTTCAGAAGCCCCATGCAAGAAAGTCCTGACTTAAAGATAGAGTCTGGGAGATTGAGTTCACTGGGCATCTACAGAAAAGGGGGGTTTAGCTTGGATGCAATCAGGAGTATTGGACCAGACCACAAGAATTCTTCATATAATAATATTAAAAATTTCTTGTCTTTTAAAGGACCAGTGCTTATCAGGGAAGGTCCTGAAATGTTCTTAATGTACAAAATATAAATAGGAATTTGCTTTTAGTGTTGTTCCCTGTCTTCTCTGCAGTCATCCCCATCTGGTACTATTAAAAGTTATTCTTAAAGGAACTCAAAAAATATACAATGAGATGGCTATAAGAAATTGCAATTCTGCTTGGTAATTCAGCTTGTATTAGATTCAAAGACAAAGTTGGATCAATAAGAACATGGCCCCACTCACCTGGTTCATAAATGCTATCCTGTGCTTGTCCACCAGGAGGGCTTTATCCCAGTGAGATGAGATGGCATCCTCTAAGACTGAGCTCTGGTTTCTTCTTCTTCTTCTTTTTTCCTTCTAATTTTTATTTATTTTCTTTTTAATTTCTTTTCAGTGATCCAGAATGCATTGTTTATGTACCATACCCAGTGTTCCATGCAATACATGCCCTCCATAATAACCATCACCAGGCTCACCTAACTTCCCACCCACCTCCCTTCCAAAACCCTCAGTTTGTTTCTCAGAGTCCACAGTCTTTCATGGTTTATCTTCCCTCCTGATTTCCCCCAACTCCCTTCTCTCCATCTGCCCATGTCCTCCGTGTTATTCCTTATGCTCCACAAGTAAGCAAAACCATATGATAATTGACTCTCTCTGCTTGACTTATTTCACTCAGCATAATCTCTTCCAGTCCTGTCCATGTTGATACAAAAGTTGGGTACTCATCCTTTCTGATGGAGGCTTAATACTCCATAGTATATATGGACCATATCTTCTTTATCCATTCGTCTGTTGAGGGCATGTTGGTTCTTTCCACAGTTTAGTGACTGTGGCCATTGCTATTAATGAACATTGGGGTACAGATGGCCCTTCTTTTCACTACATCTGTATCTTTGGGGTAAATGCCCAGTAGTGCAATTGCAGGGTCATAGGGTAGCTCTATATTTAATATCTTAAGGAATTTGCACGCTGTTTTCCAAAGTGGCTGCACCAACTTGCATTCCCACCAACAATGTAAGAGGGTTCCCCTTTCTGCACATCCTCTCCAATGCATGTTGTTTATTGTATTGTTAATTTTGGTCATTGTAACTGGTGTAGCGTGGTATCTCAATGTGGTTTTGATTTGAATCTCCATCCACTGAAAGTGAAGGGATGGAGAAGCATCTTTCATGCCAATGGGTCTCAAAAGAAGGCTGGGGTAGCAAGCTCTGACCTCTTGAGAGTTACTAAATTCTTCAGGATTTGAACACTTTTCTATGCTTTTATCACCAAGGGCTAGTTTTGTAACCTAATAGAAAGATCATGAGTTGTGAAACCACCTAAAATTGAACACCTGTGTTTTTAAGTTCTGATTCTCTTTGATGGGAGTAGTCTTGACCCTCTTCTTCTCTCCAGAGAGTAGTCATGAGTTACTTCCTCTAGTAATGCCAGTGTTGGTCAAATAGGCTGCATTGGTCAGTAATTGGCTGATGGGTTCTTTGAGAGGTTGGATCAGGAACTCCAGCTGGGGTTTGGTGAATAAACTTAGGGGCAAGATCAAGAGATCCCCAAAGGAATGAGTGGTCAAAAGAGAGAGACAGGTTATTGCTAATGAGGAACCAATAATAGAAATAAACGTGCTCTTTCCCTGCATAAATAGTCCCTTATGGAGAAACTTAGAGATGAATGGCATGTCAAGGAGACAGGGAGGAACTTCCCCAGACATGGAACCACGGTAAAATACTGGTAAAGCCATGTAAGCCATGAAGTAAAGGCTGAGATATGGTCCAACAACAACAAAAAAATTTGCTGATGCCTATTGTTGGTTGGCAAAGTGCCTCAGCACAGTTTGCTTCAGCATCAGGTTATCTCTGCACCTGGTTTTAAATGGACCATTTCTTGGCAGACTGAGGTTCCCCACTGACACCTTAGACTTGAGACTTTTGGGAATCAACGTGAAGGGAAGATTGGAGCCCCCTAGAGAAAGAAAAACCCTTGGACATATACCCAAGGAGTTAAACAACAGAAGCAAGAGAGAAAACTGGAAGTTACTGTAACTTCATCTACAGCAAGTTAAAAGGCTTTAGATATCAAAGGAAGAAAAAAGAGGGGGAGAATATAAATTTGAAGTTAGAAGACCAGAAAATAAAAATCTATAATTTGAAGGGTTAGTAAGGTGCTTATTATGTACAGTTCTTCAAATTGCGATATACAAATTGTAGTAAAGAAAAAGTTAACCATTTTTTAACCTTAACTTTTTAGTAAAATCATGTTTCCACTGAGAAAACATATTTAGTGGGAAAGAGGTCATGGTCTGTGTCAGTTATGGAAAATTTTATTTGCTTGGAGCAAAACACCCCAAGGTACCACTGTCTACCCTGTGACAACTTGCCTTAATTTTATAGCATTCTGCCCTTAAGGAAGTCAACCTGGGAATGGTGCTTTTCAACTTTCAAATATTCATGCACTCTTTGTTAAATGAACATCTGCTGCCCTCAGGACTGCCTGCAAAATTTGCTGGGAGCCTAGTACAAAATGAAAATGTCAGGCCCCTTGTTGAAAAAACCAGAAAAAAAAATGTTTTCCTTTTTTCCCATGATGTTTCAACATGTCTTGGTTTCTTTGTTATTTAACACCAACCTATCTGGGCAAAAGTGGATCTTCACTGGCACAAGAGGAAGTCCTGCCCTTCCTAACTCATGCTTAGCCCCCCACTTTAGGACAAGACAGGCTACATTTGCTGGGCAGGATTGGGGGAAGTGTGAGGGCAGGGTGTTAGGTAGCTAACAATCTCTCCTGGGGAGGGAGAAGGGAGAGGCAGCAGGAGGAGGCTCCAATTTTCTGGTTCATTCTCCATTGTTCTATTGTACTTCATTTACAAAACACAAATTCAAAGATAAAATTACTAAGTACTTAAAGGTGGCAACTGCGGATCCTTGAGCCTCAGTGCTGAAGGGGATAGAGTGAGTTCCTTATGAGCCTAAGTTGAGGGGCTCCATTAGTCCAATTCTTCCAGAGTTGTCCCCGCCCCCATGCCATCCTAAATTCTGAGATATTCTTCTTAGTTGAAAATTGCTTTGTCATAAGGCAGTGTAATGTGTTGCTAATGGGTTGATAATCAAAACCATTTCAGGAGCTCCTCACAAATAAAGATTCCTGGGTCACAGTGCAGAGATTTCTCCTGGTTTGTATATTCATTCCTTCACATATTTATTGACACCTACTGGGTCCCAGGCCTTGCGGTAGGTGTTATGAACAGGGTGGAGAAGACAACAGGCAACATCTCTGTCATCATCCCTTCATGATCCATAGGGAGAGATTGAATTTACAGAAGTCATAAACAAAAATCTAACTACAGATTATAAAAAGGGAGAAGGAAATGAACTAAGGAGAATCCTGAGGAGGGTTCCTAGAGGGGAAGACAGATGGTACCCCAAGGCTGAGTGAGAGTCATTCCAGAATAATTATTTCTAAGAACGTTCTCAGCCAATTCTAACTATTAGTCAGGTTTGGATTTAACTAAAAATTCAACTGCTGCCTATCCTCACCATGCTAGAGGAACTTGGCAAATCTTCTATATGGAAGACAAAATGAAATCGCAGAATAATCTTATAATAATGAATATAGTTTTCCATATCACAAATTCTATCTTATCTCTTAGCTATGAATCTACAAATCTATTAATCTTCCAAATACAGTGATGTCACATTTCACAAGCACCCAACAAGTACATTATGGGCCCAGGCAAGGTTGTAGTGTGTGACAGAAACATTACCCAAAAAACCACATCTCTTAATTCCCAGTCTGTAACAGACCACAGATGTCATCACATATTTCCAACACTTAATACTGAACAAGAAACATCCTTATTTCCTTTGTAGAATTACTTAAATCTGTCACAATGTAATTAATGGAGGCTGTGGCAAATCAGTCAAGTTGATAATAGTGATTTTTTTTAATACAAAAAGTTGTGGGAGACAGTGTAGTTGTTCAAAATACATAACTGTACCTCAAATGCATGCCTCAATTGGTCCCTTCTTCTATTTTATGATTTTTCTCATTAGAGTTTCACAACTATACCAGAACATGGGTAATCACACCCCAAAGTCAGCTGGGAGCCTGCTTCTTCCTCTGCCTGCCCGCCTACTCTGCCTCTCCCTCCTGCTTGTGCTCATATGAGCTTCCTCTCTCTCTCTCTCTGATAAATAAATAAGAATCTTAAAAAAAAAGAGAGACACCTAAAGTATCAGTACACAAAAAGGTCAAAAGTAAAAAAAAAAAAATGGGAGAAGATATACTAAACCAATATCTGCCAAAATAATCAAAGAGTAGAGAGATAGATGATATGCCAGTCAAATAGACTTTGAGGTGAAAGTTACCAATCATAAAGAGGACTGGTACATGATGATAAAATTTAATTCATCAATTGTAATCTGTATAGACTTTGTAGCATGGCCTCAAAATGCGTAAGGTCCTAATGGAATAATCCACAATAAGAGTATAATAGGTTATAAACTTCTCTTAGTAGCTGATGAATCAAACAACAATTTTTTATAAGTATATGAAAATTTGGATAATGTTATTAACAAACTTGACATGAAAGATAAATAACCCTAAATGAGAGATTACATCTCAGTTTCGATCATATGAGGAGCAGTTGTCAAAACACCCCACCCTCAGTCAGAATTTCATAGAATTTTTATCATCTAGACCATTTTACAGTAAGTTAAACATCTGTAATAGAGATGTAGAAAAAACCCATACCTTTGAAAATTAATTTTAAATAGGCTTTCTAAATAATTGGTAGTTAAAAATGAATAATAGTAAATACACATCCACATTGCAAGATCTAACTGAAGCATATTTTATAGTGAATTTATGGTTCCAAATGCTTATACTAGAAAAGAAGAAAGCTGAAAATAAATGAGCTAAGCAGCTTAGAAATTAGAAGAACAACAAAACAAACACAAAGAAAGTAGAAGGAAGGAAACTATAAAGATAAGAGTGAAAATTAATCAAATGGAAAACAAATATACAGTAGAGAAAATCAGCTAAGGCAAAAGGTCAGTTTTGGAAAAAAATGAATAGACATTTTTAGGCTCCAAGAAAAGATGAAACAGTACAAATAAACACCATTAGAAATAAAAAAGAAGACAACTATAGTACTGCTAAGACTAAGAAGATAAAATTGTAGAATAATACTTTCCAAAATATGCAAAAACTTAGCTCAAAAAAGTTAGAAAAACTACAACTTAACCACCAATTCAAGAAGAAATAAAATGTGTTTATCTGTTAAATAAATTTAATCGAGGTTAGAAATGTATTCACACAAAAGCCAATTCCAGATTGTTTTAGAGCTAATTTAATTCAAACAGTTAAGAAATACAATTTTATTTTTACTCCAGTGTTTCTGGAGAATCAAAAAGAGGAATACATGATCCTCAACTGTCTTTATTTTTTTTATGAAAATGGTATAACTTCATTACTTAAAATAGATAAGGAGCATATTAGAAATGAAAATCACAGGCTAATCTCACTTTTGATTATAGATACAAAATACTAAACAAAAAATTACCAAACTAAATAAAAAACTAGGTCAAGTTTGAGCTGGGTTGTTGTGGGAATAAAAGGATTATTGGACATTAAAACTACTCATATTAAGAGATGAAAGGAAGACACCTTCTCAAAAGATGCATAAGTATTAAAATATTTAACACTTCCCATGACAAGGATGTAGAAAACTTCTGAATACGTTGGTTAGGAAGGTGTCCCAGAGGGGGTTCCCCTAGCAGCAGACACAGAGAGAGAAGTTCCAGAGAAGAGTATTTGGGAGATGATCCCAGGAAACTTGGGTGAACCCCACAAAGACTGAGCAAAACAAGCATCTATCATCTATTATCTATCTATCTATCTATCTATCATTTCAGATATGTATATATAGGCATTTATGGAAACTTTACAATTTGGCCAAACAGCATCATGTATTGCTTAGGGTATCTCTATATAACAGTATAAAGCAATTCAAAAGGATGATGCCCACAAAATTCAGTATAGTATTCAGCCCTAATGTTTGGTGCATAGGAGATATTCTTTTTTTTTTTAAGATTTTTAAAAATTTATTTATTTGAAAGACAGAGATCACAAGCAGGCAGAAAGGCAGGTAGAGAGAGAGGAAGGGAAGCAGGCTCCCCGCTGAGCAGAGAGCCCGATGTGGGGCTCAATTCCAGGACCCTGGGATCATGACCTGAGCTGAAGGCAGAGGTTTTAACCCACTGAGCCACCCAGGCACCCCAGGAGATATTCTTGAGGAAGAGTAAATAAGGGTCTGAACTGTATTAGTGAAGCTCTCTTTCTTAAACTGGATAGTGATATAAAACATGTTCTTATTATTCTGCACGCTTTTCTAAAAAATGACTTAAAAGGAAAACAAAGAATAAAAATATGCTAACCATACACATCAATTTCAAGGAACTAGAGAACAAGGCTAACAATAAGCAATAGCGTATAACCGGAAGATTACTAAGAGAGGCAAAGCCTTGGCAGGAGTGATTGTGCGTACGTGTGTGTGTGTTTGTGTGTGTGTGTGTGTGTAGAGCATATGTTGTTAACTATAGAAAACATGAGATTTTATAAAGATCATATACTAATACATTTGAAAAATTATAAAAATATAAAATGCTGGAATTGACACTGGAAGACAATTTTTAAAACTTGACTACATTAATAACCATTAGAGAAATTCAAGTAGTGGAAATATATACTACAGGTCCCCAGTTATAAACCCCAGGCCCAGAAAGTCTCCAGGTGAGATTTCCTAAGCTGCTCCAGAAAACAGAACACTTGTTCCAGAAAACTAAAATGACTAACTTTTTAAATGAGGTAAATATAAGCCGACTTCAGAACTGGATTAGTAAAACAGCAGAGAAGGTAAATTATGAGCCTATAAAATTGTGAACACAGATAGAAAGCTGCTGATCAAAATATTAGGTAACTAAATCCAAGAAAGCTTTAAGAATACTTATAATCAAGTGGGGCTTGTCATTGGAATGGAAGAAGCATTTAATATTAGCAAATCTGTAATTTGCATATTAATCCTTAGATTATGTCAAAATTAAAAATTGCTTTATGCCAAAAGATACAAGTCATAGTGGGAGAAGGTATTTCTAGTGTATACAGTAGACAAAAGATTATTATCTATATTATTATAAAAAATCTAAGAAAAGGGGTGCCTGGGTGGTTCAGTCATTAAGTATCTGCCTTTAGCTCAGATCATGATCTCAGGGCCCTGGGATCGAGCCCCACATCGGGCACCGTGTTAGGTGGAAGGCCTGCTTCTCCCTCTCCCATTCCACCTGCTTGTGTTCCCTCTCTCACTGTGTCTCTCTCTGTCAAATAAGTAAAATCTTTAAAAATAACTCTAAGAACAAGCTTTGATACAGAAAAATAGTAAATAATACATATGGATAAATCACAGAACAGCATTTGTGAGTAGGTAGTTAACATATTAAAAATTCATCCTCACTTGTAATCATGGAAATGCAGGTCGAAACCAGTGAGCTAGCATTTTCCAGTCATCACACTGACAAAAATTTTAGAATTTCACAGGTGGGTGAAGATAAAGAGAAGAGTGCTGTCATGTACAGCAGTGGTAGTGTACAATTATGGTGTTACTTTGGAAAGCAATTTCGCAATTCATGGCAAAATTGAAAATACTCATACTATATGACCCAGCTATTTTTCTTGTAGTTTTATTCACTAGAAAAACACATCTGTATGCAGTGCAATATGCAGAAATATGTACATTGCCAACTTGATCACAATAGAGAAAAACTGGAACATCAAATAAAACTGGAACATTTAATGATGTTGATCATTAAAATGTGTTGAATTCAGACAATTTATTCAGCAACCAAAATTAATAGCATTGATCTATGTATATCAATATGACTGGAATACAAAACATAATTTTGAATAACAAAGCAATTAGTCAAATGATAGTGGTGTATATCAATATGATGGAGTAAATCACAATTATAATATTCTAAAATGCACTAGAAGGATACACACTAAAGTTATGATGGTGGACACTTTCTAGCAGAGGAGAGGAGGAGGTGGGATGGCGATTGTGGTCAAAGGGATCTTCAATTTTATCTATAATTCTTCAACATTATCCCTTTTGTCCTCTTTGGACTTTTTTTCTATTACCCTCCCTCCTCTTCTTCCTGCCTCTTTTCTTCCTTTTCCCTTTCACCTTTCCCTTTTTTCCTTCTTTTTCTTTCTTCATTCCATCCTTCCTTTCTCCCTCTGTCCCTTAGTCCTTTCTCTTCCTTCTTTTCTTTTGATACAGGCTTATATGACTTACCCAGTTTTTTAAAAAGCGCATATAGAAGTTTTTTGTTTGTATGTTTTTTGTTTTTTGTTTTTTTGCAGTCAATATAAGCAAATGTTAACAGCTTTCCATTCTGGATGGTGGGCATATGGGTGTTAGTTCTATTATTCTTTGTGTTTTTTGGTCTTTTAAATGTTATTTTTCAAAATAAAAAAAATGAAGCCTAGATTTTACCACTGGCAGATATTTTTGGTGAACTACTTTATACTAATTTCTAGAATTAGTTTGCATTTAGTTATCACTGTTAATTAGGAAAGTTTTATTGTGATTATCTATAGTTTTTCAAGCATGTCCTGAGAACACTGGATTATGATGATATTCATAATAGTCATGATCATATTCATGATATTCAGTTACTATTAAAGAAAAGAAAATTAGACATAAAATATATAGGTCAATATGGGAAGTTTTATTCTTTCTGAATACCAGAAATGCGAACGTATTCTCAGGGTTAGAGGGAATGAGCTCAGAATCCTTAAAAGGAATCTTTAACTTGCCTTGAAATAAATGTGTATACATTAGTTCTCTCATAAAAATTAACTTCTTGGGTGCCTGCGTGGCTCAGTTGGTTAAGCTACTGCTTTCAGCTCAGGTCGTGATACTGGAGTCCTGGGATTGAGTCCCACATCTGTGTCCCTGCTTGGCAGGGAGTCTGTTTCTCCCACTGACCTCTCTCCTATCATGCTCTCTCTTTCTCATACTCTCTCTCAAATAAATAAATAAAATCTTTAAAAAAATTAACTTCTCCAGAATGGACATGGTCATGGATAACCTTGGTAATATTCAATGCATGCAAGATTTTCTTGTGACCAGAATCAGAGTGGAAAACAATTCCACGAGGATAATATCTTGACTTGACAGTGACGTCATTTTCTTTTGAAGAACCACAGTAGCTCTCATGTATAGTAAGTATTGCCTACTGTTAAAAATGATATTCGTGATGTTACATGACTTGACAAGTGACCAGTATTAAAACTGCTTTTATTTTTCCTAAACACAAAATACCCATCTGACTCTGATTTCCAAAATGGCTTGGCACTATTCATTCTGGAATGTTTTTGTTGAAAAAAATTTTTTATTCCATTTGGACAGTTGTTTGCTGGTGCTGTTCGTGTCATCAGAAGAAAAGTAAGGATGAGATTCTGAAGGTCTGAAAGCCAGGCAAACCAGGGATGGGCATAAAATAGGTCTGGTTGTGCAACAGCTAGATCAACACAAAGAGGATAGACTTTGGATCTGGAAGACAACCTGTGTTGAGCTTCTGGATGTGCGTTCAGTCTTCTTTCAGCCTCTTTGATCTCATTTGTGTAGCATGAATAATTTTAATCTCTCTTGTGGTTGTGGTTCCTGTGAAGATTAATGAAATAATGGGTATAAAATGCTAATTGTTATTATAGGGGTTACTTATCACAATGACACTTTGTCAGTTTCTCTCTAATTTCACTTCCTTGTGCAGAAGTATCTGTTCTTTTCATCCGAATTTTATAGCATTTTCCCTTTATGATTTCCTACCTATATTATAAGCATTTGTTCTATTATTAACTTTCTACCTTTCAAATCCTTTGTGGAATATAAAATATAAAGAAAATTATAATTTTTATTATTTATTAATAACTATAACCACCTGATTTAGATCCCTTGTGAACAAGAGTGAATGTGGGCCAATTAAGTCATTCAATTTATCATGAATATATGTGTTCCTTTCCCAAACAGATGTAGGGGGTTTGGAAGAAAGAATCATATCTTTCGTGTCTTACAATTTCCCACAGTGCGCATAGTGGTGGTTTGGTATGTTCTAAATTCTGACATTCAGCAAACCTTAAACAAATTCTATTTAATTGCTTAGTAATAAAACATTACAACCTTAAATCTATTACTTGCCTGTATAATACCTTACAAAAAATATATGATCTATTTGTAAATGTTTCTACTAGGAGTTACATCACTGGTCCTTGCCACCCCCTCCCCACCCTGAGGATTTAAACTTGTATTTTTATCTCCAAAAAACTCTTTCATTATTCTGGACACAGGCTTTAGGATGTTATACTACAGGTTAAAAAGTACAATAAAAATAAATGTTCTAGTTATGTGATACTCTGGTGCTGCTTTTGACGTAGAAAAGCAGTGTTAAAAATCCAAACAATGGTTTTTATTACTCAGTTTAAGTGGCATTATTTAAACACTTAACTGTATAAATATGTGGTTGATATTTCTGAAAACACTAGTCAAAGCTAATATACATAGTGTTTTCAGACACTCTTCACTTGAATAATGTTCTTTATCTGGCTACATTTCACTCCATATTAATAGAAGCTGAATTATGAAGAAATTCTGAGTCAAATATACAAATCTATTTTAGTTTTTAAAAAGGGAATATGTACCTTGTATATGAACCAATGTAATAACTGAAGGAAGTAGTTTTATATTAAGGATAGGCCCCCAAATCTTCAATGTGCTTATATTTTTAAATCACATATAATCCAAGAGGATTTGCCAACATTGAAAATTTAGAGTTTTGTAAGGCCCTGGACATTTGGGCATTTTTCTCACCCTATCTGTGTCATGTTCGTTCTCATGTCCAAGTTTGAAATGACCTTGAATTACGGATTTTTTTCCCACTCTCTTTCAGACTTTAGCTGAGTCCAAATTGGCTTGAAATCTAACTTGGTAAAGTTGAAAAATAGGCTTAAAAATAAACTTTAAAAAGATAAAAAATACTTTTCACCTTCAATAATTTTTAAGGAATCTGGAATTTTGAGTTTGAGGTTTGACTAGCTTTATCTTTTTTTTTTATTTTACTTGAATTTTGAGTTTAGAGATCCAACATTTGACATGAACTTCTATGTATAGTCTGTTTTTTCACTGAAAATCTATAATAAAGAAAAAAAAATAAACATTAAAAGCAAACTTTCAGTAGGAAAAAATTGACCTAAATATTCCATTAATAAATTTACTCTAAGTTTGAGAGTAAAGAGAACGTTGCTCTCAAATAATAAGAAAAAGGACTCATGACACATTTAAAGTTTATCTAAAGAGCTGTCATTTGATGAATGGTATGACTTGATGGTCAGAACTCTTATTCCAAAGTTGAAATTCAAGTTGTGACAGTGGATGTCTCATTGAATACTACCTGAATGATAAAGACTAGTAATACGTTATTTATATAATTTCACTGCAAACAATTTTTAACTTTTTATTATTTAAGAAAACAGAGTACTACAGTCAACCATTGTCAATGTTATTCCTGGAAATATTTTTATTTTTAAAATCATTTAACAAATTTTCTATTATATTAAAATATTGCAAACCTACCATAAAAAATTCAGAATGAAATAAAGATAAAAAATTTGAACTCCCCCACCTCTCTATTTTCTAGGAGAGACTATATTAACCTGTTGATGTGTGCTTTCCTGGTTGTTGAATGTAGTTAACAGATAATATAAAAATATGTGAAAATATAATCTCTTTCTCATGAATTAGATAAGGACAAAATAGTCAGAATAATTATTTCTCCTCTGCCTGAGCTAGTTGAGTCTATTGGAATGAAGTTTGCTGCAGTTATTTGAAGACAGTTTCCCTGAACAGTTTTTACTATTAATTTATTCCTTAAAGTCATACCATTTTCTCTAGTGTAGAAAGGCAATTCTGAAATAATTTTGGATGATGCACATCATAGACATATTTGAGAAGACAAATTTTTTGATTGGTGCAAACTTTATTATACTCACAATTTCCACCTGAAGGATTTAGTAAATTCACATATGGACCACTAAGTTCTTATTAGGATGTTTATGATTCAAAAATGAATTAAAGAATATGTATAAACAAATACAGTGGTATTTGTCTGTAGAGAAAGAAACTCAAGCTGCCTAACGAGTAAGTGAAGATAGTTTAATCAAATTAGTTGTGCAACAAAAGTCAATATGAAGTTTCCAAAGAAAATTTGTAATGGCCTATCTTGATGTCAAATTTGTGAGCACATAGACACAGCCTAGCCTTTGCCTCTGGGAAATACATTCAAAGCTCTTTGGAAGAGCTTCTAAATCTCAGAAAATGCTGCCCCTAACCATAGTAAGTCACTTCACTCTTAATAATCTTTGAATTTCTAGCTAACCTAGCCACTAATTAGACACAATTATATCACTTAATCCTGCCAACACTGAGTAATCTACAAATACATGGTCTGGAAGCTCCTTGGCCAAGATAAGTCTTGGTCTCAGATACCCAGGTGTTCTCGTGGCTGGAAATGCAGAATTCTAGGCCATGGCATTTCCTTCTCAGATTTCTTGCTTACACTGTGGGTCTTGTCCCTCTTTTAGTACCTCATCCTATTTTTTTTAATTATTATTTTGAGTGATCTTATTCTTTGCTTTCTGCCCTGTTTTTGCCCAAGTTCCTATTGTTCAGTATCTGTAATCTTCTGATTCCCATTGCTTTTGATTATTCACCTTTACCTACTTATCTATACATCCCTCCGTTAGCCACCACTCCTTTAGTGTTTGTCACCTGGACTTTGGTTTTTCCTGGTTTAGCCAATTTCACACCTGTGCTGCTGTGCCTTCTTTGTTTTGCCATGGCTATCCTTGTCCTGTACCTGTTTCCCTTTTTTTAATCTTGCTGACAGCCATTAATAATACTGTCATCCATAGTCTATGGTCATCTGCTCTCACACACCCAATATAAAATGGTAGACTAGGCATTGGGTAATAGGTAGACATTCCACTCAAAAAGGGGAAAACAGTTGGTATAGCAGTCACTGATCTGTAATATACTGGAAATATGGCTGGGCATATATTGTCAGTTTTTAAATTAGGAATCAGTATTTTTTCCTGAAACTAATTCTCTGTGGATTTTGGTTTGCCCTCAGATTCTTGATTCTATCTTGTGATTAATCCTTACTTTCTGTAAGAAATGGCCCGTGGTGCAACTGGATAAATGCTCAGTCCTCTTCCTGCTCAAAGGCTTCTCTTCATTTTGTACTATGTCCATTTCATTCCAAGCTGATATAATTCCTTTAAACACTTTATGAGCTTCCTGTGTACCAGTTAAAAACCTACTCCATTAGATAATAGAAACAGTCCCATATTTCTTCCAGAGAAGCCCTTCTCTATTTTGGGCCCTCTATGAGACTGTGTGAGAAGCCTTATTATTTAACAGAGGATATCACAAAACATGCCTTAGACTTACAGGGCCATTTGTTGGAAAATATCTCCAAGGCACCATCTGAAATAATTCTAAAGGTTTAAAAATTTTAGTCACAACCACATTTTTCCAGATTTGACATGTATCCTAAGACCTTTTGACCTTGAGAACATTCCACTGGAAGAGACTGGAAATAGTTTTATTTTTGAGGCCATCAAGCCTTTGTTTCTTTATAATTCCCTTTACATAATTTTGAAAATGGAAAAATTTCTTCTTTGTCTTTTCTTGCTCTATCCACGCCTTATAATATATTGCTAAAAGAAATCAGTTGGCACATTTTTTTTTTTTTTAACATTCTGCCTGGAGATGTCCTTGGCTAGATTTATCAGTTTATGAGGCACATTTTCTATTTTTTATGTTACTCCAGACAATAGTTTCAATAAACTTTACCAATAAGAACAATGATGTTCTTTCCTCAAGCTACCAATAACAGTTTTCTCCATTACCTTTAAGCTCTCATTGACAATTCCTTCAAGGGCCATTACGCTTCTGAAAGCAGGTTCTTCAAGATACCTCCAGCTTTTGCTCACCATCCAGTCCCCAGTCCCAAAGTCAATGCATATGTTTTGGGGTGTTGTTGCTGTTTTCAGCAGTATCCACTTTCAGCTAACAAATTCTGTTTTAGTTATCAGTGCTCTGCAACAAATTTAGTACCTTAAAATATATATTTTTTGTTTTGCTCATGGTTTTATGGACTAGTATTTCAGAAAGGGCTTAAATGGGCAATGCTTGCTTGGGCTATCTTGGCAGTTGGGATATTGTTGTCTGGAAGCTCAGTTGGGCTGAATGTCTAAGATATCCGAAGCACATGGCTGGCAATCTGTGTCACTATTCACTGGGAGCTCTCAGCTAGGGCTTTTGACTGAGTGCCTTCCTGTGGCCTTTACAGCATAGTAGTTTCAGGAGAGTCAGATTTCTTTCATGGTGCCTGGTACCTTCCAGAAATTGTCTCAAGAGGACTAGATGGAAGCTATATGGCCTTTTCTAACTTACTCTTGAAATCACACTCGTTATTCCTTACTCTATTGGCAGAAGTACTCATACGTTTTTCTGGTTTTAAGGCAATGGGACATGGACCCCCACCTTTTGATAAGAGAAGTATCAGGAATTTGGGACCATGTGTTAAAACTACCATACTAGGATAAACATATTGACAAATTACCTTGACAATATGTTTATTTACTAATTAGAGAGTGGAGAAAACTCGAGCAATGTCCTTCATGCCAGGCTGATTAAATTATTTCTGCAGCTGGTTCAAATGTGGTCAGTATAGCCGTCTGTATTTTCTTCTAACCACAGGACTGATGAAAAAGCTGGCTGTAAAATATTAGACTCAGCATCTTGGCAAAAGAAAACAGGGCTCTCAACAAGGCATATCTGGTGACAAAAACAATTTTCAGAACTTTATCTTGTGATGTAGACATGTGGTTTACCCAATATTTTTTTTTCTTAGTTTATTAAATAACTTCAAGACTCTGCTACCTTTATTAAGGTAGTGATAATGGGGTTCCGGGGTTCTATATGTGTTACAAGAATAAGAGGCTAAATCAGAAGAATGAAGATTTAGATTTTCCTTGCTGGAAAAATTATGGAATTCCACCACAAATAGCCATAGGTATAAGATGTCAAGATTGTCTTTAAATGCAGAGGGGACACGTGAGAAACTTAGAGGAGAGCTGTGACCTGAATGGGAAAGATTTTGCAATTTTGCAACAACTTTCCTGGGCTTTCTCATTATGGTAGTTGGCATGACTGTTGCTTAGATTGGCAGAGCATCTTCACATAAGAGTAGAATTGCAGAACATCCAGAGTATTAAATTATTAAGTTAATGTAATACCAGAGAGGAATTTGAAGTGCTGAAAATTATTTAACTGAAGATAAAGATAAAAAGAAATCGGAGTCTCCTCATCATTAATCCTCTCATCCTCTTATCTCTCTCCAGGTCAGTCTTGTCCTTTCCTGGTGGTCTGGTGACTTCCCCCTCCTCTGCGTGCTGGCCCTCCTCCCAATTATCTTCACTGGAATACTGGGTCTTCCAATTCTTCCCCACATTGTTAAACTTTCTATAGGGTGTTCCTGTAGTCTCAACTTAACTGAAACATTAATTTGCTCTGATGACACTCCCTTCCTCAAACTGATTGAGAAGAGAATCTGTACATTTCTTTCTCTCCTAATTCTGGGATTAAAAGATTGAGCCATATTTCTCTTAGCTCTCTATATTGGCACGAACCTTTAATTCCTTCTTCTTGAAACTCTTTTGTCTTGGCTCCTGATGCATTATTCTCTTTCATTATACCTTTTCTTTCTTTCTTGTTTTTTTTCTTTTTTCTTTTCTTTTCTTTCTTTTTTTTTTTTTTAAGATTTATTTGTTTATTTGAGGGAGGTGGCGGTGAGGCAGAGGGAGAAAGTCTTCAAGTAGACTCCTGCTGAGTGGAGCCTGACTTGGAGCTTAATCTCATGACCTATGAGATCCTGACCTGAGCTAAAACAAAGAGTTGGATGCTTTACTGACCAAACTACCCATTATACATTTTCTTTACAAACTTTCTGCTTTGGTTCCTTCACTTTGCCCTACCTTTTTGAGGATCAGTATTCTTCTGGATTTTTCCTGTCTAAAACTATGTGCATCATCTCCAACTTTTTACATCTCTTCTCTGTCCCTCACCTCATTCCCCAATACTCTTACTCTTTTTTCTGTAGTTTTTATTTTAGTTAATGGTATATCCACCCATTTGGCCACCAACCTAAAAACCCCAGAGTCAACTGTCATGTCAATCCGTGATGACATATAATAGATGTTATTTCTAAAATATTTCCTAATTCAACCTTCATTAGCCAATAACTGCCATTGTTTTAGTTCAGACATCATCTTCTCTAATCTGGTCTTTGAATTCTCTTACTCGATTTCATGTTCTTTAGGTTCTTGCACAACCAACCCATTCTCCCTATTGAAGCCACAACAATTTTTCTAGTACACAAGTAGAATCATTTAACTTTCCTTTTTTCAGAGTCCCTGTCAGTTCTCAGATTTCTGCAGGACTAAATCCACTAAACCATCCTAGCTTTCCAGTTTCATATCCTGCTTTCTCTTCCTCATCTAATGGGATCTCTTTCCACTTGCTTAAAATAGAGTATGACATGTTCTCTCACACTGCGTGTGTGGACTATGGACTGTATATTCCCAGTATCTGGAGTATTTTCCATCTTCTTTCCTTTTTTTTTTTTTTTTTAAAGATTTTACTTATTTATTTAAGAAAAAAAAAAGAGAGAGAGAAAGAGCATGAGCAGTGGGAGAGGCAGAGGAAGAGGGAGAAAAACAGATTCCTTGCATTGTGGGGAGCCTGATGTGGGGCTTGATCCCAGAACCCTGATATCATGACCTAAGTCCAAGACACTTAACCTACTGAGTCACCCAGCCACCCTCAATCTTCTTTCCTTTGAGAAACAATCCTTTTTGAGACATGGTTCAAACATCATCTCCTTTGTGAGTTTGTTTGTTTGTTTTTTACTATAGCACTTAAGGAGCAGAATAGAATAAACAATATTTTTTGAGTGTTAGGTATTGGCCAAAGCGTTTTTCCAAGTATTTAAAAATTATTCCATTCAATCCTCAATAGTTAATGCAGTAATTACTATTACCCCTTTATTGATGAAATCAAGGGGATGGATACTTTCTTGAGTTTACTGGGGGAAAGATTGTGTCCACTTAGTTCTGTGGCCTTCACACCTAAGTCACTGGCTACCTACAGTAAGCACTTTGGTAAATGTTTATTGAAAGAAGAAGAATGGAAAGCTATTCCATAGAGCATGAGTTACAAAGAGGCCAAAAAATCTGTAACAGAAGTTCTCAGAAAAATGGGAATTATTGCAACATAAGATAGGAATTTGGAGTAGAGGCAGAGGAGAAGATTTTTTTTTTTTCCAAAAGGAAAAGCAATACTTTGTGTTCTAGGTAATAACACTTTAACGTTGTTATTCATGGGAATATATGGATATAAGGATTAGAAAAGGATTAGTTTCTGCATATAATAACGTGTGGAATGTGCCATCTGGTAAGGTACCAAGTGAGAACTAGATAAAATTGAATATAATAATGCTTTATATTTTACAAGCTGACATTGTTTTCAATGTTTTATATTTTTCCAAGCTGACATTATTTCTCAGAATGTTAAAAAACAAGATCTTATAATTTTAGCTTTTGTCTCTTTAGTCTGTCTTACCACATTTATAACTCAGACAAAATTTCAAAGCCTTTAAATAGGAATATGTATTTTGATATATTTTGGGAAATTAAAAACTTAAGGAAGTTTCAAGACCTTTTAAAGTTTTTTTTTGATAGGTATGAATTAATGTTTATATAACTAATATTTGAGGTTCATTTAATTTTGTCTTATATTAAATTTTAACCTTTCTAAAGTGCCAAGTCAATCAGCATTTTAAAATATTAGACTATGAAACTATTAAAACATTGGTGAATATTTTTTAAAAAGGAAGAAATGCAAAGTAAACTTGAAGACAAACCATGGGTATTTGTCATGTAAGACCAGTTCCATTTACTTTTTTCTAGTATACCTCTAGAATAAGTCAGGAACTCCTGGAATTTTAGAGTGAGGTTTGGAGAACATTTTACTACCAACCCTTGGTTGTAAAGCAAGCAAGTTAGGCAAAATTAACTACAGTTAATTTAGTTAGAATTAACCAAAGCAGAATTAGAACCAGTGACTCTCACCCAATACATTTCCAAATCCTCGATTTCTCTTTCTTTTCATTATTGTCCGTAAAACAAAATGAGTGCTTTATTACCAATGGAAGCACAAACTATCTGGCTGATGACATTGGAGCACTGGCATTAGTTTGTTAAGAAAGGAGGGATTCACTTAAATTGTCTCTCTATCACTTTCCCTAGAATAGGCCTCAAAAGGCCCAACACCAGTGTTAGAGGCATAAAATGTGATAAATAACCTGAAAATACAGTGTAAGACTCTAACATGAGGAGTTACAAGAAACATAACTTAGAGCAATTAGGAAGGATGTGCTTATCTTAGGTCTTCCCAGATTATATATAACCCTGCATTTTAGTATAAAACTGCCAAAGTTAGTAATAGTTTAGTTTATTTTGGGGGGAAGGGAAAAAAGACAGTCAGACAAGTCAATTAAGGAAGAAATTCTTGCTTAAAATGATGTTTACAGCTTGTGATTGTAAACGTTCATATTCCCTATGTATTAAATAAAAATTATTATTTGTGCACTATTCACTCCTTTTCATGCTCCAGTCTTGAGTTTTACTCCAAAGGGTAGAAGGATCTGCTTTAACTCAGAAGGTTTTTGAAGATTTCCAGAACCAGGGTCCTTGCATTTCTCCTGCTAGTACTTATCCAAAGCAGAGGTATCCGGCTCAGGGCTTTTTGAGAGAAAGCCCTTTGATTGTCCTGCATTTGGCCAGCTTCCAGCGTTGCTGCATGATGATTAAGTGTGCTTTTACTCAAAAAAGTTCAGAAAAGCTTAAATTATTCTTGAAAAACAGAAAGCGTTATCGGACTTTTTACACAATGTAAAGCGCAGATAATGTCCAGCTTTCCCTACCTCTAGACAGATGCGGCAAAGTGACCAATCACCAAGAGCACGAAAGAGATACAGATCTAAAGCCCAGAAGTGCAGCGTGCATTACTGATGCCTCTGTCAGGTACCCCGGCGCTCGTTTATCTAGTGTCCTTCCCTGCCCTCTCCTCTGACCTTTCCAAATATCCAGATATTTATTTGAATTCTCATTAAGCCAAATCTGGGTCCTTCTACTCTCCTTATTGAGGAAAGGGAGCTGGGTGCGTTTAGTTTTGCTCTTTTTGTTTTATTCAAACCAGTACAGAGACTCTGATGCACACCAGGAAAGACTGCTCCAGTGGAAGAATGAACTGAAGTTTAGATGCCAAGTAGAGGATGGGGAAAGAGAGACTCTTTCAAATTAGGAGATGATACAACTAGGTTCTTGAATGGCTTTGTGAGGGACATATTATTTTAGGGAGCAGTTTAGACTTGCTATCTATTACACTGCTTATAATAGGATGTCCCATATTTTAGGTATTTTCTTACAGCAGAAAACTAAAAACCAATTTCTATCTTTCTCCTATCTCCCAAACCAGATCATTTTCTGATAGCTTTCTTAACTCTCTTACCCTCAACTTGGCCCAACCTTCACATGCAAGCTTTTTTCTTTATGGGACATCCTGAATGCCAGCTATAAAGAGTCCTTGTCCCAGTTCTGAAGGGATAGTCAGTTTCTTGGCTTCCATTAAGCTACATGGTCAGGTGCAAGCAGACAAAACACCTTGGCACACCCCCCTCACAGCCCCCAGAGTGATTTTGTTCGGAACCCACTGGAACAACGTTGACTAAACCTGAGCTCTCTTACTGGTTTGCTCTTGGAGCACCGATCCTCTTTTGATTCATCCACTGTTATGTATTGATCTCTCATTCCCCTTCAGTGCTGGTCCAGAGTCAAGAAGATTCGTGCAGTCATTCATTTACTGGTCTAACACTTGCCAGCTACTAAGGGATATAAAATGAATGAGATGGATGTGGTCCTACTCTTCGGAACTGGTAAATTTGAGAATACAGATAAGTAAACAGGTAATCTAAATGCTGGGGAGGAGGAAGAACAACGTTATTAGGTATCATCAAAGGAGGATGCTTAATCCAGCTGGGAAGATCAGGGAAGGCTCCAAGAAACAGTGACGGGTAAGTCAGGACCTAAAGTGTGCGTTGAAGTCAGCCAAGTGAGACCTGGAGAAAGGGTTAATGGCATGAGTGAAAGTCTGGAGAAGACAGTGCCTAATGTACCTCAAGAAAGGGAAGTGACTGAGCAGGAGTGGGTCACGGAGTATGTGTGTTTGTGGGAGTGGTGGAGCTGGGAGCTGGGAGAGGGAACCGAGGATGGGGAACAGTAAGTAAAGGCTGGACTTTGTAGGCAAGAGAACCAGTCTGCACTTAACCTTAAAGGCACTGGAAAGCCCCTGGAGAGGGACATGGCTGGATTTGTGTTTTCACGAAGGTCGTACTGGCCAAGGAGGACAAATGGGCTGGAGGGCACAGTTAGGAGGCTGGGCACTAGCAGGGCAAGAGGACATAGAGACCTGTCCAGGTTCAGCAGTACTGAAGGTGCAGGGAAGTGGGCAGACAGGAGAGAGGTTTAGGAAGCAGAACCAAAGGATTGATGGCTGATGAAGTGTAGAGAATGAGAGAATGGAAGGGGGCACCCAGGACATCTCCGTTTCTGGGTTGAACAACTGAATGAATTATGATGCTTTTGGTGTGTGTGTGTGAGCTAGAAAAGAAGAAGCATTTGGTTCTTCTGATTCTTGATGATCAGCCATAATTTCTTAACCATTCTTTCTTTGTCCCCCTTTCTCACCCTAACTGGTTTTGTCTTCCCCCCATTTCCCTATTTTCCTGCAGGCAGTGGCCAAGCTTAACATGAAATACTTTCTCACTTTGTTGCATTTAAGAGGTGCTTAGTTTTTCTCCCATGAAAAACCTGACCTTATCATGTTCATGCATTTGTACATTACTTCTCTGTCAGACATGTTCCCCACCCTTTATCTGTCAGGTCAGATTTGCCAGGCTGTTAGGCCCAGATCATCCCAGACCACCTCTGCAAATCCATTCCCAGCGTTAGCGGCTTTACTGCGTGGTTCTACCCCACTTCTACATTTGTTCGTATCTCCAGAATAAGACTTAGTATCTACCGTATTGTCTGTATCCTCTCTCTTCACCTTCACAGCATCCCATCATCACACACGGGTTTTATGATTATCTCCCCAAAGGCAGCTCGTTGTCGCTTTCATATCTCTATTATTATCATCAAAAGGAGGGACTTGAAAACTTTGGGTGTTCAGTAAGAGTTGGATGATGCAATATGAGTGAATTGTCCATATGCCTTTCTTTACAGATTGTTTCCAACCCATCCATTGAAAGGTCCATTGACTTCAAAACTTTTTTCTCAGTTAATCCTATTTATGAGCTAGTTTGCCAACATGCTCTTGAGTCTTGAAATCATTGTCCTCTGATAAGAATAATGAGGCTGACTGCATGGCACCCTTGAGTTTGTTTGAAACACTCTTTCTTTTTTCTTTTTTTTAAGATTTTCTTTATTTATTTGAGAGAGAGAGAGCACAAGCAGGATCAGAAAGAGAGGGAGAAGCAGATTCCCTGCTCAGCAGGGAGCCCAGTGTGGGACTCAATCCCAAGACCCCAGATCATGACATGAGCCAAAGGCAACCGCTTAACCGACTGAAACATTCAGGTGCCCGAAACACAAAGTTTCCCAAAAGCAGACTGGTGCTGTGTCTGTGTAATGTGGACCGCAGTTCTCTAACATATCACCAAATGCTTCAGGAACATGGGTTAGTTGTGACATCTTAGAAAAATTACTTAATCTTTTCTAAGTTTTGGTTTCCTCAGATAGAAAATGGTAATAATCCCTATCGCTTTAGTTTGTTGCAAGAATTAATTGAGCCAAAGCCTACAGAGCACTTAGCACAGTACTTGGAGCGGTAAAAATGCTCAATAAATGTCACCTATTCTTAATCTCTGCTCTCCTTTTAATTGTTTAAACTTTGTACATTTTTATAACTTCTGATTATTTTAAAACATTTTATTCTAAGAGACTTGTGATTGTGTGTATGTATGTATGTATGTGCATGCAAGGATATGTGCATTTAACAGCTTTTGATGAATCCATGTTTAAAGTAAACAGTGCATATAAAATGCACTACATTGGTCAGGAAAGCTCTCATAGTCTGTACATTTGCCTTTAGCAAAAACCTTATGAAATCTCTATGCCAATTTTTTTTTTTTTACATATTTTTCTTGCTCCAGTGGGAACCATATCTTTTATTTCTTTGGACTTGTATGGTGCCAATTACACTGTTTTTGTGCTTATTAGGCATTCAGTAAACATCTGAACAACTCTGGCCTTGCCCCCTTGACCTGAAAGTATGGGAGAAACCATTCAATTACTCTAGTTGTGTCTACAAAGAACCATGAGCCTCGGGAGGGAGAGAGAAAGAGGTTAAGAATGAACATTTCCGGGGGCGCCTGGGTGGCTCAGTGGTTTAAAGCCTCTGCCTTCGGCTCAGGTCATGATCTCAGGGTCCTGGGATCGAGACCCCCGCATTGGGCTCTCTGCTCAGCAGGGAGCCTGCCTCCCCCTCTCTCTCGGCCTGCCTCTCTGCCTACTTGTGATCTCTGTCAAATAAAAAAATGAAAAAAAATCTTAAAAAAAAAAAGATTATTTCCCATCAGTGTGCAAAATGTTGAGTGAGAATCCTCTTGGCCGTTTCTCTGAAATTGGAGGGGGTCCTTTGTCCTCTTTAGTTCTCTGTGTGGTGGTACTCAAAGTGAATTCTTGAGAAACTAAGGGGAAAATGAAAGTTGAATCAGGGTTCCTACACTACCCTGTATGGCTCCAGGATTCAGAATCTGGGTTCAGAAATCGTGAAGCATTTGAGGGAGCCATGTGGTGGATGCCTGCGGGCCTCAGTCAGTTAAACACCTGCCTTCGGTTCAGGTCATGATCTCAGGGTCATGGGACTGGGTCCCTTATTGGGCTCTCTGCTCAGCAGGGAGTCAGCTTCTCCCTCTACTCTTCCCGCCTTCTCATGATCTCTCTCTCTCAGATAAATAAATACATAAAGTCTTAAAAAAATCTAAAGAGCCATATGGTTACAGGTACAGGGTTATGTTCCCAAGTCTTGCAATCTGCAGGCTCCTAGGAGTATCCATTCTCAAAAAGTAAAGCAAATTTCCTCCTTCCCTCTCTCCTTCCCTTCCTCCCTCTCTCTTTCCCTTCTGTTCTTCTTTTACTTTAGGAATTTTTTACAAGTTTGGTAAAAATGATTCATGCTTATTACAAAACTTCAAGCAGTGTAGTAAAAGTATACTTCATCATCACTCTTTTAGGACAAGGATGTGCGGTCTTATTTTTTGGCTCCTGCAAGCAGTATAATGAGAGTACCTCTAACACAGGGTGGTTCTGACTGGTTTCAGAGACTTCTTCCCACCATAGGGTTACCTGTGCTGGGTATTCCGTGTGCCTGGCTGAGATCTTCATGGTAAGGTTTTGTTATTTCAAGATCTTTCCCTCTCTTAATTGGGAGAAATTTACCTAGATGTGAGATGACAGAGTGATGACATTTATTGATAGCCTGGACTGACCTTGCTGGTCTCACTTTTTCTCCCTTTCCACTCTGTGTGTGTCTTCTGTGTCTCCCTGCTGGTAAGGCCTTTCTGGGAAGGAGCATAAGACTTCATTCCAGATTACATGCATGGATGGACTTCTTAATGGAAGAATGGAATGGAATTCATAAGCCATCTTGAAAAATTTATTTCTAGGAAAACACACAGAGTTGTACGTACCTGCACTCATTCTACTCCCCTTTTCTTTTAAAATAGATATACCTACTTTAAAGGAACAGCTCATTTAAGTTTAATTGCACAAGATACCCATGGGAATGTTAGAATTTGGATTTCAAAGTATTGTTCATCTTTTCTTGGTATGGAGTATGTCTTACTAAGTGTTATCAAATAGACATTCCAGGGAAGCTTTTGAGTTTTTCCTTACATTAGGTTTATATATATATGATGTCCAACTGGCAGAAGGAGAAATGGACCAGAGCAGGGCACATAACAAGCAAACAGTAAATATTGTTGTTGGATATTAGAGCCAAGTCCTCACCAAGCTCTTCAGAAACTGTGTGACTTGGTGAGCCTGCTCCCTTACAGACTCCTTTAATATCAGACAATTTCAAGATCAGGAATGCCTTTGAAGTTTTTAGCAACCCCCATCGTTTACTTTGCAGAGAAGGCAGTATCGTTGGGCATGCACATTGTTGAGTGAAAGTTACTTGTGTCTTCAGGAGAAAGCCATGCTGCTGGAAAAGAGCAAATGTTATCTGAGAGACAGCAAAGCTCTGAGAATGCTAATCTTTTTTTTTTTTTCTTTTTGTAAGATTTATTTATTTATTTGAGAGAGAGAGTGCACAGGCAGGAGGGGCAGAGGGAGAAGGAAAGAGGATCTCAAGCAGATTCTGCACTGGGCACAGAGCACCACGCGGGGCTTGATCTCACGACCCTGAGATCATGACCCTGAGATCATGACCTGAGCTGAAATCAAGAGTGGGTTGCTCTCAGCTGACTGCACCACCCAGGCGCCCCTGGTTTCTTTATCTTTAAAGGTTAGATTAGAATGTGGTCTCTTCCGGTGAAAGTTGTGGTGACCATTATATTTTACTGGTGTTATTATTGGTATCATTTCATAACATCTAATGAGCAATGTGTTAAAACCTATGTTGCCTCAAGTCAGGCAAGAATGTTTTCAAAACCACTAACTGAAAACATTCATCTTTTAACAGCTTTTTATTTTCTGCTAAAAAATTGCATTGGTGAATGATGTTTTTTAAAAGATTCGCCCATTTCACAGATTTTTCTGAAAAGGATTTTTTGAAATTTCCCCACAGTTTGCACAGAAAACAATGGTAGATGAAAGCTGGAAACTCAGGGATTTCTTCCTTTAGCCTCTGCTTAACCAATTGGAGACAGGCCGTCTCCAGACTCTTACTTTTTTTTAAATGCCTATAAAGTGAATGAACTCAAGAAACAGTCTAGCATCCTGCTGAGATTGATATGAAAAAGGACAGGGGAAGAAAAGATTCCTCATTAATGGATTTATATCCTAGTGATAGGGCTAGAGGGTGGAAAGGTCATTGTGGAAAGTAAAGTGAAATATAGAGCTTGCAGAAAAATTATCTTGTTATCTGACTTAGAGACATGAAGCTGCACGTTACCCTCTGTTCGTTTATTTTTTCTCTTAGTTTTCCTTTTATTTTTAGATAAATGTGAGTCAGACACATGAGACAAGAGTAATTTTTAGAAACTCTCTTCCTTTGTAAGCTTTTGAGAGCAGAGTTTTGCACATTTTATATGGTCTGATTGGAAGTGCTATTTGGTTATAAAAGAACAACATCTAAAAGCAAGGCTTTAAATCAGAATTTGTGAATAAGCTGGCAAAACAACTGGAATATGTTATTAAAAGTGGAGCTTATGAGGCCATTCTTGGGCACAATTTAAAACTCAAATTGAAAATCGAAACTGAGGTTCTCCAGAGATAACCGAAAGGGGAAAAAAAAAAAAAAAAGACCATGTACCTCTGAGAGCATTTTTTACTTTAACAAAGAGAGAAAGAGAGTGGGATTAGAGGGGCTTGATGAAGTCTTTATATATAAATAACTTCACTTAATTTTCAACAATTACTTGGTCAAGGGTGTTTTATTTAAAAAAGAAAATATGTAGATGAGAAACTTCAGGCCCTGACGTCTGTGTTGAGCGCAGTCTCAGTTACAGAGTGGCAGTGACCAGGATTCCAACGGTTTTGTCTGACTCCAGGTCTCTGTTCTTACCCGATCTGGAAGTTCTGTGGTGTCTGCCTATTCCAGCTCTGGGATGGAGATGAGTAAAGTGTCCTGTGTCCCAGAGACCTCACAACAAGACACACACAAATGATAAGATACAACTCGTGACTCAGTCATGTTCATGTAGATACATGGCACTGAGATAGCACAAGGTTGGGAATGATTCGCTCTTCTGGGGTTGGGATGGAGCAGGTCAGCCAAGATTTTATGGAGGGGGACAAAAAGCCAGTTGAGTGGAGTCTTCCATGTGGACAAGGCACAAGGGTCATGAGAGATGGGGGAAACATCTGCACAAAATGGCTTAAAACAATGTCATAGAAGATATATTTGTAGGATTGACAGATACAATAGGGCCCCAGTTAACTTTGAATTTCAGAGAAATGTCCAATTATGTGTTAGCATAAGTATATCTCATGCAATACTTAGAACATACTTATATTGACATATTTGCTGTTGTTTTTTATCTGAAATCCAAGTCACTGGGCATTCTTTAGGCTCATTTGGTTAATTTGGCCCTGGTATGCCTTTAGGACCCTTTGGATTGTAGTGTATGAGGCTGGGAGTGTATCTTGCGAGGAGAGATGCTGAGTGACTTAGCCTGAGGTGTAAAGATGGGGGATCTACTCTTTGTTCTATGTGGAATAAACAGCATTCAAAACAGAATTCCCCTAGCAAAAGAATTTCTGTTTATTCTATGGCTGGGGTAATTCATGCAGAACCAAAAACAACAAGGAATTGAAAAACAATAGAACATTTTCTAGTGAAAAGGACTTTTCTGTTCAAAGAGTCATATAATAAAATGACCTCCAACAAACTTTCAAAGAGATTACCAGTGTCTGATTATTCTTTTCTGCAAAAATGAAAAAAGAAAAGGAGGACATTTGAGGGTGGGAGGGAATGAAATAAATTCAGCAGAATACATTTATATAAAAATATGGTATACTTGTGTTCCCTATTTAATTTTTAAGTGAGTAAAAAAGGCAGATGGTATTGTATTATTCCCGTGCAAATCCTTAAAATCCTAAAACTAAACCAAAATTATTCTGCTCTGACTCAGTAACCTGGAATTCTTCCCAGAGTCACAGAAGAAGGAATACCCCATGAGGACAATTAGGAGTCACCCTGAGGATGGCAGGTGGCATTTTGACATTCATTTGAATTTTGAAAGTTAATGAATTAAAAAAAAAACTATTTTGTTGCCATATTTTTGCTTAACGATGTCTGTCCAATGTATCTGTGACACAGAAGGGTGTAGCATGTCCCCTACATTGGTAATGTTGGCTGAAATGAAGCACCAAAACATTTCGATGGTTTGTGAAAGCAGTGACTGCATACCAATTTAGATTTTTCTCTCCCTCCTCATTAAATATGTGACTATGTCTTTTATTTACTTTTCTCCTTGCTCCAGAAAGGATTTAAGGCATCTCATAAATATATGCGAGACCTATCACTCCTACACATGCGGCTGCTCAAACATTTTGATGAGCATACATTTTAAAGTTAAATGCAAAGACTTCTTCCTCTGTGATTTGTGTGTGAATGTGCTTCTGGGGAAAGTTATTTTATATTACATTTTACCAACGATATTTTTAAAATTTTTATTATTTTGTGGTATCTAACGAATAATGGCATGGATTCTATGTGAAGTATATTTTGGAAACCATTACATATAAAATTTCTATTTGACTTGGAGACTTTTTGTTGGTTTTATTGTTGTTTAATAGGAGATGTCACTCTCTTTTGCTTAAGCCTGTCTTCACTTTAAATGAGGTTAAGGAAAGACAAAAAAATCTAACCTGGTAAACACAATCTGAGTTTTGTCATCAACAGTTTTATGTAAAAACCAGATAAATAACCAAAAGTAGATGCTGGTCATAATGAATCATTTGGATTCATTGTTTTCCTGGATTATTTTTACTTTGTAGGCATGCTATTGTTGCTTAAAAAGAAAGTGCCATTATTAATTTAAGGATGTGAATTGACAAAGAGTAAGTCTGCTTTTAAATCATGGTGTATTTGAGACCTTGCCTTACCTGAGGAAGTATTTAAATAACAGCAAGGATGGTTTAAGGGCTAGAGTTTAACATACTGGAATGGGTTGCTTTCTGGATGTTGTTTTCAATGGTTTGGCAGACATCTTGTCAAATGAGCAGGGGTTTTATTGAATCTGACGATGAGAACACGAGGCTCCAGATGAGCTGCACAAGCTGGACAAGTAGCTGAATCTCACAGAAGGAATTTTAATAAAAATAACCAATAAATACACAGCCCTGTACCTGGGTTAAGAAAACAAAGTGGGAAAATAGTTCATATTGTTAATGCTGGAAAAAATTGGCAGTGGCTTTTTAGGTTATAGTGAATTAACTATGAGTCAACAGAGTGGTGGAGCTCCCATAAGTTTAAAGGAATTTAAGTCAATTTTGGAGTAAACTTTTTAGGCTAAAGAAGTGGTTGTAATCCCAGTCAACATTCCACAATAGTCCAAAAAAAATTTTTTTTTTAAATCCCGAGTTCATATCTAGGTACCACATTTTAAGAGAACATGCTTTCAAAAACAAAAGATGTACTTTGTGAGAGACTAGATATAAAACTGTGTCAACAGAAGGAAAACTGCTGGAACAGTAGATTTTTTTTTAATCTGGAGGAAAGAAGAACTTTATCATTAAAGAGAAAAAGGTTTATTCTCTTATGTCAAATGTATACACAGACTAATAAATAGAAATTTCCATATAAGGCTAGACTTATAGTCACTCTTGTATAGATAGAATGGGCTGTCTGAGGGGGTCAGCACCTGTCACCTGTGGGACAGGCTGAATAGAAATGACTTAACACAGGAGATCTAGTTCCTTCTATATCTGGTATGCTACAATTATAAGGATCTTTAGAATATTTATATATATTATCCTGGGAGGTGTATCTTCTAAAACAATCAGTTATTTCAGGAAATTCAGTGGCATTATGAAACAAAAAACAATCACATGGATAAAGCAACAGGTTGATTGAGGGAAAATTTCAATTATGATGTTCAGATATAAAGAAGATATGGCTTGTTTTTCTGGTAATTGGGTCATCTTATCAACATGCATGCCTTTTCCATATAATTCTCAATATAAATGGGATAAATGAGTTATAACAAATACACATAAAACCCTGATTGAAGCAGTGTGTAAAGTACCTTAACTGTAAAATTCCATTACAATCACAAATTTTGTGTTGGTTGCATTTATGTGCTAGTGTGCCTTTCTAGTCTTTAATCATACAACGAGAAACCTCTAGAAAAACCTTGTCAAGCCCCAGAAAATGGTTCACTTGTTTCCAAGAACATTTGGTATTATAAAATATCCATATAACAAAGTAAGTCAGTCGCTTAGAGTCTGTTTTAATAAGATTCATAAAATCAATTTTATGATTCTTTTTTTTCCTCTTTCCTATCAACACCCCTTCTATTTCATTTTAGCTAGTCACCAGCTGGCTTTTTTCCCCCCCACTACAAAATGACTCGAAACTGCAAGATAATTATACAAAAAGAGATTTGCTCCAAAAGCTACATGGAGCCAACTATGTCAGCAATGGAAAGAACTAGTACATTTTGTTTTGAAAAAAAAAAAAAAAAAAAAAAAAAAAAAATCCAGACCTGGCAATTTGCCCACTTAACCCCCAAATACTCTTGACCAATGAATTCTAAGTGAAGAAGCTCATATTTTCTTTTTTCATTTATTTCTAAAACCATAAGTTATATATTTGGGACATCTTTAAATATGATCCCTTGTAATATTAAGTTAGATTAAAATGTAATACATAGAATGTTAAATTTTCATGCAATATTGTGTAGATTAGATGGTATTGGACTTGTTGTCACTAAGGACTCAAAATCATAATAAGAGTTTTAATATAAGGGTGCCTGGGTAGCTTAGGCGTTAAGCATCTGCCTTCATATCAGGTCATGATCCCAGGGTCCTGGGATGGAGCACCGCATCGGGCTCCCTACTCAGTGGGAAGCCTGCTTCTCCCTCTCCCACTCCCCCTGCTTGTGTTCCCTCTCTCGCTTGTGTCTCTCTCTGTCAAATAAATAAATAAAATCTTTAAAAAAAAGAGTTTTAATATATTCCTGAATTAAAATCTCTTGGTGTTAAATTCCAGTAGTATCTTGGTTTCTTTCCTTTCTTGATATCTCAGTATTATTACAAGGTACACTTAGTTCCAGAATTTAGAAATCAGTTATAAAAACTCAAACCAGATTTGTCCAGCCAGAGTTGCTTCCTCAACTTGTCTTTCAGGAAATAGACATGAAGGCAAGAAAGCAGGTGGTATGCTGTCTTCATTTACTGTCTTATTTTCTCAATAAATATAAGCCAGTTCAATCTACCACTTTCCAGGTTAAACAAAACATAACAAAACAAAACAAATAACAACAACAACAAAAAAACCTTGTCAGAGCTGAATGTCTGAGGATACCCTGCACTAACCCCAGGCCTTAAGTTATGAACTCTCAGGGGCTTGGCAAAATGTATGAGGGTTAGAAAAGCGTGTTGAGAGAACTTTAGATCTTTAGCTCTCAAGAAGACTAAAAGCGATTCTGCCTTGTTATCTATCCCGTGTTCTGACTAACTCCTACCATATCCAGGGTCTACTCTAAAATATTTTGGTGCCTGCTATGTTATCTAATGGAAAGTTACATTTGTACATTCAAAACATGGAGTCTTGAAAAACAAATCACTGCTAAAATATGAGGTCTTGTGGTTACATACCATTTTAATAGAGCCACATACTAAGCACCATAACTTTTAATTCATGAAAGCCTTTAGAGCCTACGTGTTGCATAGGATTGAGTTCTATCCTAATTACTTTCTCAGAAAAGCCAGTGGAAAATTAGATGCATCCCACCAGGCAATAAATACATCACACTAAACAAAATTTAAACTGCAGAACAATCAGCCCCTTTTCTTTGTTCTTTCAAAGGAGAAGCAGATTAGACCTTTTAAAAAAAGATCAAGAGCATTTTATGGGAAATTCAGGAAAAAAACTATTTGGACTGAAATCAAAATGTTATGAATAGTACTTTCTAAGCAATGACACGTATCAGCAGTATTTGTAACCATAAGAACAATGTGATAAATTTTAATCACTTGGGACTCCAGCTCTGTGGGAAGTGCTTACTACACAGACATCATTTATAGGTTTCCAGTTATGACCTACATCTCCAAGACATTTTAATGATAAGTGGAGAAAGTAGATAGATTGTCTTCCTGGAGTGTTGAAGTTCCTGCTTGTTGTCATCCTCAGCTCTATTAAAGAGCTGAGGCTTTCAGAGGTACTCTTCAGTCTAGCAATCAGGATGCAAGACCAAAGGGATGGAACTCTCTAAGATAAAGTATGCCAGAAACGTACACTCCTCAGGATTTCCTGTGGGAGTCTGACCAAAATAAAGCAATATTAATAAATATAAATTCTGGAACACTATTATCAGCAGAAACAGGGTCTTGAAATGTACCCTTGAAATTCCTCTAGTTTCCTCGGGCCGGTCAACTATTTCAATGTAATTCTACAAAATGTTAGATCTCCCTACGGGGACAATTGCTTCAAATTATATTAAAGACTCAAAGATTGTAATAGATATGCTAAAGTAAGGTGTTGAATTTGTTGGATGCTCCAAATCTTTGGGCTCACTTGGGGTCCTTTGGCTCTTTGGCCTTGATGGCATTTTGGGACAATAAGATGTAGTTTCCAAACATCTCAACATCAAATAATATGCAATTGGTCAATCTGGTGATCTTTTCCTCCATCTTTATGGCATATTTGGAGAGAAAGGAAGCACAGGTGATACAGATGAAATTAAAGAAAGATGAGAGAAAAAAAACTGAGAAGTCCCATGTTTTTAAACCATCAAGAATTGTCATTCTCAGTCAGATTTCATCCCAGTAATTTAAAAAATATCCTTTCATGGAGCTCGAAGTCAAGTGACGTTTCCTAGTCCAAGTTTTATCCTAAGGCAGGACCTTGTGGGACTTGACTCTTTGTTCTTTCTGGGCTGCCATACTGCCTGAAGCAAGTAAATCCAATCTTGCAGTAAGGAAGACACTGCATTTATTTATTTTCTTCTCAAGCATTTGGCCACCAACAATATGTGGGGGATGGAATGACTCCTGGCTATTTACTTTCTCATTGCATTTCTGATTTCAAAGTATGTTTTACCCCGCAGAATATAGTTTTCCTTAGTAGTCCTAAGAAAGCCATTACACATGACATCCCACTCAAATCTAGTAATTTTACAACCAGCTGGAGTAAAACCTTTGTTTTACAAGGTTATTTGTGCAGTAGAACTAATCATGAATGTGCTTGACTTCTTCAGTTTTCTGAAAAATCAGTAGCTACTAAAATCATAGTCCTAAGAATAGAAAATGGGGCAGTAATCACTCTTCTTGCCTTCAAGAGTAAGTAAAAAGCAATAAATCTGAAGAGACTTCTGTTTTCTATTTGATAAAATGCTAATGTTTCTTCTTTCAAAAAGGAACTTCTTTAAATGTATGATCAGTGTGGTAGCATATTAGAGATAATCACCAAATGGAATCACCGAACTTGTCATTATAGCCATACTTTAGATGTCCAAGGATATGACTGTTTTTTTTTTTAATTGTTTTCATATTAAAATATAAGACCTGGTTTTAAGCCAACAAAATACTCAGAATTAGGTTTTGTTAGTGGACACACTGAAGCACCAGGACCCATGTTATTTGTTACTTATTGCTTCTAAAGAACCAGGAGAGAGCACAGCTATTTTGGCTCTCCAATGCCCAAATCTGACTTAGTTTCTAAACAATTACTCCAAGAAAACATGGCCTTTCTTCAGCCAAACTCAGCTGCCAGCACTGATGATAACCTGGGCCCAAAGGAAAGAGCTCAAGTTAGTCTAAGGTGTTCAAGTCGTAGAATTTACCAATTTTAAGCAACCTTAACAATTTAGGCATTTCCCTACTTCTCCCATCACAGCAGTGAGTAGTTCAATGATACGCTTCGTCTTCTAAAGCAAGTCTCCATATGCAATGGCTTGCTTTTTTGTTTTGTTTTGTTTTTGTTTTTTTTCTTTTGCTGCTAGAAACTCATAATCCGGGTTGGTTTTTATTGTAGTTATTGTTGTTTCTTTCTTCTTCTGTTCATTTTCTTGGTTTTTAATTTTTAAGGAAGAACTCTTTATCTTAATGGAAAGTTATATCAGTGGAAATTTTTTTCTAAGTGCTTTTTATTCTCTCTCAATCTACTCTTTCAAGAATGCTTATCTTATGAGAAAAGACTCTGTCATGAACAGAGTGTCTGTAGAGCTGTTGAAAATACTGAATGATTACAATGCAGCAGAAGAATGATATCCAACACCAACTTTTTGGTTAAGTTAACTGATTATGCTTTCTGTGATTAATAAACTACCCCACAGATTAGCAGTGAGAATTAGTTATTTAGCCATAGCTATGGTTTAGCATAGATATAGGCTATCTACTCAAGAAGTCTTTTGAACTGTAGAACACTTTTAGTGTTTTGGTTTCCATTGAAACACCTCTCTCTGTTCCCTATTTTATGACTGTGGATAAAGTTTAGACAAAGGAAACCCTTCAATTATGTGTTTAATTCAAAGCCTCTATAAAGCAGGCAAATTCCAGTACATGACAAATTGTTCTCTTGGGTTTGCAAGACTTTTATTGCAGATCCTGAAGTTCAGACTTACAGAGATGTAATGATAATAATCAGCCATCATCATATAGGATCAGAGGAAATAAGTAGAAGGAAGAAGGTTCATTGTAGTTGATGGATAAATGATATCTTATAAGTGACAAAGCGTTGTATCTAATCTTTAGGACTAGCAGATTTAGTCATTGCTTTTGACTTTTTCATTCACAGGGATGTTTATTGTTGAACAGTCAATCCAAACCACACTGTACTTTTGAACTTCCCATTCTAATGGGAAGGCCTTGTCAGAGAGAAATCTGAATTCACACAGATTTGAGAAGTGATGTAAGATACCACATACTGTGTTTAACAGCCTTTGAAGCTCAGACCCTCCCCAAATATAACACACACATCATTCCAACACTCACAAAGCTTAGCTGTGATGAACAGTTCCGTTGAGACTGACATTACTCAACCAATGAATGTCCCAGTCCGAGGCTCACCAAAAATCTCCTCCATGAACAGGACCCTTTGAAGGCCCCTGTGTTCAGGGGAAAGATATGACCACATCAAGGGTCAGAAATCAATCTAGTTCTGATTATCCACATTATTATTGTCTGGGAACTGGACCTGTGACTTCTAAGCCCATGGGAGAATGATGATCAGGTTTCATAACATTCATACTTAATTGGGGGGGGTGGTGGGGACTTTACTTCTGTTCTCTTCAAACTGTATCCACGTGAAAACATCATCTGAATTGGTTAGGGTTCTGTGTATTGTATATAGTCATGAAAAACGAAATCTCTATTATGAAAAAAACAGAAAGCACTCATAAATTTTTCCCCCAAATTCCTCTTCCTTCAATTTGTTCCGTATGTCAAAAACAAAGCATGGCTTAATGGGGACAAGCGGATTCTACTTCTGAAATTACATCTTTGCATCTTTAACGTACAGATATCTTACAATTTGGGCTCTTCTCCTCAATTTGCAAGAAAGTCACTAATTGACCCCTCATTTGAGTTTTAAAACTCATAGTAGAATGTGAAAGATCTTCCTTATTATCTGAGCAGAAAAACGATTGTATTCAAAGCACAGAATTTCATTTTCAAGTAAGACAGTTTTAGCCCTCTGTTATTAATGACTGGAATTTTAAAAAACAACAACAAACCACTCAGATATTTTTCCAAGACTCACAATCTGAATCCTTCCCCTTTTGCCAAACCTCCCACTAGACAAGTAGGAAAGATAAACAAAGCAACAGACCCCTGGGTTGTACACACTGACAAGATTGCAGGCCCCAGGATTAGAATGTTTTATCCCCATATCCAGTGTCTCCCAGAAGGACATCTAGTAGGAGGAAAGAGGAAGCATGAGGTTAGGAACTTAGAAAGATTGGGCAGATAGTCAAAGCACTGGATAGATGAGGCAGCCTGTAACTCATTAGCAGACCATCTCCCAGGGGCCCCTGCAAACATCCCACAGCTGACAAAGAAAGGAGAAAGCTTGTGACAGCTCAGGCCTACACCCGCACCACCCGCCAGCCAGCCAGGCTGTCACTTGAGGTGTGCTGGAGAGAGAGTCCGAGGCATGCTGAGGGTATAAAAGCTATGAATCAATGTTTGCTGGACTGAAGACGTGATGAAAATTGTTGCCATGATTGCTTTCGGGCAAGAGGCAGAGTGGGAATGGGAAGGGGAGAAAATGATACCGTGATATTTCCAGTGCCATTTAAAATTGATCAGATGAGTAAGTGCTTAGCAGGCGCAGGGTACCAGAAGCATGCTTCAGAACAGTAGAGGGGATAGCCTTTTGTTTTTTGGTGAGGACTTTATTAAAAAGTCCTAAGGATTTCATGCTTATGTTTACCCCAATGGTAAATATCCCAAGGATAAAAATATTTTTGTTAGTGAAAGACGGATTTGTTTTGACAGTGCTCTTTCAGTCCATTAAAGAATCATTTACTAATCTATGGCTGTATTTGTTTAAAAAAAAAAAAAAAAAGAGTATCCTAAGCTTCTGAGAGTTCCCTGGCCACACATGAGCCTCAGCCTCACTCACATTAGAAGCATAACAGAAGTTTGATCTGGAAAGGTCTTTTGAGACCATCTCACCCAGTGGCTCTGAACTGAGCAGACACAGTGCCCCATTGAATTATAAATATTTTGTACCATCTCTGTACTAGCTAAGATATCATTTGCAGTTTTTCCACTACGCACACCATTTTTAAACCTCAGTGAATGTCCGGGGCACCTGGGTGGTTCAGTGGGTTAAGCCTCTGCCTTTCGCTCGGGTCATGATCTCAGGGTCCTGGGATCGAGCCCCACATCGGGCTCTCTGCTCAGCAGGGAGCCTGCTTTCCTCTCTCTCTCTGCCTGCCTCTCTGCCTACTTGTGATCTCTGTCAAATGAATAAATAAAATCTTTAAACAACAACAACAACAACAACAAAACACCTCAGTCCTACCTATAATAAGGAGAAATAAAACCAAAAGTAATTTATGATAAAACAATGTGTCAACTTCGGTGCAACTATACTGGAAAATAACATGAAGTAGTCTAAGACTTGCCCTTACTCGGACTGAATGAGTTTGGATTTAAATGAAGACAGTATGCAAATACATAGTGTCAGTACCTTATTTTAGATTGGTATTTTGTAATATGGACTAAACTATTATATTCTCATAAATATTTAAGACTCATGATGAACATGACAATGTAAAATGTAGTGATATAGGCGTATTTTTTTGGTAACTCAAACACCACAAGAGGTGTTTCATTTCTAGAGAAATAAAACATATTAAAATGTGATGAAGATACTTTATATTTTCATGCAAACAAAACAAAATAATGAACAAGTTTCCACCCTATACCTGGCAGACCTTGGAAGGTTGTGTGGACGTTTTCAGCTGCAACTGTTGTACAAGTAACAGAACATCAGGTATCCTTAGCTGGGTCCATTAGATGCCAATATTACTCTACTGTCTCAAATTTTTATAGGAGCTGTAATTGTTCCTTCATAATTTTTCAAATGTTTCTATACCCAAGGTTGAGAACTATTTTCTTACCTAGTCCTCTCATTCGACAGATTTAAAAATTGAGGCACTGAGAGGTTAATTTTTTTTAATGATTTTATTTATTTATTTCAGAAAGGGAAAAAGAGAGAGCAAGCATAGTGGGGCAAGTGGAGATGCAGAAGCATGCTTCCCGCTGAGCAGAGATCCTCAGTGGGGGCCTCTATCCCGGGACACTGGGATCATGACCTGAGTGGAAGGCAGATGTTTAGCTGACTGAGCGACCGAGGCATCCTGAAGCCCCAAGAAGTTACATCCCCCATTCAGTATCACACAATTAGTTTTTTTCCAGAATCAGGACTATTCATCAGGCTCACGAATTATTCGCTCCTTAACTTCAGTACTTTCCATTTTAGTTTAATCTCTATGATGGCTTAAATCCTTCCACTCAGCCTCTATCCGAATTTCTTTTCTTATACTCTGTAGTCCTTTTCTTGGGCCCAACTTGTATACCTACTACCCCAGAACACTTTGTTAAGAGGCCGCTTTGGTACCATTTTTCATATTTCCCATGCTCAAAGTGTCCTCTCTGATCATCTTTTTTCAAAGGTATTCTGTTCCATGAGGAATTCCTCCATACCCACAGCTGAAATGGTCTCTGCCTCTAGTCCGCCTCCACAGACACCCTGCCACTGGCTGCCTTGCACCATCCTGAGAGTGTGTCTACCTAGTAAACACCTCAACAGCAGGGCCCACACCTCCTACTTCTGTCTGTGTCACTCACCACTTCTCAGAGCTGTCTAATGCAGAATAGGAACTTAGAATTGGTTCTCAGTTTTTACTGTCTATCACGGCAGAGCACACGATCGTCAACCAAAAGGATGCTCATCATCGAAGTTAGCTTATGCAGCTCATCTCTGAGGCAAAACCCAACTTCCAACAATATGGCCATCTTGCAGAACATCTGGGAAAGAACAACGGAGACATCAGTCTGGCTTGCTGTGGTCAGGAAATGAAGTGGTTCATTCCTAGCAACGGCCCATTTTGTATTTTGGAGGCAGAGATATAAACAATGGCAGGCTTTGCAAAAGCAGCTGCAGTCACAAATCTCCCAACAAGCTTCATATGTGCAAACGACAGGAAGGACTCTCGGTGCCATATTGGGCTTCTCAGTCACACACGGGAGTGGGGCAATCAGTGGCCCTAGCATCTTTTTTGAACACAGTGCAGAACAACACATTCATATCCCGCTTGTCATGTGAATGAAGGTGGAAGAGAAGTGGGACAGGTTCACTGACACCAGCTGGTCATTTGTCAGGCCGTTTATTCAGCCCCTGAACAGAAATTTCATCTTTGAACAACAAAACAACAATAACAACAAATTTTTAAGTAGAAAGTAGCCACCAAATGAAATCTGCACCAGTTTTATAGATTATATCTAACTTCAGGTTTTTTTTCCCCGTGTCTGCTGACCCGTTGTCAGGTTGTTTGGGTTGTCCTCTTCTCATCTGAACGTTTTATTGTGAAAGTGCAAGACGTGAGATCTAACATGATGTATTAGGCAAATAAGTAATCAGGGAAAAATGGGGTTAAGCCCCTGTATTCTTTGGAAATATGCATAAATATTTACAAGTGATAGAGTTAAATCCAACTTTTTCTTTTTTTTTTTTTGGTGGATGAAATAAATCCCAATTTTTTATAAATGAGAAACAGCAAATTATGGAAAGCTATAAGACAGCAAAGTAAAAATACTGGGGAAATTTATTCATGAACCCCCCCCGAAAGGTAATTGCACACAATTTCCATAATATCTAGGGCTCTAACACTGATATAGACTTACACATCTGAAATGTATTTTTTTTTATATTTGTACATAACTTTGGTGAGGATTTGGTCATTAGGTGCACATCTGGACAGAGATGATCTAAGGTCAACCCTCTCTTGAATGTTGGGGACACTATTCAATCTATTTTTGGCTTTGTGGGTTTGTGATACATGGTTCATGATACCACATTTTCAAATAATTTAATTTTTGACTTTTTTTCTTTTACTCTTTCTAGAATTTATCTCAAAGTACAGAATGAAAGCAGAGCTTGTCTATGTGTCAGCAGTATGGGCAAAGACTGATCTGGTGGGAGTGACTCTCTGGACTAGCCCAGTGATCAGAACGTTTCGTTCTTCATTGCTTTGTGTGATTTGGTTAGATAGCAAATTCCATTCAGAAAAGACAGTTTTCACTTAGAAGAGATATATTAAAATAATTACCTGTGGCTCTTAGCATTAGTAGCGTTTTTCCATTAATTGAGCAATCATCTAAAACACTAGAGAAAATGATACAGAGGATGTGGTAAGCTTGGATTGGAGAGGGTGAGAAGAAACCATTTTATTTCAGGAGTACGGAGGTTGGTCTTCACCAATAATAAAAAAACATAATTATTTTGTGCTATTCCTAGTTAGAATCCAGAGGTTAAACACGGTTGATAATGGTGTGGTTTTCCATTTCATCGGTGGATTTACCGTTATTATCTGGAGGGACTCATTCCCACTGCTGATGTCGGTTAGCTGGATGGATATGCGCTTAGCATTAAGTGGCAACTCAGTGCAGTAAAAACAAACTACTGTGCTTGTCTTGTCATACAGAACTTCCTGTGGGAGGGGAAGCACAGGGTGGTTTCTCCTGATGAATGATTAAGAATCCTTTTCTAACCTAAGTACGGACTCGTTGGATGATTTTTATTGAATCAATTGATTCCACAAAAATGGACAGACAGTGTATGTAATTTTTTAAAAAAGCAACATGAATTCTTTTTTGACCAGAAACACCTGGACATTTTACCTAAGACAAGCAAACTGCATGTTTATATAGACAAAGACTCGTAGAACTGGAAGGGTGGGCTCTAAAGGGACCACATATAGACATCAGTGGAGATGGATTCCCGTGGATCTGGAGCTACTTGGTCTGTCTCAAGGCAATAGATCCTGAACCCTTGGGACAAGTCTTACTTTCAAGAGTAATATGTACACATTCCAGAGAAAAATATCTTACACAAACATTACGTGGGGTGAAATAGGAAAAGAAAAGAATATCATTTCTCACTTACTTACCAATTTCATTAGCCACAGCAAAGAAATGTGGTACCTCATACTCCTTTGACTTAGATTATCAATTTCCATTTTCAAAAATGATTTCTATGAGTGGAAAATATATTGAGAAGGTTTAGTGATAACACTTTTGCTTTCATAAACAGATCACCTGGAGCAGTCTCTGAGACCATCTAATGCAGGAAAATGCCAAAAAATTCTAGACTCAGAGGCCTTTGCAAGGTTCCAGCCCTGGGACTCATAACTAAAGGTCAAAGACACATTTCCTTGGCCTTGCTTCAGGGGAAACACGGATGTGTGAACTATCTTTACTGATAAATTCAGGCTTCTCATTAAGATGAAGTCTATCTTTTTTTTTTTTTTTTAATCTTAATCTACATTTCAGCATCGTGTCTAACACACAATTCTACACCTGCCCCTCCTCTAACTGAGCTTTTCCTTTCCATGCATCCACTGGCATTTGCTGTACTCTACTCCTCCACCCAAAATCATTCCCATCCTTTAAGACTTAATCAGCATTGTTTCTTCTTTCAGGAAGGCTTCCTGCATCCTTCCAAATGAATTAATCTTATTCTTTTCAATATCATCATGCTTCAAACTCTCGATAAGTGCACAGACATTTGAGGAAAACAAGAAAGGAAAAATAAATAAAGTTCTATCATGTATTCAAGATTTTTAAAAGCACCTAAAAATAACTTTCAGTGATTCTTGTACTACATTAATGATACATATGTATTGAAAATGAAAGGAATAGTAATTCTACTAATAATTTTAGTATCTATCCTTTCATTGCTTTTACCTGTGTTTGTGTGTGAGCATATACATGTGGATTTATGACATGATTTACACAAATGAAATCACATAATGAAACTTTTTGACCAGTTTATTTTTAATTTTTTGATATATTGTATATATAGTTCCACATTTAAAAGGAGTCAATGGCTGCACAGTGTTTGCTTGTATGAAGACAGCAAAGTTTATTTAACTAATGCCTTATTCTGGGGCATTCCAGGGTGTTTTCTTTTTTTTTTTTTTTCCATTTTATGCTATTATAAACATCTTTATAGCAAAGTATTTTTTTTCACATCCCTTCCAAAATATTTATTAGGTGTCTGTTTTGTCATGGGCATACTGTGATAGTTATACTGTGACATGTTATTTTCTCTGGATAAATTAATAAAATTTAAAAAATCTGAGTCGAAGTGTACAAATACACTGAAGTATTGATTTCCCAATATGCTCTTCAAATTAGAATACATACTTATTTTTACACCTTTGTCAAACAACGGCAACAAGTTACTTTACATTTATTTGGTTTTAAATGGCATTTTGTGTTTAAAAATATTTTGGGGCATTTTATTTCTTTTTTTTAATTAATAGTTATCCCTTGTACAATTAAAATATCAAATGTTCATCTCTTTCTTATTATTTTGGAAAGCTTCTTTATATATTAAAAAGATTAACCATTTATCTATCACTATGCTGTAAATATTTCCTTTTCTTTTTTCTTTTTATTTATTTACATTTGGTTTTGTTTTTACTATTGTTTTAAACAAACTAAAAAAAAAGTTTATGAAGTCAGATATTTTCCTTTTCCCCTTATGTGTTTTGCCTTTGGTGTCATGCTTTGAAAATTCCTTCCTACTCTCAGCTCTTATAGATCGCTAATTTAGAAAAACTTGTATCCTTATGGTTGTATTTTGTCGACTCAGCTAATTTACAGGTGCGTTTCACAGAATTCCATTCTCCTATAGGTCCTAGTTCCCTCCAATTTTCAAAAAAAGGCAATTTGTGCTTTACACTCAGAGGGTTGGTGCAGGGTCACCAGGCACTATGGTGGCCCAGATGTGGATGTGTTGCCATGTTTCGACCAGCTCACCCTATGGATCCCTCTGTTTCGTTCTCCATCTTCCCCAACTCCTGCACTTGGCGTGTGTTTAAATTAATCACACAGTCCCTCAGTTCCTGCAGGACACCTGTGCTATTAAATCTGGATACTTGTGGGTGCCTGGGTGGCTCAGTTAGTTAAGCATCTGCCTTCCGCTTAGGTTATCTCAGGGTCTTGGAATCGAGCCCCTGCATCAGGCTTTCCTGCTCAATGGGTTGCTTGCTTCTCCCTCTCCCTCTGCTACTCCCCCTGCTGTATGCTCTCTAGCACTCAAATAAATAAATAAAATATTTTTAAAAAATCTGGAGACTTGGGGTTGAGTTAAATTCAAAAAGTAATCGCAGAAGTAAAAGTATCTTTAACATTGGATCTGTAATCAGTAACGTGGGATATCACATAAGGTATTCAAGTCCTCTTTGACACATCACATTGTTCTATAAATATAGTTTTCATATTAAAAATATTAATACAAGTAACATAGGTTTTGTTGTTACTGTTAATAAGATCTCAATAGATAAATGATAGATATTTAAAATTACTTCTATAGGTGTATAGGAATTTGCACCCTTTTCTTCATGCTTATCTCACAGCCACCTTTCTGAAATCTGTTAGTTCTCATAGTTTTTCAAAGGAGTCTTTGGGTTTTCTTTTAGTCTTTTTTTTTTTTTTACAATTTTATTTATTTATTTGAGAGAGAGAGAGAGATAGAATGAGTGGGAGGGAGGAGCAGAGGGAAAGGGAAAATAGAGATGTGGGGCTCTATCCCAAGACCCTGAATCATAACCTGAACTGAAGGCAGATGCTTAGCTGGCTGAACCAACAGGTGCCCCCAAGTCTTTTGGGTTTTTTAATAAAGACACACAAATAATGATATCTTGTATTTTATTTCAAAATTTCCAATGTTTTTATTTTTCATAACTTACTGATAATCTAGACTATACAAACAATGCTAATCTATTTATGGTTTTAGCAAGGAATTTTTACTTAATTAGCTAGTGTGGATAAATTAACAAGCATTAGGCTTACTTTTGGTAAAGTTATATAATTGATGCCACCAGTGTTTTTCTAGAAGCCTGGATCAATTTGTAGTCATAATTAAAGCCAAATATAATTAGTTATACAATACTTGGATTTTCTAATAATTTGCAACTAATTGACATGGTGAAATCTGTGTAATAAAACAGGCATCACAACAGTGGTAGAAGAGAAATAATTAAATGAAATATCTAGCTGACTTTCTCCCAGGTGGTGAAGAACCTGGTACCTGGTCTTGTAAGGTGTTGGGAACCAGGTTTTCCTCGAGAAGGTAAGGTTAGCCTAGCCCCCTAAGGGTGGGAGGCAGAGAAAAAAACCAGTTTGGGGTTTCTGGAGATTTAGCCCTGTGTGTGTGTGTGTGTGTGTGTGTGTGTGTGTGTGTGTGTGTGTGTTTGACAGTAGACAGGGGCTAGTCTTGAGTTACTTGCAAAATAATAGATCATATTACAGGTTTCTTCGCCTTCCTTTTGCTCTTTCCATGTTATGTTGCAGTGAGTGTAGGAGCAGCTTGGGTGGTAATTAGGCTGTCGCTGTCCACGTTAAGAATTGCTGTGCGGAGATTTAGCTATCATGTAACTCTTGTTTAAATCTCTCCAGTGTGGGATTTGATGTTAAGCCTTCTAATGGACAAGTACTAATTCTCTTGGGAAGAGACCTTTTTCCTGTCACTAAACTACAGTTTGAGGAATAGTTTTCATTCTGTCCTTCAAACATGACCCTTATTCAAAATAAAAAACAAAAGCAGAAAATGACTCTTACTCATACAACCTCTACATCCAAAACCATAGCTCCCTGGACTAGGCCATTTTCATAAAAAAAAGGATGAGTATTTTCCCCCAAAAGCCATTTACCCATGGAAACCCATGGTAACAAATGGTCTCAGTCTTTTCCCTGCCAGCCTCTTTGCTTCAGATAATCTGGAGAGAAGCAGAATCTGATTTCTTTGCATTTACTGGCCTAAATAACTTAATAATAAATGTGTTAGAGAAAACTTTTGCTAATAATTAAATTCCCTTAAGTATGTTTCCTATACTCATTGGCTTAGGGAAAAACTAAAGGTAGAATTTATTTAACAAACATTTAAAAATGGATTGGAAAATTATGCAAGAAAATTATACTGAGTATTTTATATAAATTGTAAATAGCTATGTCTGGCCCTAAGTACTACTATGAACTGGGCAAAGATTTTTGGACCTATCCGAGATTTTGGTGGCAAGAATCAGCCTATATCTCATAAGGCATATAGTTCAGTTCTTACAGCATCAAAGTCAGACTTTCATTTCTTCACCTGTTTTCTGCTCACCTCTAGGAGTTTTATTGGGACTGTTTTTATCATAGAAGAAAAGAATGGGAAAAGTGACAGAGAGAGTGTTAGCCCATAGAAATGGTTGACTGGGGGTGCCTGGGTGGCTTAGTGGGTTAAGCCTTTGCCTTCGGCTCAGGTCATGATCTCAGGGTCCTGGGAGCAAGCCCCATGATCAGCCCCGCATCGGGCTCTCTGCTCAGCAGGGAGGCTGCTTCCTCCTCTCTCTCTGCCTGCCTCTCTGCCTACTTGTGATCTCTGTCTGTCAAATAAATAAATAAAATCTTAAAAAAAAAAAGTAAAAGAAATGGTTGACTGGCAAAGGTCAGTGTTCAGACAGGGAGAACTCAGCATGAGACACAGTAAGAACAGGGGTGTCCTCAGTGCCCCAATATCTGACAGTGTGGCTTAGTGCTCATGTGTGGGGTTTGCCCTGAGTGTACAAATACCTGAAGAGATTGACATTTTCCCCCATAATCATAGCACAAAATTCTCATTGAGTTGACTTTTGATATATATCCTAGATGTCAGTTTTCTGTCATTGCTGTTTGCCTGTAATGGACATACTTCATTAAGTTCCCCTCCTCTCAGTCTAGCTCACATAGGAATCAGATCTCACATCAGAAGCACTGAGTGCTGTTAGACATGAAGCTAGCATGCCACCCACCTTCGCACTTCATGCTCAATGTCCCATAGTTTCAACTCCTTCAAGAAGCACCTGTCAAGAATTATTTCAGGAATAACATGAATAGTGACCTTCAAGCAAGGGAGTCAGAGAGCTCCAGCTGAAAAGCATGAAACCTGGATTTTTAAAAATCTAATTTAAAAAGTCTGATAGATGCTCCTAAATTGCATTACAAAATGCTTTCATAACAGGGAAGTAAAGTCTTCTAGAGAAGACAAAAATGGATTCTTTATTGTCTTACAGAACATGGATATAAGTTAATCAGACCTATTAAGTAGAATGGAAAACCCAGCATTCTTGCAAATGCTAGTGGGCAAACACCAGGGAGATCTCTTGTGTTTCTTTGTTTTCTCTCTTCTCTTATTTTTCATTTAGGATATTTCATAAAGCCTAATAAAACCTAAACATTTGATGTCTATTGATTAAGTCATAATGTACATATTCAGACAAATAAAATAGTCCAAAAGATGTGCTACAACCTGAATGTTTGGGCTAAAACTGGTTACTCAGTACAATCAGTTGTTACAGGCAGAAAATACTTTTCCTTTAAGAATAGTTTTTTAAGTAAATTTTATTTTTAACTTCAAACTGTGTTTCATTAAAAATGGAATAATTCTTAAGCTTCCATGTGAAGCCATTTTCATTCAAGGTAGAAATACCTGTAGTAGTGTTTTAGGTTGATGAAGCAGCATTGAACTTCTCAATGACGTGAATATCTAAACATGGTTATAATACCAGAAAAATTCTAGTATATTTTTAGTTCAGTTACAGTAAAGCATAAGAATGTCAATTCCTGTGGTAAGGTACAGTGAGAACACAAATAATTATCTAATATTGTCATGAAGAACAGAATCAAAAGAAATTGTTCTAGAAAAGGAGGAAAATGGAGAAGCTGAGGAGTAATACACTGCAAAGAAGGATAAGGGTAGCCAGACGCGGGATGCATTCACATTCTAAGATTTGTCAAAGACAGTAAAGAAAGATTTAATCAGGGAAATGAGGTGGTAAATGAAGAGGAAGAAGGAAGCCACAGAAAAGAATACCCATTAAAAACACAGTTCAGTCAAATTGGTAACATTTGCAAAATAATTTAAAATCTAAATTCACTTTTAAGTGGGTAAAAAATAATTCAAGTCACTGAGGAACAGGAGAGCAGATACCTGGTTGACATAGAGTCTGAAGTATTATGTAAAAAGAGAAAGAATACTAGTCCCCTTGTTCTTATTTTTTTGCTTGTTTAGGAATGAGGATTAGAAACTAGAAATATAAAAATTGGTAAAGACAAGTATGTACTATTTATTAACTGAAAGAAAATTCTATTCTTATTGCAGTTGACATTGTTAGAAATAAAAAAAAATCTCATATATTAAAGATCTTGGTTAATAAGCATCAGTATATATTCAGATTATGGAAGCCTTTTAAGTGTTATTTCTCTGAACATGTAGTGGAAAGCTTGTACCAGACTCTATGGATGCATAACAGAGTTGATTAGGTAATCACAATAAACTTAATTTTACTGATTACTTGAGATAAATAAAAGAGTAGAAAGCAAGAAAGGTATAACAGAGAAAAAATATAGTTTAAAGCAAAAAAGCTGTAAGAGAAAAATTATAGTTTAAATTGCCTGTATGAAGAACATAGTCTCCTATAATAAAAATAATTTAAAGATTCTACGACTAAAATATATATGTTTAGATATGGGAAGATGCTCAGCTTTATCTCACAGCTCCTCAGCCTCATGTGACTACCAGAAATTCATATAGACTGACAAAAATTAATTAAAAATTAAAATTAAAAATTAAAAATCAGCAATAGTCAAAATATGTGAGAGACTAAAAAAATGTATAAGTAGTTTAGGAGAACATATAATAAAGAAAAGGTTATAGAGATAAAGAATTACTATATTATTCATTTTATTACATGTTTGGAGGGAAAATGAAAAAATTTCATTGAGTTATGAAGTGAAGATACAAATAGCATTAACTGAAAATGTTTAATCAAAAAAATTATATCACGATTTAAGCAAAACATCAAAATATAAAAATTAGGAGGCTCTCAATTGCTTTACAAAAGGATTTTTCTTTTAATAAAAAGTTTCATTATAGGATTTCTTAAAATAGATTTTTCTGTAGTATTGAATGCATCATTCAATTTAAAAAATCAACTTACTAATTTTCCATAAAATATAGCTGAAATTAAGAAAAAAAGTTGTGGTCAAAACATTAAGGAAGCAGACCACTTGTTGAGCATTGAGTAATCATGAACTGTCATATATATATAATGTTATTTAATTCTCTTAATTAAATACCTGTTGTCTAAGGTATAATTGTAAATCAGCAAGATGAACTAATTTAACCTAAGTCCACTAATGTTAGTAAGTGGCAGAGTTGTGAGTCAAACATGGATCTTGCTGACTCTATATTAAACTATATTCATTAGACTATAATCTATTGCCTACAACCACGACGAGAGGGTCACAAGTGTTAATAATATCTCCTATAAGAAAAATACACCTGATATTGTCCCACTCTAATATGTATCACTTAGAAGCTCCAAAATTTAGAGAAGACTCAAAAACAAATAAGTGACATAAAAATTAACCACCTTAAGTAATAATGTGTGAGAGAGGACATTGATTCATAGCCTAATATGAGGAATGTCCCCAGTGTGAAAAAGTTTAAAACGACGGACTATAGTTTTGGTGATGAGTCACCTAAAGAAAAAAAATCCTTTAATTAAAGTACAATACTTCTTCATAACATATGGCCATATGACTAGTTCAATTACTTTAGCTGTCTTTACATATGATGCTTATTGGCTTGGCATAAGTGGTAAGTTATAACAGTTGTCCAAACAACTGGATTTCCTATGCTGAAACCACCCATTTCATTAAACAAGTCAGAAATGAAAGTATTTGTGAAATAACAAGTTATTGGAACAGATGGATTAGATGATAAAAGTTCCTCTCTCAGGTAGAAGTTATTCCTCTCAATCATGTCACTCTATTTATTCACATGGTGATTGAAAGCCTGCCACGTGTTGGGCACTTTTTCTAGGTGCTACACGAATCACACAACATTACAAGGTCCTTGTCCTAATGGAACTTACATTTTAATGGGAAGACAATGAAAATTAAATAGAGAAACAAAAAAAATATTAAACCAGAGAAAAGAAAAACAACAGCAATATCAACAATGAAGAGGAAGAAAGAGCATTTGGATCACATTTTTTAAAGTTTTTATTTAAATTCCAGGTAGTTAACACATGATGTAGTACTAGCTTCAGGTGTACAACTTAGTGATTCAGAACTTCCATATAACACCCAGCGCTCATCACAAGTGCTTCCCTTAATCGCCATTGAGGATAAGGGGAATGGGGAACTCTCTTCCCACTGTTGGTGGGAATGTAAACTGGAATGCAGCCATTCTGGAAAACAGTATGGAGGATCCTCAAAAAGTTAAAAATGGAGCTCCCTTATGATCCAGCAATTGCACTCTAGGAATTTACCCAAAGAATAAAAAAATACTAATTCAAATGGATCATATTATTATTTGTTAATTAGAAATGTTCCCCCATGAATATGTATTATAGATCTGCTCTCTATCGTGCTTTCCAAGAATAGTGGTGCCTGATAAATATCTTTTTATGCTCTTTCATTTTGATATATTGAATTCAATAATTTTGAAAGTGAAATTAAGTTTTAATTTTGAAATTTATGGGAATGAAAAGGCACAGCTTTCCTTAACAACGATAAAATAATTTAAAAAAAATACATCATTTCACACAATGAACAAACTGTGGAAGTCAAAATAGGGCTAATTGTGCAACCTCTATTAGGCATCTGTGTTATAGAAAAATGAGAAAATCTAATTGTGGCCCTGTATTATTTGACATACAATTTTATTGCCTAAGGGAGATGGTAAACAATAAAGTAAACAAGAAATAATATTTAATGTAAGGCAGTGTTATGAAATGCTATGTATGAAGTCAACCACATTTAGAGCTGGAGTCCGAGCAAACAGAACAATTCACAGAGAAACATTAAAAAAATAGCTTATTTCCATTTCACGAGGAAGGAATCTGCTCCTCTGTAACCCAGAGCAGCTATTAGTGTGATTGTTACTAAATTTAAAGAACAGATTCTGGTCTCCATTTTATTTGCCTTCCCAGTAATGTTCAGTGCTGCTGAATACTTTCTTATCCCCACAAACTGTCCTCCTTTGGCTTCAGGAGTACCGTGTCTTCCTGTTTTTTCTTCCTCTCTGGACATTTCTTTTCAGCCTCCTCTGTCAGATCATCTACCTCTCCTCATCGCTGAAACATCCTTTCATTTCAAGCTTCTGGTTTGGGCTTTTTGTTTTGTTTTGTTTTCATGATGGATGTTCTTTCTGGTAGATTTTATCTATTTCCATAGCTTCTGCTATCCATCCATCCACCCATCCATCTATCCATTCCCCATCTGTCCATCCATACTTCTTTCTATCTAGTTTCTTTTCTTTTCTTTATTTTTAATTTATTTATTTTCAGCGTAACAGAATTCATTGTTTATGCACCGCACCCAGCGCTCCATGCAATACGTGCCCTCCATAATACCCACCACCTGGCTCCCCCAAACTCCCACCCCCCACCCCTTCAAAACCCTCAGATTGTTTTTCAGAGTCCACAGTCTCTCATATTTCATCTCCCCTTCCAATTTCCCTCAACTCCCTTCACTTCTCCATCTCCCCATGTCCTCCTTGTTCTTTGTTATGCCCCGCAAATAAGTGAAACCATATGATAATTGACTTTCTCTTCTTGACTTGTTTCACTCAGCATAATCTCTTCCAGTCCCAACCATGTTGCTATAAAAGTTGGGTATTCATCCTTTCTGATGGAGGCATAACACTCCATAGTGTATATGGATCACATCTTCCTTATCCATTCATCCGTTGAAGGGCATCTTGGCTCTTTCCACAGTTTGGCGACTGTGGTCATTGCTGCTATAAACATTGGGGGTACAGATGGCCCTTCTTTTCACTACATCTGTATCGTTGGGGTAAATACCCAGTAGTGCAATTGCAGGGTCATAGGGAAGCTCTATTTTTAAATTCTTAAGGAATCTCCACACTGTTCTCCAAAGTGGCTGCAGTAACTTGCATTGCCACCAACAGTGTAAGAGGGTTCCCCTTTCTCCACATCCTCTCCAACACACTTTGTTTCCTGTCTTGCTAATTTTGGCCATTCTAACTGGTGTAAGGTGGTATCTCAATGTCGTTTTAATTTGAATCTCCCTGATGGCTAGTGATGATGAACATTTTTTTATGTGTCTGATAGCCATTTGTATGTCTTCTTTGGAAAAGTGTCTGTTCATGTCTTCTGCCCATTTTTTGACATGATTATCTGTTTTGTGTGTGTTGAGTTTGAGAAGTTCTTTATGGATCCTGGATATCAACCTTTATCTGTACTGTCATTTGCAAATATCTTCTCCCATTCCATGGGTTGCCTCTTTGTTTTGTTGACTGTTTCCTTTGCTGTGCAGAAGCTTTTGATCTTGAGGAAGTCCCAAAAGTTCATCTTCGCTTTTGTTTCCTTTGCCTTTGGAGACATATCTTGAAAGAAGTTGCTGTGGCTGATATTGAAGAGGTTACTGCCTATGTTCTCCTCTAGGATTCTGATGGATTCCTGTCTCACGTTGAAGTCTTTTATCCATTTCAAATTTATCTTTGTGTATGGTGTAAAAGAATGGTCAAGTTTCATTCTTCTACATATAGCTGTCCAATTTTCCCAGCACCATTTATTGAAGAGACTGTCTTTTTTGCACTGTATATTTTTTCCTGCTTTGTCGAAGACTATTTGACCATAGAGTTGAGGGTCCATATCTGGGCTCTCTACTCTGTTCCACTGGTCTATGTGTCTGTTTTTATGCCAGTACCATGTTGTCTTGGTGATCATGGCTTTATAGTAAAGCTTGAAATCAGGTAATGTGATGCCCCCAGTTTTGTTTTTCTTTTTCAACATTTCCTTAGCAATTTGGGGTCTCTTCTGATTCCATACAAATTTTAGGATTATTAGCTCCAGCTCTTTGAAAAATACCAGTGGAATTTTGATCAGAATGGCATTAAAAGTATAGATTGCTCTAGGCAGTATAGACATTTTAACAATGTTTATTCTTCCTATCCAAGAGCACGGAATGATCTTCCATCTTTTTGTGTCTTCTTCAATTTCTTTCATGAGTGTTCTGTAGTTCCTTGAGTACAGATCCTTTACCTCTTTGGTTAGGTTTATTCCCAGGTATCTTATGGTTCTTGGTGCTATAGTAAATGGAAGCGATTCTCTAATTTCCCTTTCTGTATTTTCATTGTTAGTGTATAAGAAAACAACTGATTTCTGTACATTGACTTTGTATCCTGCCACATTACTGAATTGCTGTATGAGTTCTAGTAGTTTGGGGGTGAAGTATTTATCTAGTTTCTAATCTACATACTGAATCATCTATTTGATATTTAATCTGTCTTCCCTCTTTCCAGTGCATTTTTAGAAAGGTGACAGGTTATACATATCATTATATATTTTTAATTTCATAATTCAGAATTACTTGACTCCTTAGACAATGGACTGAGAGTTTTTCCTTTAAAAAAAATGTGAGGTTAGTAGAGCTTTTAGCCATTTGCCCTGTCTATTACATTTTTGTGCCACTTTGTAATAATAAACTGCCTCAGCCTGTGTGAGGGTCTAGACTCATGTTTAGATTTGTAAGGTAATAAGTTCAAAGAAAACTTAGCTGAGGTCTTTATACTTAAACCACTCTGCCTCGATGTTTATACTTTATGCTAAACATGTCTATAATATTATACATTTTATACTTTTACATTTTTACAAGGTTTTGATGACAAGGAATGTCACGTCTGTACATCTGAAAGTGGCCCTTACTTCCTCACATATAGATAAGAAGTCTTTTTATGACCTCTTCGTGTATTTAATTAGTTTTGGCACATCAGAATTCATTCTCCTTAATTGAACATGTAAATATTTGTAGACTGTGGGTTGAATAGTGATTCTAATTCTAGTATCTTTGTGATAAAAACCCTTCCAACAGGAATAAGTGAATGTCAAATTCAGTTTATAAGCCAGGTAAATATTAACTGCTATAGGTCTATAATGTTTCAAAACATTATGCTTATATTAGAAAGAGCAATATTGTATACTGCATATTTATTTTAAATTTAAAGTTCTCCATATCAGCATTGGCTTTCTTATTTACCTTATTATTATGTAACTTAAGTAGAGATTACTTCAACATTTCATGCTTTTATGAACAAAATATTTCAGCTTACCTATAAGAATATGGTTCCTTTCCTAGAATATTTTTTTTCTAAATAAACTAAGACAAATCCCATTCTGGGCTTATTGTCATAAATGAGTCCTTATGAAGGTAGCCTCCATTTAATATGAAGAGTTTGCCAGGGCACTGCCTCCCAGTTTCTCAATACTGGACCCTTCAAGTTCTTCTGTGCTGCCCTACTTGTCACCTGCCATGCCATCAGACCTTGGGATATTGCTTTTTTGCTAGATAGAACTGTCTTGTACAGGTGACCATTGTTGTTACCAACACTCATGGGGGAGTATGGGACAAGAAATGACTCTTTTTTAAAAAAAATAGTATTGTATAGTTCATTATCTCAGGAATCTATGTTTAGTATGGCTGAGTGAGTTCCTAATGGATCCTGTCTTCCAACAGGTAACAATTATAAACTCTGAATAAACTACATTTAACAATGAGAACAACTTATATCTCCCACAGGCTTCCAGTTAAGGAATGAATAAGTCATGAGGATAAAAGCTACAGCATAGGGAATATAGTCAATGACATTGTAATAGCTTTGTTTGGTAACAGCTTTGTGCTACACCTGCTTTTGTGGTGAACAGACCTTAATGTATAGATTGTAGAATCACCATGTTGTGTACCTGAAACTAATGTAGCATTGGGCATCAACTATATCTCAATTAAGAAAGAAAGAAAGAAAGAAAGAAAGACAAGAAATACCAGCAACCCAAAGACACTGATGATTGAAAAAAAGCAAGTTGATTTTGGGTAGGAGTGGATACCAGGAAGGAGGGAAAAACATGGGGTAGGTTGCCCACTCTGTATGGCTTTCAGCCTGAAAGCAGACCAAAGTTAGTGTTTTACTGGATGGCTAAAATTCCAATAGATATATAAAACCAAATTATTTTTTGCAGAAGAAAGAAAACTAACAGAGTGAAAAGGCAATCTATAGAATATGGATTCTATATCTATATTAGATGTAGAGAAAATATTTGCAAACCCTATAACTGATAAAGTGTTAATTTTCAAAATATAGATGGAACCCCTAAAACTCAATAGTACAAAAAACAAAAAACAAACAAACAAAAAGGCAAAAAACCCTAATAACTTGATTTAAGAAAGGACAATAAAACTTGAACAGACATTTTGCTACAGAGAAAAAATGGACAAAAGGTATAGAAAGAGATGTTGAACATCACTAATCATCAGGGAAATGGAAATCAAAACAACAGTGAGATACTATCACACACCTGTTAAGATGACTGTCATTAAAAAAAAAAGACAAATGTTGGTGAGAATGTGGAGAAACTAGAATACAGTACACTGTAGTAGGAATGAAAAATGGTGCAATCACTACAAAAGCAGTATAGTAGTTCTTGTTCATTGGTTTTTCTTTCCTTTTCCAAAGTGGTCAACACAATGTTTTTTTTTTAAAGATCTATCCAAATGTCATATATACATGTAGTGATGTAATTTCTAATTGCTGTATATCATCACACAGTATGTGTGCAGTTACCATATTTACTTCCAATTTTCCTAGTTATAAACACTTAGGATGCCCCTAAACAGCACTATGATGAATATTCTTGTTCCTTTTTTTAGACATATACCCAAGAGTGGGATTCTTGGGTCATCAAAAGAATAGAAATTGGTCCCTAAGTAGGTTCTCACCAGAAGTGTATGAAATGTCCCATTTACAAGTTTCTAAGTTTTATAGTCAGTTAACATAAAGTAGTGTCTCATTATTATTTTGATTTATTTTTCTCTGATATCAAGAGAGGCTAAGAATTTCTACATATTATTGAATGTTTATATTTTCCCTTTTGTGACTTGCCAATTTATATCATTTATTTATTTTTCTTGTGCATTTCTTGCTTTTTCCTTTTTTTTTTTTTTTGGTAGCTGTTCCTTGCATATCCTGGATACTAATCTCTTGTTAGTTTTAGATATTTGCAAATATTTTCTACTACTCTGTCATTCACATATTAAAACTTTGTATGTGATAGGTTTTTGAATTAAAAACTTAATTACCATGAGTTTGATAAATATATTTTTTTCAACCTACAGTCTATGCTTTTGGGTTTTTTTTAAAGTTCTTCCCAATACAGAGGTTACAAGGATATTCATTTTTTTTTTAAGTTAAATAGATTTGGCTTTCACACTTAGGTAGTCAATTTATCTTGGATTCCTATTTGCAATATGGTATGAGATTAAAATCTCACTTTCCTTTTGCTCCAAAAAGCAAAGCTAAGTTCCCAACTCTTCAACTATGCAACCCATTTTTCCTCACTGATTTATAGTACAGTCTTTAATATAGAAAGCATGTTCATAAATATGAGTCTGTTAGTGAGCATTCTGTTCTTTCCCACTGATCTGTTTATCAATTCCTATACTGTTTTTATTATTATGGCTTTCCAGTGCATACTAACTTCTCACAGGCAGAGTCCCTCCTATTTGCTATTCTTATTCAAGTTCACTCAGCTCTTTCGGATTGTTATTCTTACATAATTATTAGTACATATATGACAGGTTCCTCATAATATTAAGATCAAATTTTAATTGGGATTGTAAAGAACTTATAGATTGGTTTGGGGGGTAAAAATCAATATTTTAAAGGTTTAAGTCACACCAACCATAAACAAAATATCTTTTCTTTATTTATTGACGCTTTCTTCTATGTCCTCAGATTAAGTTGTAAACATTCTCTATAAAATTCTTGCACATTCTTTTCGATTCATTTCTGAAGTCTTTTGGTTTGTTTTTGTTATTATAGTGAATGGTTTCTGCAGTAGCTTGCAGTGTCAACTTAGTCAAATTCAAACTGTTTCTGATAATTATTTTCCCTGTGTATTTCTAGGTTGGCTCACATTGGTAAAATATGTATATGATTTGGAAGGCTGATGTGAGGAGCAGACATTACTCTCTAAAGATAATCGTGGTTACATGCAGTGACAGACAGAGTTGTTGGGTTCAGGCTTAGTTTCAGTCTTGTCTGCTTTAAGTCTAGCTCTTCACAACTGCTGACCCTGTTGACTAAATGCAATGTCCTGTCCATGACTGGATTTTTGGCAACAGATAGACATGGGAACAACACACAGACATAGCTTCTGATAGACCTCAGGAATCTTTCCTTCACAATCTGATTTAGGTAATGGAACATGCTAGGCTTTTCACACGGATTGGTTGGTGACTCCTTTGGTCTTCCAACTTCCCTCTCAGACCCTTGCTTCCCTATCTACTCCCATAATGGTGTAAGGTCTAACTCCTATAATAGATCCTTGTAATTTCATCATACGGAGACAATAAAGATAAATAATTGGACAAATCTAGATAATAATATAATCATTAGGAATTGAATTTTGTGTAACTATTATCTTTTAAATAAGCATAACTAATTTAATTATATTATCTAATTTAATTTTTAATAATGGTGTATTGACAGGGCACCTGGGTGGCTCAGTTGGTTAAGTGTCTGCCTTCGGCTCAGGTCATGATCCTGGGGTCCTGGGATCGAGTCCCCACATCAGGCTCCCTGCTTGTTGGGAAGTCTGCTTCTCCCTCCCCCTCTGCCTACTGCTCTACTTATGTTCTCTATCTTGCTGTCATATAAATAAATAAAATCTTCTAAAAAATGGTGTATCAAACTTTTTTGTGTGTGCAAAATTCCTGAAAATTTAAAAATCAGCCCTTATGAGCTTGTAACCATACACTACTGGATAGACCTATCCAGTCATGGATCTATTATCCTTGTGAAGAAATGAGCAGATGTGACTAGATATTTTTCCGAAGACATCCAGATGGCTAACAGACACATGAAAAGATGCTCAATATCACTCATCATCAGGGAAATACAAATGAAAACCATAATGAGGTACCACCTGTCACCTGTCACAATGGCTAAGATTAACACAAGAAACAACAAGTGTTGGCAAGGATGTGAAGAAAGGGGAACTCTCTTCCACTGTTGGTGGGAATGCAAGATGGTGCAGCCACTCTGGAAAACAGTATGGAGGGTCCTCAAAAAGTTAAAAATAGAACTACCTATGACCCAGCAATTGCACTACTAGGTAATTACCCAGAGGATACAAAAATACAGATTCAAAAAGATACATGTTTGTAGTAGCAGTATTATCAATAATAACCAAATTATGGAAAGGGCCCAAGGTCCATTGACTGATGAATGGATAAAGAAAATGTGGGGTGTGTGTGTGTATGTGTGTGTGTGTGTGTGTGTGTGTGTGTGTATTACTCAGACATCAAAAAGAATGAAATCTTGTCATTTGCAAAGATGTGGATAGAGCTAGAGTGTATTATGCTAAGCAAAATAAGTCAGGCAGAGAAAGACAAATACCATATGATTTCACTCATGTGGAATTTAGTAAACAAAACAGATGAACATATGGGAAGGGAAAAAACAAAAGAGAGGGAAACAAACCGTAAGAGATTCTTAACTATAGAGAACAAACTGAGGGTTGGAGAGAAGTGGGTTGGGGATGGGCTAAATGGGTGATGGGTATTAAGGAGGGCACGTGATGAGCACTGGGTGTTGTATGTAAATGATGAATCATGAAATTCTACTCTTGAAACCAATACTACACTATATGTTAACTAACTAACTAGAATTTAAATGAAAATTTGGAGGAAAAAAAACTATATTTTTAATACTTAAAAAAAATAAAACCTGCTAAAAAAGAATAAAGTATTGTTGGATTCACTTTTCTGTTTTGTTAAGAATTTTTATCTAAATTTAAGAGAAATACTCATTTAGAGTTTTATATAGTTTAGACTGGGGTTATAAAGAATAGTTTTATATAGGTATAATTTGGTTTATGGTTTTCTTTTTATTTTGATGAATTTATCTATTCTTCTTCTTAGAGTAACACCTCACAAAGTGAGTTTGGAAGTGTGTTCTCCTCTATATTTTGAAGGAGTTTGTGCAGTTTGTATTATTTCATCCTAATTTAATAAAATTAGGGAGTGAAGCTATTTATGACCCAGGATTTTCTTTGTGGGAAGCTATTTTTTATTATGAAATCAATTTATATAATGGTAGGGAAATAATCAGGTAATTTGTATATTTCAAGAAATTTGTCCATCTTATCTAAGCTGCCAAATGGATGGGCATGAATTTTATCATTATTTTAATATCTTTAGGGTATCATTATTGTTTTAATTATTATTTTAATATCTTATTATTTTTTAATATCTTATTGTTTTAATATATTCAGGGCAAAAGTGAATGTCTCATGAAACAAATGAGGGTTGCTGAGGTGTGGGGAGGTAGGGATAGGGTGGCTGGGTTATGGACATTGGAGAGTATATGTGCTGTGGTGAGTGCTGTGAAATGTGTAAACCTGATGATTCACACACCTATACCCCTGGGGCAAATAAGACATTACATGTTAATTTAAAAAAAAAAGTTAATTTCTTTTTAAATTGTTTATATTGGTAATTTGTGTTTTTATTCTTTTTTTCTAGATTTAGCTAGAGCAATTTTATTGATTTTCTTCAGAGAGCCAGATTTTTATTTCGCTGGATTACCCTATTTTTGTTTATTTTCTGATTTCTGATTTTATCTTTAGTATTTCCTTCATACTATTACTTTAATTTCCTTGTTTTTTTCTTGTTTCCTTTTTTTTGTTTTGTTTTGTTTTGTTTTTGTTTGATTTTTTTTTTCCTTTTTCTTGTTTCTTAATATGTAAGTGTAGATTACTGATTTTAGGCCTTTTTAATGTAATATAAGCATACTTAAATTTATAATATGTAATATAAAACACTACTTAGCCATATCCCACAATTTTTGGTATGTGTGTTTTTATCTTCACTCAGTAAGATATATTTTCTAATGTATCTTGTGATTTATTTTTTGACCTCTGGATAATTTAGTATTATTTAATTTTCCAATTTTTGGTATTTTTCTAGATATCATTCTCTTATTGATTTCTAGTTTAATTCCCTTGTGGTCAGAGAAGATATTCTGTATAATCTCCCTTTTCTAAATTTATTGAGAGAAGTTTTATGGCCCAGAATGTGGTCTATTTTAGATGAATTTTCCATGTGTGCTTAATTTTTAAAAAAATTTTACTTGTAGAAGACTGAATCATAACCCCAAAAATATTACATCCTAATTTCTGGGACCAGCAAGTTACCTTATTTGGCATAAAGATATTAAGATGGGGAGATTATCTTGGATTATGCTGATGGACCTAATGTAATCATAAGAGTCCTCATAAAGGAAAGAGAGAGGCAGGAGAATCAGAGAAGCATATGTGACTACAGAAGCAGAGATTAGAAGGATCCGATTGATAGTTTTGAAGATGGAAGAGGGCCATCAGTAGAGGAATGTAGGCAGGCTTTAGGAGCTGGAAAAAGCAGGAAATAGATTCTTTTGATACTCCAGAAGGAGTAATGCTCTGTCAGTATCTTGATCTTGGTTCAGTGAGAATTTTGACCTCCAGAACTGTAAGAAAATAAATTTATATTTATATATGTAATATGGAAGTATATCAAAGTTTATGGCAATTTGTTACAACAGCAATCAGAAACTGATACATTGGTTATGTGATTGGTTTTTTAACAAGTTATAATTCTCACTCCCTCTTTCTGAATTACCAAAAAGAGGTTAATAATTACCTTATAGGATAATCTTGAGAATTAAGAGGAATAATAAATTTAAATCCATAGCTCAATTCCTGCTACAAAGTAAACATTCTGCAAATATTAATCCCTTTTGCTTTCTTCACTTGTTGGAAAGTACAGCATCATTATGGAGTTTTAATCAGGGTGAATGACATAGTTGAACAACATTTAACAATGATAAAACTTGCAGAGCCACAAAGGGTGAGCAACCAGAGGCTGCTTCAATGATCTGTGTATGATTAATGAGATCTGGACTAGAGGGCTGAACAATGAGAACAGGAAGGAAAGAAAAAGTCCAAGAGATATTTCAGAAAAGATAATAAAATATTTAGTATGGAGACAAGGAGAGGCAAGAACCAAAGAGAAGCGAGCAATTGTGTTTCTGCCGGAGTGAAATTCAAAAGGATTCTAAACCTTTAGGATCTCAGAACTATATTAGCATCAGTAAAGCCCATTGTCATGTCTGGTTCTGAGTTAATTTGAGAAGTCCCTTCACCTGGTGCTCTGGACTACAATCTTCTAAATTGCTCCGTTCTTCTCTGATAAACTCTTGACTGTGTCAAAGAATGTTAGATATAGCCTAGAGCAGTAAATACCAAATTGTAGTCCATGACCCATTAGTTGTCATGAAATCAATTTGGTCATATAGACACAGCATTTTAAAAAATGTAATCAGACAAGATAGAACGGAGAAAATATGTACATTTCATATGTAGTAATGGTAGAAATTCTTTTCTCCCTTGTGTGTGTGCATGTGTGCGTTGGATTTCGATGCAAAGTGTATTTCTTGTGGATCACTGTCAAAAATATTCGAAAAATCTAATATAAAAGGTATCAACATATCCATGCCCTTTTTAGACCAGGGAGTTCAGACTCCTGGGGAATATGGAGATCAGAAGTTCCTTCCATTCTTCAGTGCCAGGGTTTGATTTCAGGCTAGAAAAAGAATAATAATCATTTGAATTCTCTATTAATGGATCTTTATAAGGCAAATCCACCAAGACTATGTGCTTATGAGGTATGTCCTCAGATAACCTATAAATCACTTCAATAGCAAGCATTTATTTAATACATATATGAGAGATGCACACTTTCATGGGAAATTTGGTTAGTTCACTATTGGTACTGTCCTAAGGCTTTCTTGTACCTCTTTATATTACTATAACTTCCCAAATTAACTAATTTTACTAGCATCCAAACTTCAGACATAGCTTTAAGATGGGTAGTTTAGAATTTTACAATAAACTTTGGTAAAGACTCCCGTAGTCAAAATCACATGAATTTTGGTAAGACTTTTACTTCATCAAAGGGTGGAAAATTTATTTAAGCCTTTAGGAATTAACCCCCAAAGTAGGTATTACAAATATAAGATATTGGGGTGCCTGGGTGGTGCAGACATTCAGCATCTACCTCTGGCTCAGGTCATGATTCCAGGGTCCTCAGATCATGCTCAGCATAGGGCTCCCTGCTCAGCAGGAAGCCTGCTTCTCCCTCTCCCACCCACCCTACTTGTGTTCCCGCTCTTGCTGTCAAATAAATAAAATCTTAAATTTTTTTTTAAAATAAAAGTAAAACAAAAAACAAATATAAAATATTTATAAAATATGCTAAATTTCAGAATGCCTATTATCTTTTCATAAATCTTTGGTTCTTTATGGAAAGATGAAAAGTTTGAAATTAACAATTTAGGATAAATTTGAAATCAACAATTTAGGATACTAATCACAATCACTTGAGAAATTAGTAATAACATAAATTTTTCCTTTATAAATGGAGGCAAAATAATATAGTAAAATTGAAATTGAAATGAATACCTGATAAAATGCTATTTAAATAAGGATTGGAATACCCTGGGGACTCTCACAAACAAAATGATTGATGTAGTGTTAAATTCAGTTTTTTTAAAACAGCAAGATAAATCTTAATGAGATAAAATAAGAGCTCAATTTTAAAATTAGTCATTACTTTTTCAACAAACTATCAGCAATCTTGGCATTAAAGCAATGCTAGGTGATCCCCTAATCAACTTTTATTTATTTCACATTCATATTCCTAAATAGCATGTAAGAGGTAATTTGTTACTTTATAAATTACATTTACCCAGGGGGAATTTTTCTATGGAAGACAGGGGTAGATTATTGGTCATGCATGTTGTGGGATTGTTCTCATTTCATGGGAGTTAGTGTTACCAGTCTCTTACTTTTTAGTTTTGAACAGATTTCAAAACAAATCAACAGACACATTGAGACATTGGTTATTTTGGGCTAGTGTGGGGTAAATGAATATTCTAGGAGATTCTGACACTGTGCCAAATGTCTTTTAGTCTAAGTTATAGAATCATGTTTTTTATGAAACTTTGAGATTTGCCAACAAATCCTTTTTTTATTGTTACTCTACATTCAAAAGACTTGTCTACAGAGAGGTTGATAGAGGGCAGTCAAGTCTTTTGCACTGCATAAATTATATCATTAGGTGTCTGAATATGGATTGACTTGTTCTCAAGACCTAAAAACTAAACACAGCTGAGAGCTAAATCCCTTGACAAATGAAAGTTCTGTGCAAAGATAACAGACAGCATATTGCAAATGGAATTTCTAAAAACCACACTATCCTCTAATATACACCTGATAAATGGTCATCTAAAACTGTAATTTGGAAAAAAGGTAATTTAATGTTGCTGCTTCGGGATAGCAAGGGTCAAAGAAAAAATGTAGCATACACATTAGAAGCAGAAAAGATTAATGTATTCAATTTAGTGTTCAATGTAAAGAAATTGTGGGGAGGGGAATAAATGTAAAACTAGATTAAAGTTAATGCATTAGGCTGTTCCTCCTGAGAATCTTGTTGAAAAAAACCTTGTAGAATATGAGATTACGTATTTAATGCTGCCTTTAAGGTAAGAGTAAGTGTTTATGGATTAAAAATGGCAAAGTCCAGTTGTAGTGTTCCTTTAGTTACCCCACCAGAAAGGTTCTTGTAATTAATTATATTTTAAAAATAACTTATCATTATTATAAATAATAATATATATTATTGAATAACAATAATTTGTATTATACAAATAGTATATTAATTAAGATTTATATTTTGTTTGTGGCTTTTGCTATTGTTATTTGCTTTTTTAGTTTTATTACAGTCAGGGATGATATAGTCATTTTCCATGGAATTAAGAACCTGCTAAATCATATAACGGCATGACAAAATTTATATTTAATCTGAATTATATATTCTTTTAAAAATAAATTTGATATACAGCACTGTTTAAGTTTAGAGTGTAAAGTGTATTACTTTGATATATTTATACATTGTAATATAATTGCCAATGTAGCCATATTTATCACATTACATGATTACAGTGTAATATTATTGTCTATATTCATTATAGTGTGCATTAGGTCTTCATGGATTATTTACTACGTGTTATAAAATTCTATCCTTAAACACCATTATCTACTCCCCAGATCCTGTGATAACCACCACTTACTCTCTTTTTTGTAGGTTTAATTTTTTTCTTTCTTTCTTTTTTTTTTTTTTTGAGAGAGGGAGGGAGAGAAAGAGAGAGACAGGGAGCCTGTAAACTTGGGGGAGGAGCAGAGGGAGAAGTAGAGAATTTCAAGCAGGCTCCACACTGAGTAGGGCTCAATCTCACAACCCTGAGATCGTGACCTGAGCCAGAATCAAGAGTTGGATGCTTAGCTGACTGAGTATCCCAGGTGCCCCAGATTTAACTTTTTTAGATTCCACATATAAGTGAAATCATACAGGACTTGTCTTTCTCTGGTTTTGTCTCTCTAAACATATCGTGCCCAAGGTCCATCCATGCTGTAGCAAATAGGATATCTTCCCTCCTCATGGCTAAATAATATGTACTACATCTTTTTAATCCATTCATTCATTGTTGGATACTTGGGTTGGTTCCACATCTTGGTTATTGTGAATAAAACTATGATAAACACAGAGGTGCATATATTTCATTGAAATCCTGTCTTCATTTCCTTTGGGTATATACCTAGAACTGGTATTGGTGAATTATATGTAGATCTATTTTTAATTTTTTGAGGAATCTCCTTACTGTTTTCCATAGTGCTTGGACCAATTTATATTTTCATCAACACTGCATAAATGTTTCTTTTTCACCACAATCTCACCAGCACCTGTTGTCTCTAAGTCCTGGATTATAGCCATTCTCACAGATATGAGGTGATATATTTTGTGGTATGGGTTTGCATTTTCCTGGTGATTAGAGATGTGAGACATCTTTTCATGTATCTATTGGCTATTTTGATGTCTTTTTTGGGAAAATGTCTATTTAATTCTTCTGCCAATTTTTAAATCAAATTGTTTGGTTTTTGTTATTGAGTTGACTGAGTTATTTATAATATTTTAGATATTAATCCTTTCTCTGACATGTGGTTTGAAAATTGTTCTTTTTTTTTTTCTTTTTGGTAGAGATTTTATTTATTTATTCAACAGAGAGAGACACAGTGAGAGAGGGAATAAAAGCAGGGGGAGTGGGAAAGGGAGAAGCAGGCTTCCTGTTGAGCAGGGAGCCCAAAAAGGAGCTTGATCAGGACCCTGGGATCATGACCTGAGCTGAGCCTTGCCCAATCTCTCTAGCTAGGACTTCCAACGGTGTATTGTACAGATGTGATGAGGGTGGGCATCCTTGTCTAGTTCCTGATCTTGGGGGAAACTCTTTTAATTTCTTTCCACTGAGTATAATGTTAACTGTGGGTTGTCATATATAACCTTTATTATGTTGAGGTATGTTCCTCCTATACCCTATCTGTGGAGGGTTTTTCTTATCAAAAGATGTACGTTGTCAAATGTTTTTTATCTGTCTGTTATGATCATGGGGTTTTAATCCTTCATTTTATTGAGGTAATATATTACATTTATTGATACATTACATTCATTGTGTCAAATCATCTTTGCATTACAAGGATAAATCCTACTTGATCATGGTGTAAAATACATGAATTCAGTTTGCTAGCATTTTGTTGAGAATTTTTGAAATGTATATTCATCATGGATATGGCCTGTGGCAATTCTTTCCCTATGATATCCTTATCTGGTTTTGGTATAAGTAATGCTAGCCTTGTAAAATGAGTTTGGATGTACTCTTTCCTCTTCAACATTTGAAGAGTTTGAGGAGGATTGGTATTAATTCTTCTATAAATGTTTAGAAGAATTTTCCAGTGAAACTGTCTGGTCCTGGAGTTTTCTATTTTGGGAGTTTTTTGATTACTGAATTAATCTCTTTACTCCTTATGTTTGTTCAGATTTTCTGTTTCTCCCTGAACTAGTCTTAGGAGGTTGTGCATGTTTAGAAACATATCCATTTCTTCTAGGCTATGGAATTCGTTGGCATGTAATTGTTCAAAGTAGTCTCAGGATTTTATATACTTTTGTAATATTATTTGTGATGTTTCCTCTTTCATTTCTAATTTTATTTATATGAGTCTCTCTTTTTTGTAGTTAATTTAGCTGAAGGTTTGTCAATTGTGTTTCTTTTTGAAGAACAAGTTCTTAGTTTTCTTCACCTTTTCTATTGATTTCCTTGTCTCTATTTATTTTCATTCTGATTCTTTAAAGTTCCTTTCTTCTGCTAACTTTGAGCTTAATTTCTTCTTCTTTTTTTTTTAAGATTTTTATTTATTTTTTTGACAGACAAAGATCACAAGTAGGCAGAGAGGCAGGCAGAGAGAGAGGAGGAAGCAGGCTCCCTGCTGAGCAGAGAGGCCAATGCGGGGCTCTATAGTGGGGCTCGATAGCGATAGCGGGGCTTGATCCCAGGACCCTGAGATCATGACCTGAGCCGAAGGCAGAGGCCTTAACCCACTGGCCACCCAGGCGCCCCTTAATTTATTATTCTTTTTCTAGTTCCTTGAGATATAGTTGGGTTGTTTATTTGAGGTCTTTATAATTCCTTAATATATGTATTTGTTGCGATAAACTTTCCTCTCAGAATACTTTTGCTGCATCACACAATATTTGATATGTTGTATTTTCATTTTCATTTGTTTTAAAATACTTTTTTAATTTCCTTTTGATTTCCCCTTTGTCCCAAAGGCTGTTTGAAAGTGTGTGTATAGTTTTCATATATTTGTGGATCTTCACACTTTCCTTCTGTTATAGATTTCTAGTTTCACACATTGTGGTCAGAGAAAATAGATTTCAATCCTAAATTTGCTAAGATTTATTTTGTGGTCTATGATATGTATCCTGGAGAATAGGACTATGTGCACTTGAGAAGAAGGTAATTCTGTTGCTGTTGTTTAGAATCTTCTGTATATGTCTATTAAGTCTATTTGTTCTAAAGGGGTTCAATTCCAAACTTTCCTTGTTGATTTTCTGTCTGGACAATCTATCCATTGCTGAAAGTGGAATATTGAAGTCTCCTATAATTATTATATTGTTGTCAATAGCTCCCTTAAAATCTGTTATTAATTGCTCAGTATACATATGTGCTCACATGCTGGGAGTATATATATTCATGATTATTGTATCTCATAGATGATTGACTTCTTTTGTATTATATAATTAACTTCTTTGTCTCTTGTCATATTTTTTGGCTTAAAGTTTATTTTGTCTGATATAAGTATGACTATGCTTACTTTTTTTCTTCATTTCTGTTTCCTGGAAATATCTTCTCCTGTCTTTTATATTTTGAGCCTATATATGCCTGTAGAGCTGAAATGAGTCCCTGTAGGCAGCCCAGAGTTAAGTCTTATTTTTGTAATCCATCCAGCCATGGTGTGTTTTTGACTGGTGAGTTTGATACATTTACATTTAGGGCGGTTATTGGTATGCAAGGATTTACTCCTGCCACATTATCTTTTGACTTCTGGTTACTTTGACTCTCCATTGTTTCTTTTTCCTTCTGTTTCTGTCTCTGTTTATAAGTTGGTGGTTTTCCATTGTGATCTCCTCAGTCTCCTCCTTTTTGTTATGTTTTGTGTCTCTGGTCTAGATTTTACTTTGTGGTTACCATAAGGCATATATAAAATATCTCACAGATAACATAGTCCTTTTTGCTGATAGCTAATTATCTTCACTCACCTATAAAGTTTCCAATTTTTATTCTTCCCCTTTTACATTTTAGTGTCAAAAGTTATCTTTTTTTTAACTGTGATTTTCTTGCCAAGTTGTAATAACAATATTTATTTTTAATATTTTCTTTCCTTTAACTTTTATGCTATAGTTAAGTGTTTAGTATACTATTCTAAAAGAGAGTTACTGAATTTTAATTCTGACAGACTACCTACCACCTTAATTAGAGTTTGTATACTTTTGTCTGTTTCAGCTTGAAGAGCTCCTTTCAACATTTCCTGTAAGGCTGGTCAAACAGTAGCGAATTCCCTAAGATTTTGTTTGTCTAGGAAAGCCTTTATTTTTTCCTTCATATATTCATATCCCATGTTTTTGTGTTTGGCTGCTGGAAAATTGTAATTTCCTCTTTGTGATATTGTATTACCATGATTTTTCATGGCGTTCCATGGGAAGTGCTTCTGCCAGTGCTTGTAATTGCATTTGAAAGGGCAAACGTCTTTCTTATTTAGGCAAGGCTATGTTTATTTTGATACTAACAGTTCAACAGGTTGGTATCTAGGCACTTTCCTTTTTTTTGTTTTTGTTTTTGTTTTTTTGTTTTCTTTTCTTCTAGAAGCTGGTGCTATAGTACAAGTTCTTTGATCTTTCTTACCAGATCTGATTTTACTGCTAAGGTTGGGAACATATGCATAGAAAACAAAAAAATGAAAAAGCAAAGGGTGGTGGTGGCGGAGGGTGCGGTGGGGGTATTGTGTACTTAGCTCTTGGGGCTTTGGTGTGCCCACACAGGTAGGGGGATTTTGTAGGGGGTTCCAGAGGTTTGTGATTGACCTTCTTACTTCTGGTGCAGGCAAGAGACACTTTCTTTGAGTTAGTTCTCTTCACTTACCTACTTTTCTTTCCTTCCCCTAAGTGATTATAATCTCTTCATAGGGAAACTGGTCCTTCCAGCTGCAGCACATATGCCTGGGCAGTGCCCCTCTCACCACCTTCAGATCCTGCATCCTCTGCCAGAAAGGCAGTGCTGGCTCATTGCCTGACTGGTCACTGCTTTCTTTGTCAGCACTGCCTCTGCTGGCCCTGGCTCCACTGATACTTTCCTTTCTCTGCTGCCTCCTCCGTAGTCCAATCCACTGACTTCTGGGCACAGAGATGGTGGATCTTTCAGGCTTCCTCATGTGCTGTGCAGAGTCCCTCTTTTTTTTCTCTTTGGTTATGGATATCCAATTAATTGTAAATCAAAAGGGACAGAATGAAAAGTGTCTCACGCTCTCATGATGCTGACATCACTCTCCTCTTTTCAGACACTGATTGCTGATGGTGGTACAAATCAGCACAATTGGAGAATACATCTAAGATTTATATTTTTGAGAAGTAATTTAAATCAGACTTACTGGTCAAATTTTAAAGAATTATCATTATGACTAATTTCTTTTTTTTTCATTATGACTAATTTCTAAAAATAATTTACATCAAATCAGTACTCCACCTGACTTGGTATTATCAGTATTATTAGGCAGTCCATTAGTATACTGTATATTTGACTCTAATTCTTTCTCAGATCTTTCAGTGCTTAGGCATGGTTTCAATTTCTGGTGGAGAAAACATACAAATTAATTTGGAATCATGGTATAAGGTAACGGAATTGAGATTAAAGACTAAATATGTGCCTAGAGTTTGGATTATATTTTATATCATCAAATAAAATTTTAGTTATATATGTAAAAATTGGTACTCTATTATGCCTTCTCATTTTACACTTTACACTGATTGACTTATTTGTCTTGATCAATTCATTTAATAGATATTCATTATCACTCTATGCCAGACTTTGTACAAACTACTACAGATACAATAAAGAACGAGAGTGAAGAAGCTTCTTCCCTTTTTCCCCTTTCATCTATTTTTTACATTGTTCTATTTCCCATTCTAGTGTGTAAGCTTTATAATAGGCTATGCATCTTCTACTTAAAAAAAATCTTATCATAATGCTTAGTATAAAATCTGTATAGTAGATGCTCAATGAATCTCTAAGTAAAAAAAGTAAAAAATAAATTCACAATTAGAAGCAGTTTGGAAATATGCAGTCTAATGGTGTACTTCTATAGATGACGAGGCAGGTAGCCTTACTCAAGATCCACAGTTATGACATAAGCAGCACTAGACTTCAAGTCTCAAATTCAGGCTCAGGGCTCTTTTCACTGCCATACTCTGCCACTTCTAAGAAGATGATCATCATAGAAAATGTCAAGGTGTAAATGAAATCCATGAATTATATCAGAAATAATAATATAAATAGATTAAAATATGTGCATTTCACATAACTAATTAGAAAAGAATACAGTGAGCAAACTGTAGTGGTGGTGAGTTAAAGAAAGTAGGATGATGCTGAAGATAATGAAAAAGTCTGATTATGTGTAAAATATTTCAAAGATTAAGGTAGTTTTATTATAAATCTTATAGAGAAGCAATGAAAAAATTAGTATAGAAATTTGAGAGAATCATAAAGAAAGAAGAGATGGATAATGTATGGATTATATGCCTCAGATAGAAATCGAATAGTTGAGAAAGGAGAAAGGTTTGAAATGGACTTTTTGGGTTTATATCTATATTACAGAATTTAAATTAGAAGCTGGAAGATACTGTAAATTTTTTTTATAAACAGAAATCAGTGGTATATTTAAATCTATAGAATTTTGATTATGGTAACTGTTATTGAATTTTATCAGAGCAATATTTCTCCAAAAGATGATATTAATTTTATTAAGGAATTGATTGAATTAAGATAAGAGATGACTATAATATTTAAAATGAAGGAAAATAAGAGAAATAGTTATTCTAAACTCACAAATGCAGGAGGTCAATATGGAAAGAATTTGAACTTTTAGTCTTTATACCATTTTTCTCAGTTTTATGGTTTTAATCCTTATTATGTGGAATGACTGCTCAATGAACCTTAAGGACTGCATTGTGTATCTCCAAAATTCATATGTTGAAACCTTAACTCCCAATGTGACTATATTTGGAGATAGGGTTTCAGGAGACAATTAAGCTTAAAAGAGGTCATAAGGGTAGTGTCCTAATGTGTTAGGATTGCTGGTCTTATAAGAAGAAGAGAGAGATCTTATTCTCTCCTTCCCTTTTTCTTCCTTCCCTCCTCCATGGATGCACAAAGAAGAGGTCCTATGAGCACAGAGTAGAATGGTGGCAGACTACAAACCAGGAGAAGAGATCTCACAGTAAAACCTACCTTGCTGGCATCTTGATCTTGACCTTCCCAGCCTTCAGAACTATGAGAAATAAATTTCTGTTGTTTAAGTCACCCAGCCTATGGTATTTTATATGGCAACCTAAACAGAATAAGAATGAATTAAGTGAGGGGCGCCTGGGTGACTCAGTGGGTTAAAGCCTCTGCCTTCAGCTCAGGTCATGATCTCAGGATCCTGGGATCAAGCCCCGCATCAGGCTCTCCACTAAGTGGGGAGCCTGCTTCCTCCTCTCTCTGCCTGCCTCTCTGCCTACTTGTGATCTCTCTCTCTCTGTCAAATAAATAAATAAAATCTTAAAAAAAAAGAATGAATTAAGTGAGAATTTTGCTATTATCTACATTTAACAGCTAAGATACATGATGTGAAGAGTGGTATTTTTGACTAATGTTTTATAGTTGCAAGTTTGACACATACAATCAGCTTGCCTTATTTTATGTCCATTTTTCATTTTCTTGGTTTATCCCTAATTAATCATTTTGAAGTAATCTCATTCAGTTACTTTACTCAATATTTTAAGTCAGAGATTGATCAGTAATACAGATACCACTTCAGTACTGCCAGCAGTAATCAATATAACAGAATATTAGTTGCTTGGGAGTGTCATAGTAGAAATCGCCGGAAACCACAGCTAAGATTTCAACTGCCCACACCATCAGGGAGTGGTTAGAAGGTTTCCGAAAACCATAATGGAACCTCACATTCGCCATCTGCTGAAGCTACTTGCTCAAGGGCAATAATGGCCTCACATTGCATGCAAACAGTTTTTATTGGCAGGGTCTGAACTGCATCCCACTGGCAAAGAGCCCTGTAAGATGTACTTCTTTGTTCCAGCTCCAGGAATACACAAAGTACAGGGCAGTGGGAAATGCACACCTGTCCCTGGTGAAAATCTATTCAGCCCAGTAAAGAAGTATTTTATTTTATTTTATTTTATTTAAACATTTTATTTATTTATTTGACAGAGAGAGATCACAAGTAGGCAGAGAGGCAGGCAGAGAGAGAGGGGGAGGCAGGTTCCCTGCCGAGCAGAGAGCCCGGATGCAGGGCTCAATCCCAGGATCCTGGGATCATGACCTGAGCCAAAGGCAGAGGCTTTAACCCACTGAGCCTCCCAGGCACCCCAAGAAGCATTTTAATCGTCTTCTCTGTCCTTATTTGTCACTGTCTTGGACTGCAGAGAATTCAAAGACAACTAAATCAAAGCTAATGCCAATGCATCAAGGTCCTCACAATCTGGGTGATACATAAGAATAATAAACTGATAAAAGCTAGAATGTTATACTGTAATTCTCCGACAGTCATATCATTTATGTTATGTAGTATCACCTTCTCATGAGAAGACTCATTCTAAAACAGGTCTTTACAAAAGAAAAATGACTAGAGTATATAAATCTCTTTCAAATTCCACTCTGACTAGATTTTCTTGTTCAGTTATTTACATGTATTTTCTTTAGGAACATCTTTTCTGAAAGTGTCTTAAATATTAGCATAAGTATTATGAATACGTTTAAACACTCTTATCATTTTGGTATCTCTACCAGCTATTAGCATAACTCAATGAAAATCAGGCTAGATCAAAGATTAAAATCACAATTCACTTTAAACTTCAAACATTATTGAGATTCCTGGGTGGCTCAGTCAGTTAAGTATCTGCTTTCAGCTCAGGTCATGGTTCTAGGGTCCTTGGATTGAGTCCCACATCAGGCTCCCTCCTCAGTGGGGAGTCTGATTCTCCCTCTGCCTGCTGATTCCTCTGCTTGTGCTCTGTCTCTTTCTTCCTCTGATTAATAAATAAAGTCTTAAAAAAATAAACTTCAGACATTATTACTGAATTCATATATAACTTGGTTCCACTTTACATTTGGTAGAACAATTACAGTTCTCCAAATTCTCTTTTGACAATATCACAAGATGTATAATTATGTTTATTTTTTTAACCTACAGAATCCTTTAAAATAATATATCTCACATCCACAAGAGTCATATTTTAATATAATTATCCTATTATTATAATGATAAATCAAAGAATAGTTTTATTAACAATCCACTCAGTTTTCATAAAGCACTCTGATTTTTCCATCTTCCTTTTTTTAGAAAAAACCATGCAAAGAACCATATTGATAAATTACATTACTTATGCTGAATATTATCATTGGTTTGATAGCAGGCATTAGTGGACTATGTTAATATTTGTCAATATTATATTCCTGTTTTGCTTCAGTGTGGAAGCAGATAAATTATTCACTCAACACTTACTGAACATATATATTATATGCTAGGAATTATAGTCAAATAGGAACATTTCAATTACATCTTCCTTTAAACATTTATTATACTTCTTATTCTTATGCTCATGAAAATAATGTCTAATAATGTAAGAAATAGATTATATAAAATCATATGCTAAAAAGAGTGACACAATTTTTAACAATTTTTGTACAAAATTGAAACTAAAATTTTCAAATTGTAACTTGCTAAAATTAACTTTAAGATTACTCATGTCATTAATTAAAATCCCATCCAATATTAAGTATTCTCTCCCATGTGTATATAAACTTTAAGATTCTCAAGAGATTCTATCCCAAGATTATAAATTGACTATGATATTTCACCATGCATAGCTTAGTAGATGCCCTTTCCCCACAGTAAATCAGGTTATTTTGTGGTAATTTTATTTTTTTATTTTTATTTTTAAAAATTTTATTTATTTATTTGAGAGAGAGTGAAAGAGAGAGCAGAACAGCAGGGAGGGTCAGAGGAAGAAGCAGACTCCCTGCTGAGCAGGGAGCCGGATAGGGGACTTGATCCTGAAACTCTGTGACCATGATTGGAGCCAAAGGCAGTCCCTTAACCAACTGAACCACCTAGGAGACCCTTGATGATAATTTATAACAAAGGTCTTGCAAATATCATGTCTTCCTTTCTTCCCCCAGTACATTGTCCTTCAACATGTAGCTTCTAAACACCTCAAGAATAGGCTTTGTATTCTAAATTTTTGTATATTGAAGACCTAGAACTTTCTTCAGGATAGTGTATACTTAATGTATTTCTTGTTGAGTATTTACCATGGTTTTCTGCAATTTGGGTCAGTGTCATATTGTTCTGATACATCCTCAGAAAAATTACCAAACTTCCTTTATCTATACTTTGAAAACATGTTTTGATTAAATCATCTATGAAAATGAATTAGTAAAAATGGCAATAAAATTAGTATATAAACATTTACTGAATGCATACTATATTTATAGTATTCTGCTTTTATCCTTTAACACCTATTATTTCAAATCTACCTCAATACTTCTAGGGAAGTGTTGTGAGGTCCACTGTAGAAAGATGAGAAAGCCAAAATGAGGAAATACTATGTACTTTCCAAGATTACATTTATTCAAATGTAAGTGTATCTGACTACACATGCCACATATTTTCCTATAATATATACATAAATTAAGATTATGTGAGTGGAAGTAAATACAGTATATCATTTATTCAATTTCTGATTTCTTCCCATAGCAGAAAATCAGAACCTACTCATTCTCCTCCCCCCTTTTTTTAGTAGTTTAAATTAACTCTTTGCAAAGTGGGAAAGGAAAATATAAAGTACAAAACTGTATTTTTATAAATATCATTCTCATTTTAAGAAGACACATTTTGGTCTGTTACACAACCAATATCCCCTAAAATGTCATTTTCCAGTAAAACCATAAAATCTAGAAAGGATCTTCTTTGTCTTCTTTTAGTTCTTTGTCTCAAAAAGCAGTGGCAGGAAGAAATGGCCCAAAAGCAAGTGCCTCCTGAGATTGAACCCTCTTTCCTTTTAGGTTATTTCTCTTGCTGTTCTTGTTCTTATTCTTTCCAAAATGTGTTATTTTTGTAGCCAGACAGGGTATTGGCAAGCCATTATACCACTGTCACTACCGGCTTTCAGAATGTTCATTCCAGTCAGATTCTCTGGTCAAATTTCATCAACGACCTTCTTTTTCTTCTGAGAAAATATCAACAGGTGTAGCTGAAGTTTGACACTTCAGGTTATAAATTTAGGGCAGAACTGGAAAGATTAATTGTATTTGGCCAAGATGACATAATGGTGACAGAATACCTCAACTTCAAAACTTTAGGAGGATCATTTTCCTAGAGATCTGAAAAACAAGACACTTTACTCTCAGCTAATTCACCACAGCCACAATTATCTAACCAAATACTAAGTTAATTCTGTCCTCCTTAGAGAAACAATAATTTCAGAAAGATTATAAATATGGTTCTAATAACTCAAATTAAAAACTAAATTGTAATCTTTTTCCAAACATCTTCCCCTGTGCAAACAGGAAAACTGGGCATCACTGTTGACACCATGATATCCTCTTCATCACCTCAACTCTGTATATATTAATCAGCAAATCTTATGGGTTTTCTCTCTAAAACTTAACAAATTCATGCAATTTTATCCATTTCCCATTCAACTCTGGTCTAAAGCTATCCTTATTTCTTATCTGGATTACTTCTAGAAACTTCTGAGAAACTTATCTGTATTTACTTTTATCTCATACTCTAATCACTATTGCTCTAAAAATGATCTGTATGAAGACAAGGTCATATGTACTTTTTTCTCACCAGTGGTTTCCCATAGCTCTAAAATATTAATTCTCAATAGGGTCACAAATTGTCCTTCAAATAATATTTTGAAAACAGGAAGATAATTATTTTATTTTTACCTCATGGTGAGGCATATTTCCCCAAAATGGCCCTGGCATCATCCCTCAGTCTATATTTCTTCTTAAAATGTGACTATGCCACTCATCCCATCAAGAAGTGGAATATAGGTTCTCTCTCCTTGGACCTAAGTGGGCTTGTGCCTTATGTGACTTCAAAGGTTGGGTTGTAAAAGATGATGCAGCGTCTACTTAGCTCTTTTGTAATGGTCTAGGAACCTAGCCACTGTGCCATGAGGAAGTGCAAGCAGTCACATGGAGAGGACACTTGCACATGGTCTACCCAGTAGTTCCAGCTGAAGTCTCACCTTATAACCAAAATCCAGAGTTAGATGATTCTAGTCCCAATTACTGAGTCACTCTTAGTTCTCAAGTCTTTCTAATTGAGGCCTCAGATGTTGTGGTGCTGAGATACATTGTCACTGCTTTGATCTTTCTGAATTCTTAACACCCAGAATTCTTGAGCCTAATAAAATTGTTTTTATTTTTATGTTACTAAACTTTGTGTTGTTTGTTATGCAGCACTAGTGACTGGGATGCTTCTTGAACATTTATATGTTGAATTTGACATAATTTTAATATAAATTGCCTTGTTTTAATTTACTTTATTGATATAAAATATTATGTATCTAGGTATCCATGTTAGTCAGCATTCTCCAGAAAAACAGAAGAAATAAGATACACATCTATATAAAATCTATATCTATATCTGCTTCTGTATCTGTATAGGAAAGGTTCACATGATTATGAGGGCTAGCAAGTCTGATATCCACAGGGCAGACCCAAGGAAGAGTACTTATTGTAGTCTTGAGCTCAAAGAGACAGAAATCCTTCTTCTGAAGACCTCACTCTTTTGGCTTAAGGCTTTCAACTGATTAGAAAAGGTCCACCACACTATGGAGAGTACTCTGCTGTATTCAACATCTACTTATTTAAATGTCATCACATCTAAAAAGGAATAAAGTCCCTGCAAGCTGGAGAGGATCAGGAAGATCTCTATTTTTCTTTCTTTTTTCATTCTGGGATCCGCCTCAAGGCCAGTCACAGGTGTTGACTATACAGTCTCAGTAGCAGGCATGTGAATCTCCAACAGAAAATCTTTTTCTGGATGAAAATACCTTCCAAAGAGTCCTTTGTTCGCATCCTAAAATTTACATGGAAAGGGGAAGGAGCTAGAAGAGCCAAAATAATTTTGAAGAAGAAGAAAGAAATGAGAGAACTCCGAATCCCTGCTTTTAAGATTTACTGTTAAGTAACAGGAAGCGAGGAGGCATATGGTATTTGTGAAAGGATATCCACATGACTCAGTGGAGCAGAATAAAAGGGTCAGAAATAACCCACATAAATATTTCCCTGCATTTAAAATAGAAAATAAATTATAAAACCAAGAAGTTACAGAATAGTTTTATAGCAGCAATTTTTTTATGTGGTGTAATCTGATACACTAAATGCTGATTCAGCCAAATATTGTGATATAATTATATTAGAAGAATAAGAGAAAGGGGCATGTCTATGTGGCAGTAAGGGTTAAATGTTGGCCATCTACTGCAGGTAGTCAGTAGATCGTTCCCAATGTTAAAACATTAAGAAACATGTTACAGGAAAGAAATAGTTAAGAGTTGAAAGTGGTTGTTTCTGTGTGGTGGGGTTCTGAGGTAGGGAGCCGGGCAAGAACTCTTATTTGATAATGTACTACATGGATAACTTGGGCATAGTTACGTCTCTTTGTTCACTAATATATAGTAGAAAATAAATGGGATAACTGGGATTTTAAAGGGTAGGAACCATTCTGGGTGAGGGAAAGAGTGAGAGCAAAGACTAGCTCTTTCAAACCAGGAGTTCTTAACCTGTAGGTAATCATGAGTCTGGTGGGTTCAGGGGACTATAAAAGAAATGAGCTGTCTAGAGTAAGGGGGTGTGTTCAAGAACAGTAGAACAAGGGGCGCCTGGGTGGTTAAGTGTCTGCTTTCAGCTCAGGTCATGCTCTCAGGGTCCTGGGATCAAGCCCTGTGTGATCGTCTGGCTCCCTGCTCAGCAGGAAGTCTGCTCATCCCTCTACTTATCCCTTTTTCAACAACCACCCCCCACTTGTGCTCTCTCTCTCTCTCTTCTCTCAAATGAATAAATAAAATCTAAAAAAACAAGCAAACAAAAAAACAAAGAGTAGGACAAGTGATTGGGTCAACCTTGAATGCCAGGCTAGGATGCTTGGACTTGCAAGTCTGGAGGTTTTGAGTCCAGATTAGAACTGACTTTACCATGTGACCTGGTACAAATCAATTATCCTCCTGGACCCCAATTTTATCACTATAAAAATAATATCTTTAAGAGTTACTTCTGATTGTATGATAAAACTCAAGTTCCAGGATGATGATTAGTCTTCAGCAGTGGGAAAGGGAGAGATTCAAGCTGGCAGTCTAATTTGGAGGCTTTGGAAATATTTGTTTTAGAGGCCCAGGAGTATATACTAGGTGTGTATTTTCTGAAAGAAATGAAGTTAGCAGGTTTAAGAGTATCAAGATATATAGGATATATATGGGGTATAAGACAATATTTTGCAAATGCTTGATCACAGAACTCCCTAAATTTTTAAAAAATTGTTGAGGATCCCAAAGAACTTTTCTTATCTAGGTTATATCTACTGATATTTCTGTAATAGAATAAAACATGAATGTACACAAGCCTACACAACTTTCCATTCCATTTCAGAGGACCCCTGGGTTCCCCTTGCGGCACATTTATGGATTACAGGTTGAAAACCTCCAATAGACTAAAGTTTGATGTTAGAGTAAATGTGTAAGGCAAATATGATTTTGCCAGAATAATTTAGATTGGTTCTAGAACACAAGCTACACAACTTTGGTTTCATGTTGCCAAGTGAAAAAATTCTTTGGTGGAAATCATATTCCTGAACTAGATGACCTTTAAGAATCCCTTCAAACCTAACTTTGTGTTATTCTATGAATCATTCTTATTGGCTAGTTAGAGTGTTCTGATTTCATTGCTCTGTTGCACCACCCTTACTTCACAGGAATTATATCCAACTGGCCTCATGTTTTTTCCCCAGAAACTATAGTCATAAATTTATCTTCCAGTTTCCTTTGCTTAATTTGGAAAATGTCTAGTGAATTAAAAAGTCTATTTCCAGGGACTAAAACGCAATGGCAAATAGCCTATTTATTATACACATGCATACTTCTGATGACAAGGAACAAGAGAGGAAGTGTTTTTTGGCTAAAGCATTGCATTTTTACAATTCAGGATTTTTTTTAAGCTAGTATATTTCATCATTCTTTATTGCACCATTTTTCCATTTGAAGAAGATTTTCATTAAGAAGAAGAAGGAGAGGAAGAGGGAGAAGGAGGAGGAGAATGAGAAGGAGGAGGAGAAGGTAGAGGAGAAGGAGATGAAGCAGGAGGAGGAGGAGGAAGAGGACAAAGAAGAGGAAGAGGAGGAGGAGGAGGGAAAGAAGAAAGAGAAGGAGAAGGGGGAAAGCAAAGGAAGGGGAAAAGAAGTAGAAGATGACGACATCCAAGTGTACATCCCAGATGAACAAGGTCTTCTCTGTTTGGGAAGGGCTACCATGCCAGAAATCAGCACACACAGACATTTTCAGAAATGGCAAGAACAAATTGTGACTTTGAGCATATAATGTATTTTTCAAAACTTTGGGAAAAACTCGGAGGCAGATGATTCACCAAACGTCAGATTTGTATTTATATAACATGAAACAACCAGCTGATCACTATGAAATGCAGTCCTAAATGTGGATTTCTTAAATATAGAAACGTTCAATATTAGAAAAGAGAAAGTTCAGACTTTTTTATAATTTCAGAGTTTGTTGTAGAGAGAGAACTCAAATCTCTGAAGAAGGTGAGAAGTAGAATTCCTAGGTTTGCTGGGAAGAAAATGGAATTTATATAAATAAATAATAATCATGATTCTCTCCCTAAATTCTCTTGGAGTAAAATTTGGTTTAGCCTTTATCTTAAGTTTAAGCCAACTAACTGGCATGCCATTATCTTTCCAGTTGTCTTTCTGCCTTGTCCTCTTCCTTACCTAGCTTAAAATTCTTGCCAATGTGAAATTCCTGGTGAAATGCTTCTGTGTAACTAGATTAGAATGCTAGCCCTCTCCTGTTAGTGCAGAATAGATATAGTCTATACTCATTAATAGTGCATTAGCGAGTTCACCTTGTTTCTGAGGGTAATGCATATATTAACATTAATAAGAAGAGGCAATGAAGTCTATATCCTTGCCTCTCTCTTTCCACACATACCCAATCCCTTTCCTGCAAAAAGCAAGCCTGAATGCTTCGAGGTTGTGGGATTAGGCGCATCCAGCCCAGAGCTACTTTCAAAACCTGAGCAGTGGGGATGCCCAGGATAGACTGGTGATGCCTTAAGTCTTTTCTGTCAGTGGTGTAAGAATGAGGGGCCCCCAAAATTGCTGTCTTTCTTCCACAAGGTAGGGAGTGCTGGGATGGTACACGAAAGAAGTAGATGTTTTCTCTCTGGTGGTTTCTGAATGTTGCTGCCAGGCCCTACTCCTAAGCAATGAATGAATAAAATACATTAAAAAAAAAAAAAAAAGGAGTCATGTACTCAAAAGTGCAAGCATGGTAGAGAGGAGCATCTTTCTCAATCTGAATGGCATTAATTAGCCTATCCTCTCCAATTAGGGAAAATTCCTTCTCCCTCATAAATCTTCTGCAAAATCAACTCTACCAAATATTATGAGAATGTGGATCAATAGGAACTCGTAGATGCTGATAAAGTAGAACAATTGTTTGGAAAAACAATTTGACCTAACATGTGATGTGAAACAACCAAACAACCAGCAGATCCCTTCCAAGGCGATCACACTAGATGAGGAGTGGCAGGAGTGCTCAGGGAGCCACGGGCAAGGAAGTTCAGAGGAACCCCATTCAGACTTCTAAAAGCTGGAAACAACAAAGTTCAGAGCAGCTCCAGTTCAGACTACTAAAAGTCAGAAACAACCCAAATATCAACAAGGAAAACAAATAAATGCACTCTAGGCTAGTGTACAATATATGATCTCTACTCTACAGAATAGCATGGATGAACTTTAGAAACAAGTCGGTAAGTGGGGAAAAAAAGCAAGTTCTGGAAATCTGTAGTAGTATGGTATCCTATCTATAAAATTCAGAGACTAAACCCTATGTTGTTTAAGCTTACAGACATAGGTGATTGGTAGGATCATTTTTAAAAACAAGGGAATGATAAACATAAAATTCCAGATACTGCATAACTCAAAGTGGGGTCCAGAAAGCAGAGGTGTAGGGCTAGGAGAGAGTAATCTCAATAGAGGCCAATTACTGGAAGAGTTGCTTTTCCTAGATTGCAGACACTATAAATTATAGAGACGAGGAAGAAAGGAAGAACTGAAGGACTATCCACTTTCATTTATTTCTGCCCCTAACCAAGGAAAAATAAATAAATTGCTGAGACTTCCAGAGAAAGTCCGGTTGTGGGAGAAGTTGTAGTTGAGTCCCTCCTAGAACCTCTTCTGTCTTCAATACATAGGAAGGATCCAGGGCAACGCTATCAACTCCAAATATGAAACCTGCGTCCAAAGGCACAGGGGAGGCTTTTTGGCTGCCAGAAGCTGCCCCCAGAGAATCCACTCATTCTATGTGCTTGTTGACTGTGTCATAGCTCAGTTTGAGTCTCAACAAGATAAGCTCACCAAGGCAGAACATTTCCAGCTGTTGTGGTCAGACAGCAGCAGGTTCTTATCTGAGGACAGCAGGGCCATGTGGCACACCGCAGCCGGGGCAGTGTCAGGGGAAGCATGTGGTCTCTGTACACAGTAGCAGGTCCAATAGACAGCAATTAGCACCAGGAGAATGAAGACGAACGGGACATATACATAACCTTCATAAAAATGTCACAGGGAAAAGACTCACAAACCATATGGACCGTGCTGGGGCTCTCCCAAGGATGGCCTTTTATATTACGCTAGTCTGAGTGATGGCTTTTTAAAAGAGATGTCTTTTCTTTGCTGTGTCTTTCTGGCTAGACCTACAGAGAGAAGTAAAAGAATAGCCTGCCTCTGTGGGATTTGTGGAAACATGAAGAACCCTTGGGTTTTGACATGTTTTGGCTTTCTCAGCTCCGAGTTTTTGGGCTAGATTGTCTAATCTGCATATGTTGATGGTTAATGAAGTGGATCCCCTCACCTTGTAGTATTTTCTTTTTTACTCTTAGTGATATTTTTCTGAATCTATAAGTATTTCAAATATATCCTTATCTGTTTTCAAAAGCACCCATGTTTGGTGTTCTTTCTTCATGAAGAAAAATTGTTATTCAAAAGGACTTTATCCCCCTTACAAGATCACTGACCGAGATGGCTGCAGAATCAGTCCCATGAAACAAGCAGGCACCAAGGAAAAAGACTGAGCAGAAACCATAGCCAAAATCCACCCACAGCTGATGGCTGTGAGGTCAAGGCTGACACTGCCAGAGACCACGGGATCACAGGGTTCCGGACACACTGGGTTTTTTTGTTGTTGTTTTGGATTTTTTTTAGATTTATTTATTTACTTGAGAGAGAGAGAGAGAAAGTGTGAGTGAGTGGGAGGAGGGGCAGAGGGAGAGGGAGAGAGGGAATCCTTAAGCAGACTCCCCATTGAACACAAAGTCCAATGATGATGTGAGTCTCAATCCCAGAATTTGAGATCATGACCTGAGCTGAAACCAAGAGTCAGCTGCCTACCCAGCTGAGCCACCCAGGCACTCCTGGATGTGCTGATTTTACTGCTCCTGGATGCTCCTCCTGGGAAGGTAAGGGGGGGGTCATCACAGCCAGAATGAAAAATCATTTTGACTTTTCTTCTTTGAGATTTCAATTCCTGATTCAAAATCCAGAGATCATTATTCAATTAATATATACTGAGCTCCTAAATTTTGTGTGGCTCTAATCTAGGAGCTTAGGATACATCACCGAAGGAGCAAATGAATGCTTCTATCCTCTTGGAATTTATATTCTAGTGGGCTAAGGGGCAAGCAGGGCTTTAGGAGATAGGCCATAAACGAAAAGAGTAAGTTATGTAAAGTGATGGTAGGTGATAAGTGCTTTAGGAAAAATGAAAGCAGAGTAATGAGGATAAGGAATGTGGAAGTATGGGCAGGTGTTGATTACAGGTAAAATTTTTAAATGGAGTGGCCTGGGAGGTCTCATGGGAAGAGTGACATTCCAGCAAAGATTACCGAAATATAGGGATGGGAGATCTTGTGGCCACTGTAGAAAATACAATCAGGCACTTGAACCATGAATTTCAGAGGGCACAGGGAAATAGTTTGTGGGATTGGAGATGGTAGGAGAACAGCAGTGTAGGAAGTGTGTTGAACCTTATGGGGAATAAAGGGAGTAAAAGGTTAAACTGGGAGCCAGGGCTTTTTGTGATGATGTATAAAAACTTTTTGTGATGATGAATAACAAGCTAAATGTGAGTATTTCCTGGATGAATTTAAGGTAGAGAATGTGCATTAGGGGATTGGGAAGACAGTGGTATCTGCAGTTCCCTATTAATAGGGGTAAGGAAATCTGGGGTAGTTGGTTGTAGGCCTTTTCTGACCCTTAAAAATGGTGGTGAAAAGGATGGGGGGAGCAGTGGCCACAGACCCAGTGCATTTCCTGGAGGAGATTGAGGCTTATATTAGGCGTCTGGGTTCTGTCTTGACACCTGCTACTGGAGTTGTTATGAACTGAATGTTTGCATACCCCTGATATTTTCAAGTTAAATCTTAATGTCCAATGTGATGATAATTTGAAGGTGGTACCTTTGGGAGGTGATTAAGTTATGAAGATAGGGTCCTCATGAATGGGTTTAGTGCCCTAATGAAAGAAGCCTCAGAGAGATGGCTGTCTATGGGCCAGGAGACAAGCTCTCATCAGACACTGAATCTGTCAGTACCCTGATCTTGGACTTCCAGTTTCCAGAACTATGAAAAGTACGTATTTGTAGTTTATAAGCCATGGCATTTTGTTACAGCAGCCTAAGTAGACTAAGACAGGAATTGAGATTTTTGGAGAAGTCAGTAGTGGGGACCCTTTCTTGGCTCTTGATGATGGGGTAGAAAGTCTAGGTAATCTCTGTGGGGTCATCTGATTGGCTGCAGCTAGGATGGGTGCCTAGCCCTATTCACAAAGGAGGCTGGTGAAGAGAATATCTGACCATATCTGACCCATATGATGGGAAATCCTCAGATATTACACAAGGATTTCAATCCTGGACCATCAAAAAAGAGAAGGAAGATATTCACATTTTTTAGTCTTGCTTTAAAAAAAAAATAATGAATTTTTGATGTTCTTTAACATATACACTCCTCTTCCATCACTTTCTTTTTTCTACAATTTATTTGCTGAAAAGTGCAGGACATTTGCCCTTGTAATTAATAGTCTGGGGTTTGCTGATTGCACACTCTTGATGCTGTTCAACAGGTTCTTCTGGGCTCTGTATTTCCTAAAAATTGGAGCTGAATCCAGAGCTGTGATCTGACTTCACTTCTTTCCTTTATGCAAGATTGCATGGAGCATTTTTCATTAGGAAGTACATGATGTCTAGTTATCTCTTTATTTGGGACTTACTGGCTACTACTAATGCTAAATGACCTAGCTCAATTAATTCATTCAGGTTGAAAAGTTATTTTTAAAATTCCACAAATTATTTTTTCTTTATTAGTTTTTAACTACTTTTTTTTTTTTAGGAAACTTCAGTTTTTAGTATAGTGTTAGATTTACAAAAAAAATGAGCAGTTAGTACTTAGTGTAATATGTATGGCACATTTGTTATAATTAATAGACCAATATTAAAGTCCATACTTTATTCAGGTTTCCTAAGTTTGTACTTGATATTCTTCATGAATGCCCCTCCCCTAACCAGATCCCATATAGGATACTATAGTATGTTAATTCATCATGTCTCCTTAGGCTCCTTTTTGGCCATGACAATTTCTTATTTTCCTTGTTTTTGATGATCCTGACAGCTTTAAAGAGCATTGGTCAGGTATTTTATAAAGTGTCCATCTACTGGGATGGCTCTAAGGTATTTCTTATGATTAAACTGGGGTTATAGGTTTGGGGGAGAAGATCACTTTTCCCCTCTACCTGCCAGAGTGTGGACAAGACATTTCTCACAACTTCACCATGAGAACATATCAGGGTTTCTGGAGATAGGACCCATGAAAGTGTAGAGCCCCCCAGTATTGTGGTCTCAGGAGTTTCTGCCTTTTGAATTAATCCAAACTCAGCTACCAGCAACCTGTCAAAATTACCATGTAAGTGTTCCCACTAGTTTGTAGCTGTAGTGGATCCACTACCCAGTAAATAGAATTTGGCTATGACAGTGTAAATTCGCTTATCTCTCCAGATTTCTTATAACCTCATTTCCAAAAACAAATAAATAGGAATTACCCAAGACTTCTAATTTCATCCCTGATGTATAAGGAGCTTGGAAATTATCATGCTTGTTTTTACAACAAGAAAAAAGCTAAAGAAAAATCAATTTGATTTTCAGCTTCTTTAGTTTTTTTCTTTTATAAAAACAAGTTCCTTATATATCAGGGATGAAATTAGAAGTCTTGGGTAATTCCTATTTATTAGTTTTTACCTTTTAAGGAGATACTTTCCCTTACCTACTATTTGCTTACCCTACAGTAGTATAGTTCATGGAAATGAAAGGTAAATACTTTATTCTTTCTACTTACTTTTACTCAAGTTAATGAATTGGTTACCTCTTTCTCTCTGAAGGTGACCAGTTAGCTTATTTATACCTACAAACTCATGGACTAAAATACAGTTGATAGATTTCAATCTTTTGCAATTATTATCCTTATTAAAGCTCAAGTTCCATTTTTAGACAATAAGATCCTCTTCAGCTTAGCTCCTCAGTCCTTTTGACATGACCCTAGTGCTTCCTAGCTATTAGTTATTATAGGATGGTTCTGTGTCATCTTGAACATTTTCTGCCCTAGATCTGAATCAGCCATGGGTTCTTTCAATGGGAAATGGTATTTAAAGACCATAATCTGAGCACTAGAGATTTTTATTCTTACTGTGTTAATCAGTGCTTTTAAGAGTTTTCAGTGTAGAGGAGTCCACACACACATATGTATACAAATATTATAAGTCATAATTTCATAATGCTATTTCCAATTAAAATTCAGTATTGTGAGGATTGCATTTAGCCCTTTAATAATACACATGCATGTTCTTTCTTTTATACTACACATCCCAGTGCTTAAGCTGTCCTATCAAGTTTATAGAAAAATGGTTTTAACATAAAAATCTAGGATATTCTGGATTTGTTGGCTCTTTTTGAGGAATTTAATATAGTGATGACTTGGGAAATTTAGGCAAAACAATTGAGGGTGAGTATTTTCAAGTAATTAATGTACATTTAAGACGGAAACAAAGGCAAAGATAACAGTGGGAGACTAAGGATATTGTGATATGAATAGATGACTCACAAGAAAGATATAAGAATGACTCTCAAACATATTTTCAAATGTTCTACCTCACTCACAGAGAAGTGGAAATTGAAGCAACATTAAGATACCATTTGTCACCTATGAGACTGACAAAAATAAAAACACGATGACACATTCTGTTGGTGAGGCTATGCAGAAGCCGGCACTCCCACACTGCTGGTGGGAATGCAAGATACAACCCCTTTACAAGGAAATTTGGCAGCACCTAACAAAATTATACATCCACCTACCTTTTGACCTAGCAGTCATACCTCTAAAAGGAGGCAACTACCTACATCTATGTTGTTCATTGCAGCGTTTTTGCACGTGACCTCTCCCCAATAAGTAAATAATTTAAAGCAATCAGGATGTGGAGAGATTCAAAATGGAATAGAAACACCAACAGTCCAACTTAACTGCATTACAAATGATGAACATAATCACACCACAGAAGATGGAGAAGAAAAGAATATACCTAACTTTGGATAACAGTATTTTGACTAGCTACTGTAAACCTAAAGATGAAAATAACTGTTCAAAAACACTATGCTTTAGATAGTACACCTGTTCCTTACAGAGGTTTGGGTGAACAACTTTGTAACTATTTTATATATAGAATAAGTAACTAGATAATGAGAGCCAGGATTCTCAGTATGGGAGAAATAAGCTTAAAAATAAGATGAAAGGGAAATCTGGAATGAAACTTCAGATTTTGGGTTGTAATCAGAGGTACTCATGAATTTGGGGCTTTTAACATATACACAGATAAATATAGAATTAACTATAGATGTGTGTTCATGAATGGGTCAGTGCACACCCGTATATTCCCCAGGAGCAGTGACATCTCAGCAGGGTGAGCACATCTTACACCCAGTTATTGTTTTCTAAATACTATTCTCCAAAAACAATGACCCAGTGGCTGATTCCAGGAGTGAGACAGCAAAAATACAAGATAAACTTAGGGCTAAAAAGTAGAGAAGTACTCAAAAAGGACGGGGACATGTCAAAGGGCACAGGAAGGAGTTTCCCACCACCAAAGGGAAACAATTTGAGCAACAAGCAAATGATTGCATTGATTATAGCTTATGGACTAAAATATTCATGAGAACATGCAGATACAAATAATTGAATAAATAAATAGATTGAGAAAAAGTGATCTAGCCACCTTAAAGCATAAACCTATTTAAAAATACAGAAAGAAAGAGAGAAAAAACAAACTCACCATTTGGCAATCACTGCAGTAATAATTGTTGCATGCAAGATGCATTGATGGAACACCAGGAAGTTTGAGGAGAAATGGGATATTTACATAAGTTCAAAGTACCTCTCCCAAGATATTTATCAATCAAAAAGGGGAAAATAGTAACTACAGTGGAGAATCTCAGCAGACGCCACTTAACCAAACATTCAAGCTTAACATTGCCAGGAGAAGGACATACTGACAACATGTGCCCCGTTTGTAAAATGCATTGAGGACAAAGCATTATTTCTGCAGTATTCTAGCCAAAAGCTGCATAACTTCAGTATAATTATTAGAAAACATTGAACAAGCCAAACAAGAGATATTCTTCAAAATAACTGACCAGTGCTCATCAAAATTGTCAAGGTCGTGAAAGAAAAGAGAAAATAAAAGTGGAACTTCCACAGATTGGAGATTAAGAACACACAATAACTAAATGCAATGTGGTATCCAGAATGAGATCTGGAAACAAGCAAACAAAATGTCAGAAAAAAATTGATGAAATTAGAATAAGGTTTGTAGTTTGGTTAGTAGTATTGTACCAACATTAATTTCCTGGCATTGATAATTATATTTTGGTTGTATGAGCTATTAACATAAGAAATTGTACATGGATTATCTGTACTACTTGTGCAATTTTTCTCTAGGTTTCAAATTGTTTCCAAATAAAAATTTGGAAAAAAGAAGAAAATACATAATGAAAAGGCATGACACAGTGTAATAGAAAATAATTGCAACACATGTGAAGATCAAAAGACTTGTATCCAGAGTAAACCACAAATCAATTAGAAAAAGACAGATAACCCAATGAAAAAGTAGGCAAGAGACCTGCAGATACTTTACAAAAGAGGACGCCAAAAATTCCAATGAACTTGCTCAGCTTCATCAAAGCAATACAAATTAATATCACAATGGACAATATATTAGTTCACCAGAATGGCTAATATTAAAAAGATAATAAAGTCAAGTATTGGTTAGAATGCAGAGCAACTGGGACTCTCATATACTGGTAGGCAGAATATAAATAGGAACAATCACTGAAAACCTATTTGACATTATCTGCTAGAGTTTAACATACATATAACCTCTGATCTAGCAATTCCACTTCTAGATGTATAGTCATTAGAAATGAGACCATGTGTTCACCAGAAGATATGCCATAGCCAAAAACTAGGATTTATTTAAATGTTTATCAACAGTAGGATGGATAAAGTATGGTAACCATAAAATGGGTTATTATAAAGCCATGAAAGTTGATGATACACAGAATAACCTGACTCTCACAAGAATAAAATTGAACAAAAAAGGCCAGACCCACAAAAAAGTATATTATGGTGGTGCCTGGGTGGCTCAGATGGTTAAGCATCTGCCTTCAGCTCAGGTCATGAACCCAGGGTCCTGGGGTTGAGCCCTGATTTGGGCTCTCTGCTCAGCAGGGAGTCTGCTTTTTCCTCTCCTTCTGCCTTTTTGCCCTACTCATGCTCTCTCTCTCTTTCTCAAGTGAATAAATTAAAAAATATATTTTTAAAAAAGTATACTCTGAGGTTATTCATGTGGAAGTAAAAACAGGCAAAACTAACCTATGATTTTAAAATTCACAATAGTGATTAATGTTTGAAGAGGAGAGTAGGAGTAGTAATTGGAATGTATGGGTTGGAGATCTGGGGGATTGGGTAACATTCTGTTTCTTGATTATATCATCAAGTTGTACTTTCAGTATTTTTACACTTTGATGTACATTTTGTGGACATCAATACAAATATTTTTAAGCCTCTGATAGAAACGATTGTTAGTGAGCCCCTGGGTTGCTCAGTTGGCTGGGTGTCTGCCTTCAGCTCAGGTCATGATTCCAGGGTCCTAGGATCAAGTCTGTCTGTATCAGGCTCCCTGCTCAGCGGAGAGTCTATTTCTCACTCTGCTCCTCCCCTTGCTCATGCTTGTTTCTCTCTCTCTCTCTGAAAAATAAATAAAATTTAAAAAAAAAAAAGACTCTTAGCTATTCAGGAATAGATATAAGGTTATATGTAGATAACTTTTATTCCTTTCTGTGAGGGATGAGATTATATGTATTCTTTCCAATTTCTACCCACTTCTGCCTCTGATTTTTATTTAGAAGAAATTCTGTGACTCTTTTATTTCCTTTCTTTTGATTATTTTCTTTTGTATGCTTCAAATTGATACTAATGTGGAGCATAGGTTATCTTCCTTGATTTCTCTCCAAAATATGCACAGTGTGGGTCCCAGATTTTACTTATGAAATTTGGGACAAATGGGGCCAAGTAAGAGACTCTTGCACAAGATCATATGGTTTAAATATAAAGTTCTAAACTTAAAGGTCTTTCTTGTTATCCTTATCCTCAACCCCTACACAATCTCCTGCAGGAAAAATGTCACTGTTTATCTCCTCTTCTTGGATTCCCAAACCCCATCATGTTTCTTCTCTTCACCAATGTCATGGTTTTTCTTCTCCTCCCTAGCTAGCTTGTTGGAATCTCTCATATACTTTTTTAAAAACCACTTTATCTCATGCATAGGTTATACTGGCCATACTCTGAAAACTAATTTTCCATATCAAAGATGTCTCATTAGTTAATTAACCCCAAACAGTCCTCCCCACTAAGATAAGTGTTTTCTACTCTCCTCTAGGTAGAATTCCGCTTCTGGTCTTAAACTGACAGTCTATCCACTCTCTTTGAGCTCTACACTGTATTTATTCACACTTGTTTTTCTTGGTGCAAGCCAAATGAATTTCTAAAAATTTTAGAAGCTTATCGTATTGATGAAAATTTTATGGCTCAGCTGTCTGGGATGTACTGGAACAACCCTTCTGAGGCAAAAGACAACTTCCTATTTATTGCAGCTCTCCTCACTAAAAAGGAAGCTCAATGTTTTGTGAACCTCTGAATTTTGAAGCAGTATATACATTCTTGGGAATTATGCTCTGAATCAGGGTTAGGTGGCTCAAAGGGCTACCAGTTTTGAGCGGTAGACAGACTAAAGAAGAATTATGCACCAGATTGACTCAGTGGGAACTGACTGAAACTCTATTAGTTTCAACATGAGAGTGCTAGAAGTTTCCATAGTGGTTAAGTATACAGGATAGAATGTCTACTAAGCTCTACCAAAAGAATCACAGTTCAGACCCCCAGAATTCTAGAGCAAGATCATTCTTGTTTTCACAGAGAACCAACTCCTTGCTGTTCAGAAATAGTTCCTAGTGGGCGCTTATACTCCTATAGATACTGAGGGCCTGACCTTGGGACTCCAGTGACTATTATCCAAAGAAGAGCTGGTTGAAACTCTGGATGCGGCACATTCCCTTGAGAAACCAGACAGTTATCTGGTGACAGATCTGGTGACATTGCATCAGACCCCTTCAGCCCTTAGGGAGCAGTGCTGCATGCTGACCAGAATTGACACATGCAGTGGATATGGATTTTCCTTACCGGTCTGCAGTGTCTTGGTCAGCACAAGAATTTGAGGAATAATGAAATGACAATTTATTATTATAGTATACTGTACAATAGCGACTCAGATCAAGGTCTCGTGCTATGACAAGAGACATATAGCTCCAGACCACAAATTTTATTGATCAGAAACAGCTGAGCTAAAGCACCAGCAAGGTAAGTTGTCATAACCTAGGACGTGGTATGTTTGTTTATCCATTTGGTGCTGAGTCATTAGAATAATTGGGTCAGGAATATTTGGTGCTGAGTCATTAGAATAACTGGGTGAGAGAAAAAAAAGAGCAGAAGTAACATAGGATCCCCTCACCATCACAGTGACCCTCTTTTAAAAATTGTATTTTCCATTCCTTATCTGTCAGATCAAAAGTCCCAGTTTCCAGGAAGGGAACACTTTTACTAGAGAACGCAGTAAAAATTCCTCTGAACTTACATCTCTAACTATAACCTGGTCACTTTGGGTTTACATCTCTAACTATAACTTGGTCACTTTTGTTGGGTCTGTCAACAAAAAAGGGGTAACTTAAAGTAATTGACTCTAATTTCCCTGAAGATCTAGGATTGCTGCCATATCACGGGAACAGAGAGGCTCTGGTTATACCACAAGGCATTTCTATGTTGTCTGTTTGATTCTGTGCTCATTGATAATGGTGAATGCAGGGAGAAGTAACAATTGCAGCTTTAAAAAGGAAAGATATTAAGAGCTCAAACTCTCTGGAGAAGAGAGTCTAGGTCACGCTAGACATGTGACCTAGGCAGGCTGAGACACAGGCAAAGAGTAAAAGAACTCTAGAATGGTTAGTAGAGGAGCTAGGTGGTAAATATCAGTTTCAGACTCAGGACAATGAGGGAATGTATCTTGTTGCCCTGAGCCTTTTATATTGAGCTGTTAAAAGACATTGCTACTGATCATGACCTATAACGGGACTTGGGGCTGAATTTGACTTAATGGGATCAATGAATGGAGGGCATAAGAAGATCCAAAAGGCACTGAGGGTAGACTATATCATACACTTCTTATGTACTAGTTCATATCCTCTGAAGATCTCCACTAGCTTTTTTTTTTTTTGATCTCCACTAGCTTTCTCAGTTGCTTTTTGACATGACCTCATTCAGAACTGTGTCACATAGCCCTCGCTTCCTACCCCAGAATATCTCTGATGTTGAAATATAAGATGTTTGCATGAACACACTTGGCCTTCATAGATGCACAAACCAGGACTGCAGAGAAGTTAGTATCTCTGAGGCCATCTTTGACTAATAGGGGAAATGGAGCCAATTAATAAATACTCCTCTCTTTTTGTCCTGTGGTTGGACAATCTTAGACATATTCCATGAGGCTCCTGAGAAGTCCCTTGCATGATGGAGTACCAGCCCACATCATGATGGCCAATTGAGTATGCACCCTTAGATTAACTTTTCCTTCCTCCCTCTCTTACTCCTCATGTCCTTCTTCCTTTATCTCTGAGGTCAATCCCCAAATAAACTATCTTCATTCAAGGCTTTGTCATAGAGGGTCCTTTTTGAGAAAACTAGATTAAAATAGATTAGAGAAGCGATTAAAGCTGGAGAATAAAACTGATTAAAATTTTATTTCACTGACTCTGAAGGGATTGTAAGAAAGAATTTTCATGGGCTTTGCTATCACACACTTCTTATTGTGAACCCCTAGAAATGAAGCTAGAGAAGCTTAGCCATCTGAAGAAGATGACACCATTATTATTCTCCAGTTTATTAAGAATACAGTGAGGCTCCAGTGGCCTGTATCAATTCAGTTCACCCTTCAGAGAACGCTCAAGAAACTGTCTATAGCCAAATTAAATTCTATGCTCACCTTATCAACATTATAAAACAGTTTCTCCTGTATCTGACAAGCATAGTAGCAATAAATCAATTTTAGTGTTTTAACATTAAAACCTTATCTTTTTTTTGATTGGGTCTGAAAGTGATAACACTTCATTTGTAATGAGTCTGAACCAAGAATGCCCTCTTATAAAAGTCCTCAGTTTGTTTTTTCTCCATAGAACAATATCCATATAAACTGCAGGGAATCCATTGTTAAAACATAGAAACTCTCTTTGATGATTTTAACTATACTATGTAATAAGTTAATTTTGATTCAAATGCAAAAGAAAACTCTACACCCTTAATTTATTTCTGTCTTATTAAAGAAAGGTCTAAGTATTAATTTAGGAAATTATCAACTTTAAATGATAAAGGAGATGGTTGTTTAGGTACCAATAATTCACAAATTTATCTTGAATGTGTCAGCATTTGATAAGAAAAAGAATAATGAAGCTCATAATAATTCTGTTTTGCTGTTACCAAAAATTGTTTTCAACTGGGGCAGTGTGTCTGGGTTTAATTTAAATCAGTCTAAGAGAAAGAGAGAGCATTACAAATAATTAAAAAACACAATTGAATAATCTTGATTCTGTTATCTCTCTACACCACATCTAGGTCTGCCCTTCAAAACTGTAAAGGTGTTTTTCTGGTTCATTTTCCTTTTCCTAAGTTCACCTAGAAAAGATGTGAAGACCCAAGCAAGACCTCAGCTTTACCATATGCATTCAATTCCAAGAACTTGCTTCACTTAAAAATTCAACCTAGCTTAATGTGATGAGATTGCTATTTTTTTTTTCCAGTCACAAAAATGTGACTCACATTTTCTACCTGGAGATGCAACTGATAATTGATTATGGTAGATCAATTAGAATTAGTCCAAAACATTTTTAGATGAAATGGGAAGAAGTTTTGAAAGTATAGGAGGATAAGAACCATGGAAAATTATGTAATATGATTGTTGCAAAAATTAAATGCGAGCTTTGAATCCTGCATTAACTAAGTGACCACACATAAGCCAACTACATTGTCTCAATGAAAAATCAAGGTGATGATATTTATATCAGTTCTATATTTGAGAGGCAGTCCAAAAGACATTAGTATCCTTTGAACACATTAATAATTCACAGAGAATAGGAAATTTATATTAAAACTATCTAAAAAATCCACACCAAATGGTCATTGCACTTAAAAAGAAAGGTTTAGTCACCATTAGTAACTTCTAAAAATATACAAAAAACACAAACACTAAAATAATGACATCTAAAACTAAGTACTTATTAATATTTTGCCATAATTGATATATCTGTATCATTTCCATGCATATGCTATATTTTCACTACTTGTGTATTTAGTCATAAATAATACATCTTATTATTTGTTTTTAAAATGTTATACAAGTAACATTGTGTATGTTTTCTTTCTGCAATGTTTTTTCAGCATTATGTTCTTAAGATTTTTCCACTTTGAAATCTACTGTTAATGGCTGTGATGTTTCTACTGACTGTTGTTTTTACTTTTGTTTAGTTTAGTTTGTTTGGTTTTTGTTTTAACAACCAGTGCTACAATAAGCCTCCCAGGATATGTTTCTTTATGCATGTGTGCTAGAGTAGCTGGTTATAGATTATACATTTTTCATCTTATTAGGTGTAGAGAAGCAGTGCATGATACAGTAGGTATGTTGTTTGTGTGAGCTCAGGTCTTGACTTCGTCATTTACTCTGTGGGTAACTTTACCTCTTTGACTCTGTTTTCAAATCTCTAAAATAATGATAGTAGTAATTGCCTATGGCAGACTGCTTGTTGTACTCCAACACCCTTTCTCCCTTCTGTCCATCCAAGAGTTTCAGGTGCATTCATGGCTATCCAGATATAGGTTACATTTCTCAACATACTCTCAGCAGGAAGTGGCCATGTGGCTACATTATGGTTAATGGGATGTATGTGGAAGTGATATACATCCCTGTGTATGTTTGTCTGCCTTTTGCCCCTTTCTGCTCTCTAGGTATTGTTGAGAGACAGAACAGCTGTTCCTAGAGATGGAGTCTCCATATTGAACCTGATGGAGTTGCCTTGTTAGCCATCTACTGCTGGGCTATTATAGGAAAAATAAATAGACTTCTTTCTTACTTAACTATTGGATTTTGACTAGTCTCTCATTTCACATAGCCCATTTGCCACATACATAGCCACATATATAGCCCATTTCACACCCTAAAAAAATACAACTTGTAATATCGTCAAATGAAATGACAACTCTTGGAAGAGTGCTTAATAAGTATCAATTATTTTTTTTATCATTACAACAATTGTGAAATTGCTTTTGAAGGTGGTTCACTATAAATTTCCCAGCAATCCCCAAATCTTCACACGTCATTGCATTTTTTATATTTTGGTCATCTGATGGGTATAAATTTATTTTTATTAACTTATATTTTCTTATTAAACTTTTCAAAAATGAAGAACAAACATTTAGAAAAGTACACAAATCATCAGTATACAGCTTAATGAGTATTTACTAAGTGATAATACTAACCGTATTATCAGAAGCCAGAACTCTAGAGCTCCTCGTGCCTCTTCGCAGTCATTATTACCACCACCCTCCCTAAAGGTAAGCATTGTACTGAATTTAAGTGATATATATGATTATGGGCTGAACCGAAGTCCCAACCCACATCACCTCAGAATACGACCGTATTTGGATATGGGGTCTTAGAAATGTAAATAAGTTAAAGTGAAGTCATATGGGTGAGCCCTAATTCAACACAAGTGGTATTCTTATAAGAGGAGATTAGGACACAGACACGTACAGAGGGAAGACCACGTGAAGACACAGAGCATCTAGAGCCAAGAAGAGAGGCCTCAGGAGGAATTAATCCTTCTGACACCTTGGTCTTAGATTCTTAGCCTTCAGAAATGTGAGAAAATAACTATCCATTGTTTAAGCCACCCAATGTATGATACTTTGTTATGGCAGTCCCCCAACTATCTACTAAAACAGTAGATAAGTTTTAGCAAGAATGATTAGTGTTAAAATCAATATCAGATTCAGAATCTTTAGTGTTAGATCTGTTCACTCAACGTTATGTTTTGAGATTTACTATATTCTTGAACATGGTGGTAGTTAGCCAATCTTGTTGCTTCACAAAATTCTTTTTTTTTTAAGATTTTATTTATTTATTTGACAGAGAGATCACAAGTAGGCAGGGAGGCAGGCAGAGAGAGAGGGGGAAGCAGGCTCCCTGCTGAGTAAAGAGCCTGATGTGCGGCTTAATCCCAGGACCCTGAGATCATGACCTGAGGCTTAACCCACTGAGCCACCCAGGGGGCCCTGCTTCACAACATTCTATTATGTGTGTATATGACAATTTAGCTTCCATTTAATGTGGATAAACATTTGAGTCATTTCCAGTGTTTGGTTCTGAAGATTCTCATGTATCTTTTGGAGAACATATATTTTTATTTCTCTTGGGTATTGATGTAGGAATGGAATTGCTGTATCATAGTATATATATATATGTTCCATTACAGGATGTTCAGCCAAAAATTTTTCTAAAGTAGTCATACCAACCTACACTTCTAAGAGTAGTATATTCCAGTTGCTCCACATTCCTTTCAGCAAGAGATATTTTCTGTTATTTTTCATTTTGGCCATTCTGATATGTAATAATGGAATTTCAAAGTGACTTTAAAGATTTATTTATTTATTTAAAGAGAACGAGAGAGAGAGAGAGAGAGAGAGTACACCAGCAGGGGGAGGGGCAGGCAGACTCCCACCTGTGTGTGGGGCCCCTGGCAGAGTTTCATCCCAAGACCCTGAGAGCATGACCTGAGCTGAAATCAAGAGTTGGAGGATCAACCAACTAAGACACCCAGTGGCTTTTAATTTGTATTTTCGTAATTTGTCATTTTAATTTGTATATTCCTAATTACTGATAAGACTGAACACTTGCTATATGAACTAGCATATGGCGATTTTCACAAATATTTCAAGTATACCTGAAAAGAATGTGTATTCTATTACAGTTTGTGCGGTGTTGTATATTATTTCCATTCAGCCAAACTGGTTATGTTGCTGAAATTCTCTATATCCCTACAAATTTTCATAATATAATTTCCCAATGATTCTGTATCTGTCCATTTCTTCTTAAGATTCTGTCATTTATTAGTTTATACATTTTAATACTTTATAAATTGTTATATATGCCTAGGAGATTAGAACTTTTTTTTTTAGATCAGAAGGTTTTTTTTTAATTATTCTATTCTTAACCTCCTAATACTTTGTAATTCATTATTTTACTACTCTTTTACTGGTTATCTAAAGATTAAAACATGAACCCCTGATTTATTATATTTTAATATAAGCTATTACTTTTACTACTTTTCAACAATACATATACTCCTTTCTTACCTATTGTTATTTTGCATTTTACTTCTTCAAATATTTAGTATTTTATTTTTTAAAGGTTTATTTATTCATTTGAGAGAGAGAGCACAAGCATGGGGTGGGGAGGGGCAGAGGGAGAGGAAGAGAATTCTCAAGCAGACTCCCCACTGATCATAGAGCCTGACATGGGGCTTGATCCCAGGACCCCAAGATCATGACCTGATCCAAAATCAAGAGTCATTCTCCCAACCAACTGAACCACACAGGGGCCCAACTTTTTCGAGTATTTTTTTTTTTAAGATTTTATTTATTGATTTGACAGAGAGAGATCACAAGTAGACAGAGAGGCAGGCAGAGAGAGAGAGAGAGAGAGGGAAGCAGGCACCCTGCTGAGCAGAGAGCCCGATGCGGGACTCGATTCCAGGACCCTGAGATCATGACCTGAGCTGAAGGCAGTGGCTTAACCCACTGAGCCACCCAGGCGCCCCCTTTTTCGAGTATTTTAAACCACACAGTGTATTGAGCAATTTATTAGGCATTCATTCCGGTATATTTAAATATTTATCCTTTTCTGTATTCTTTTCTTCCCATATTTCTATGCAGGCTTACTTTTTTTCTGCTTAAAGAATGTAATAATCTTTTAATTAGTGAATCTGTAGGTGACCAACTCTGTTTTTATATATCTGAAAATGTTTATGTTAAATTTTGATAGATATTGTTGTTGTATGTGTAAAATTCTAGACTGTTGGTTATTTTCTTTCAGCATTTAAAAAAAAAAAAAACATGCCATGCCATTTTCTTCTGTTTTCTTAATGTTTGTGTTGAGAGGTTAACAATTAGTCTTTTCCTTGCTTTTTGAAAATAACTTATTTTCTTTCTGGATGCATTTGCTATTTTCTTTGTATCTGTATCTCTGAATCTTTGTTGTGTCAGTAGTTTTATTGTGATGTATATCTTTGCAGACTTTCTTCATATTCATCTCTCTAAATCGTGGTTCATAAAGGTTTTTAAGTCTGCAATTTGATATATTTTATAAATTCATGAAAGTTCATAGTCATATTTCTTCAAATATTGTTTCTGTCCCATTTTATCTCTTTTCTCCTTTTACACACATTACAATTATTATACACATTCATCTTCTTTATACATGCTAGACATTTTCATTATGTCCAATATACTTTTTTTTTTTAAAGATTTTATTTATTTATTTGACAGAGATCACAAGTAGGCAGAGAGGCAGGCACAGAGAGAGGAGGAAGCAGGCTCCCAGCTGAGCAGAGAGCCCGATGCGGGGCTCAATCCCAGGACCCTGGGATAGTGACCTGAGCTGAAGGCAGAGGCTTTAACCCACTGAGCCACCCAGGTGCCCCTCCAATAGACTTCTTACAATACATTCTGTGCTCTCTTTCTTTATTTTCTTCCTGTACTTCATTCAAGCTCTTTCCTATCAACGTATCTTTCAGTTCACTGAGTCTCTATTTAGCAGTGTCCAATATCCTGTTACATCAATTCATTGAGTTCTTAATTTTTGTTACCATGTATTTTAAAACTGGAATTTTTATTTAATTCTTTTCTATGGATTCTGATTCTCTACTAAAAGTCTCTGTCTTGCTATGTATTTTTCTGGAACATATTAATCACAATTGTTTTAAAATCTTCTTTGAGAGCTCTAATACTTGAATTTTCTATTGATCTGTTTCTATTTTCCCACCTTTTTTCTCTTTGTTTTAAATAATTTGATTCTGTTTCTGGTATAGCCAGTCATTTTCACTGGAAGTCAGGCACTGTATATGAAAGGTTTAAAGAAAATCTGAGACTCATTATAATGTTAATTTCCTGCAGAAAGGACTAACTTTTGCTTCTAATAGGCAGAAATTAGAATAGATGTAGGTCAACTTAAACTACCTTGTGTTAAACTAATTCCAGATGTTTTTCAGTAATAGTGATAAATAAACTTATTTGCAACTTCCCTAGTCTCAAGGTATAACTTTTTTGGGGTCTCAACTGAATGCCTAGAGCACTTTACCAGGATCTTCTCCTGATGAGGCCTCTTTGTCCCTCCAGACCTTGTGACTATTGAAAATTTTTGAAAAGTTTCTTAATCTCATAGTCACTAGTTTTTGTTTGGCTTTTATCTTTTTGTTGAAAATAGCAAATTGGCAACTATTTTATAAGGCAGGCAAGAGTGAATGTTGAACTTACATCTTTATTCTTCCTTTTACTTTGGAATTGGCTCCTCGAGTCCTAACTATTTTGATTATTCTTTGAAGTCTAAAACAGATTTTTAAATTTTTCCAGATTTGTTTTGTTTCGTGTTAAAAGATTTAGTCTCATGCAAAGTTAGTCAGCTTTAGCCAGAAGTACACATCCTTTGATTCTTATTTTAATTTGCATGTCCATTTATTGTCATGAAGTTGAGGATACTTTTATATATTTACTGATGATTCTGTTTTCTTGTCCGTGAATCCTTTGCTCACTTTTTATTGGGTTGTCTTTTGGTTTATAATGCATGAAGAATTCCAGATATTATTTTGGGGAAAGGAGACTTTAATATGTCTGCAAATATCTTCCTCTACTTTGTGATTTGTCTTAATTTTTTAATGTTATCTTTTGTCACACAGAAATTTTAAATTTTAATAGATAAATTAAAACATTTTTTCCTTTATAGTTTGTGTATTTTGTGTCTGGTTTAATAAATTCTTCTGTTTCCTGATGTCATAAATATATCTTCCTAGATTTCCTCCCAATAGTTTTGCAGTTTTAATTTTCATTTGAGGTCTTTAATGTACCAAGAATTTACTTTTTCTGGGTTGTATTATGTAGGGATAACCAAATGTTCTAGCATCATGTATCAAAATGACAAATATTTCCTAACTGTTTGGTAACGCCATTGTCAAAGTTTTCTTTTTAAAATTAACTTTAGTGTTTTTATGTGTTAACATTATTAATAACATTTTTATGTTTACATAACATTTTAAGAACTGTGATCACATCTTATTGTTTTTTGACTCCATCAAACTCCTTAATGTTCATAAAAATTAAGTTCAAGAAAATATTTTTAATAGGTATATGGACCTAGATGGATTGATGCTGTGTATTGACAAAAAACAGCACTTTCTACTTATCACAAAATTCACACTCATGATTTCTATCAGGTCTTGCAAAAATTTTTGGACATGTGCAACGAAATATTCACTTCTGGTTGTCCTAAAATGAAGCTCTAAAAAACAATATTATTAGTACTAGCTAAGATTTATTGATTACCTATTATGTGCTTGGGAATGTTCTAGAATCTTTGTGTATGTGTTAACTCATTTATTAAAAAAAACTACTGTATGGTGACTAACATAACATAACAAAAAAGCAAAAAAAAATATGTTAAGTTATTACTAATATCAACATATTTCATTTGAAAACTCCACATTGAAGTTTTACTTATGTTTATAAGATAGGCAATGCAGAACCACTTTATTTAAATCAACTTCATTTTAATTTATACAAAAAATGAAGTTATAATATAACTTTCAGATGAACATTGAAATATAAATATATCTGTAAATAAATTTATAATTTTTGTGATGTATGTCCACATTTATATTTCAGTTTACGAATGCTGTTATCATAATCATCAATAATAATTTATTGGAAGCTAACCAGGTTTGTGGTATTGAAAAGGTGTTAAAATTAACTATAATTTTCTTGAATCTATGGAAAGCATTTGGTAGTCTGACTTTCACTAGTCTTTCCTTCATAATGACTGCATTTCAAGGAATAATGCACTTTACATGCTTCTCTGGTGGTTAAAAACACATTTCACATAAATGGAGTAAAGGGCATTTAATGAACTGAGCTCTATGCATGTGAAAGCCAACAGCAATATTAGAAATGGTGTTTATTTTATGGCCCAGAAACTGCATTTTAAATGCTAGTATATGTTTATATGACAGTTCTATTAAATATAAAAGAGTCCCATTACAAGGGAAGTCCTTTACACGGGCCTTTTATATGGTCTAAATAGCATACCCAGCCCTGCAACTCCTCATATGAGACATTTTTAGAACCTTATTTATGTTAAAGCCATAACAAACTAGCAACTAGAAAACTATAATGGGCACAAACGGCTAATAAAAATGAGATTGTTGAAAATACTTCTTAATAGCAACTAAGGAAGAATCCTGATAAAACAAAGTCAAACCTTGGTGTCTCTGGAAGCCTGCCACCCCAGTAATCACAGACCACAGGTACTCCCCCTTTTCCATCTTTGTTGCTTTCTTGGCTGGAAACTAAACAGCCAATGCACTTTAAGATTGGTATTTGCCCTATTTTTCATTTTAGTGCCTACTAAACTGATGTGCTCTGGGAAAAATCCTAGGATTGTTCCTTCTCTCTCTACTGATGATTTACTGAGTAGATCAGGAGAGTTATGGCAAATGTTGCAAAACTGGTCAAAGGGTAAAGAATGCCAGGATGGGTACGTACACGAGTCTGCATATGTGTGTAAATGTGTGCATGTGTATTATATAGGTAAGGCCCAGACACGTGAAATCTGGATCACTTCTCAGCTGAACTGCTATGTTTAGACAAGCTAGCTAAAATGAACAGGTCAAATCCTTTATTTATAGAATAAAAACTATTTGATCTGGGGTAGATATCAGCCCTACAGTCAAACATGTGGGCCAAAGTCATTTTTATTGCTACATCTTGCAGAATTCTGAAATGGTTCATGTGGCCATCCATGTGAGCGGAGGAAAAATTCCCACAGAAGAGTAAGCCATTCAAGTATGAAATGTTGCTCGAATCACCAAAAAACAAAAACAAAAAAAAAACACAAAGCAAACAAACAAACAAAAACAACCCGTATCTGTTTGTACAATTCAGAGTGTAAAACAATGGAGAAAGGAATGACTTTAAGTTCTGAACTAGAATGAATCTCCTAATGAATTTTGCTCACCCAGGCCCTGGTAGCACTTTACTAAGGTGGTAGCTGAGGCAGACACCAAAATAATCTCTTCTATGCTTGGGGATACTAGAACCCTGTGAAATACAGTTTGAAAATGACTCACATAATGTAGTTATTTATGCTATGACAAATGGTGCAAAACCCATACATTTTTGGAGTTGAATGTCACCTTTAAAATCAGTGACATTTGCCTCTCACCTAATGTGGAAATTTGCTCTTCCGCATCCATGATGAAGGTCCTCCAGTCCGCTTGTGAACTCAGTGTTGGGAAGCTCATGACCTTAAAATTGTCCATATTTACTTGTTAGAAAATTCTTTACAAGACTGTTCCCAACACATAGATGGTTAATTTATATAAGATTGTCATTTTAAATAAAAATGACCACCCCAAAATAGTTGGCTCATCTCATATGCTTGCCACTGCCATTTTTGGAATCTCCCTTTATGACAGAGAAAAATTATTAGTCTATATCTATATGTGTGTGTGTGTGTGTGTGTGTGTGTGTGTGTGTAATGTATTTTCAGCCTGTGTCATCCTGTTGATCTCCTGAGCCTGTTGTGTTGAGTAAAAAAGAGAAATGGGAGAAGTAAGGTCTCCCAGGAGGCTGTAGATTTGTTTACACTGGAAAGGCAAGAAAGCCTTGGTGGTAAACTGGAAAAGATCTAGAAACCAGGATACAGTAGCAAGAATGAGCTATCATAAGCAGAATTTTAGGGAAGAGTTTTGTAAGAAATTTCTAGTACATAGCTCTGTTTTTACACAAATATATATAAACAAGTTTTTAAATGATATCATATTAACTCATTAATCTATAATCTGTATTTTCCCATTTTACATATTATGGACAGCTCCCCATGTTTTCCCTTGAAGTCATTTTTTAATAATGCAAGTATTCTATTTTATTGATTTTCTATAATTTATTTAATTAGCAATTAAGGAACTTTCATATTATTACCATTACTTTTCCCCTATAAACAATGCTTCCACATTCTTGTATAATAATCTTTTTTCTTCTATAGGAAAAATCCCAAATGTGGGGTTATTGGATCAAAGGTTATATACAGTTTATATTTTAATGATATTTTTAGATTCTTTTCTTGAAATACTTCCTAAACCAACCCACAAATGTACTAACTTCTTATCATTGCAATCAAACTGAATGTTATCTATCATTTTAAAAAAAACGATTAATTTTAGAGAAAGAGAATGAACACTGGGGGTGGGATGTGGGAGGGGCAAAATGAGAGGGAGAGGGAGTCCCAGGCAGACTCTGAGCTGAGTACAGAGCGTGAGGCTGGGCTGCAAGCCATGAGTCCACGATCATGATCCCGAGATCACAACCCCAGCTGAAACCAAGAGTGGGATGCTCAACTGACTGCATCATGTAGGCACCTCATATTATTATCTTTTAAATTTTCTTTATAATGACACTTTAAGTTACATTTTCTTCAACTGCAGTAAATCCCTTGCCCATTTTTCTATTGTATAATTTTATTTTTTATTCATTTGTAGATTTTTTAAAATATTTTTATATTTGTTATATTTTCCTCTCCCTTTCCTCCCTCCCTCCTCCCTTCCCCTCTGTCTCTCTTTCTCTTCTTTTTTTCTTTTCTTTCTTTCCTTTTTACCCCCAGTCTATTTTTTCCAACTGATCTTGTTCATGGTATTTTTTTTTATCATATCTTAAAGTTTTTGTGTGGCAAAACAAATACACCTGTCTATTCTCACATTTCTTCTGAGTCTCCATCTTGTTTAAAAAAAGTCTTCACTTTATCACAGTTTTGGGAATTCATTAGTCCAATGTTCACAATTTTAGTCTTCTACCATACTCTACTATGATTAAGGCACACAGCTGGAGATACAGCAGAAGGCTTGTCCTCTGGTTTATTGCTACTCCAACATAGCATGTGGAGAAAGTTATTTCTAAAAAATATACAAAATACAAAAAATAATTTTAAAATATAAAGAATTATTTAATATTACAGTCTGGAGTATTTCTAGCAATTAGTTGACTAATTGTTTTTTTAAATTTTAATTTCAGTAGAGTAAACATACAATGTTATATTAGTTTTAGGTATACAGTATGATTCAATAATTCTATATACTACTCAGTGCTCATTGTGATAAGTGTACTCTTAACCCCCATCACTTATTTCATCCATTCCCCCATCTACCTCCCCTCTGGTAACCATCAGTTCTCTATAGTTAAGAGTCTGTTTTTTAGTTTGTCTCTTTTTTTCTTCTTCATTGTTTTGTTTCTCAAATTCCAAATATAAGTGAATTCATATATTATTTATCTCTCTGACTGACTTATTTCATTTAACATTAGTCTCTCTAGATCTATCCATGCTGTTGCAAATGGCAAGATTTCATTCCTTTTTATGGCTGATTAATATTCTGTTGAATATGTAAACACACCACATATTCTTTATCCATTCATCAATCTATGGGCACTTGGGCTGCTTTCATATCTTGGCTGTGGTAAACAATGCTAGTGTAAACATCAGGGTGCATGTATCCTCAGTGTTGGAACATAGGGTAGATATATTTTTAACTTTTGAAGAAACTTTGTACTGTCTTCCACAGTTGGCTGCACCAGTTTGCATTCCCACCAACAGTGTACAAGGGTTCCTTTTTTCTACATCCTCACCAATACCTGTTGCTTCTTCTGTTGTTTTTAGTAATTCTGACAAATGTGGGGTGATCTCTTAGTCGTTTTGATTTGCATTTCCTTGATGGTTAGTGATTGTTATGCATCTTTTCATGTGAATTGACTATTTTAACCTTTGACATCTTTTTCTATCTGCACAATAATACATTTTGGGTTAAGCTCTGATATTTTGTTTTCTTTCTAAACTTTCATGACTTTTAAAATTGTACTACCTGTGCCTTAAATACAACATCTCCAAGTTATTCTAGGACCCTGAATATAATACTTTGAACTTGGAATATGAAAAAAAAATTAAAATGTTCTCTATTTTCTTATTCTCCATCTTAAGTTTTCATTCCCTCCTAACCAAGTTGATTCTTCCTGTTTAGAGACTTTCTCCCTGGTTCTTACAACAATATAGTTTCTAATTATGGAATAGAAAGACTCTGAAATATGGATAATATCAATTTGTATTATTTTAGTTCCTTTTAAATCTGATTTCTGATTAAGGGTGCTAGCATCATGATTTGGGGAAGAAATGTTAGTTTTTAACTTCTATAAGTTTTAAGATCCCCGAGTGTACTAAAAGAGTTAAAACAACTTTGAAAATAAAAGGTAAAGTTAGAGGACTAACATTATATGATTTTAAGACATATGATAAGCTACAGAAATCAAGACAGTGTGATACAAGTGCTAAGACAGAGAAATGGAAACCCGGAACAAAATAGTTTAGAAAGTGATTTATATGTAATGAACAACCGATTTTCAACCAGGGTGTGAAGGTAATTCAAATGGGTAAAATGATCATCTTTTCAACAAAAGGTGCTACAACAACTGAACATCCATTTGCCAAAAAAAAAAAAAAAGAATAAATGAACAAATTTTTTATCTATACTTCATACTATATGCAAAAATTAATTCAAAATAAGTCATAAGCTTAAATGTAAGACCAAAACCTACGCAATGTCTAGAAGAAAACATAGGAGAAGACCTTTATGACCTTGGGTTAGGCAAAGATTTCTTAGAGGCAATACCAAGAGCATAATCCATAAAAGAAAAAAATTAATCAGTTGGACCTTATTAAAAATAAAAATTGTTCCTCTTTGAAAACCACTGTTAAAGAAAGAAAAGGCAAACCAAAACTGGGAGAAAATCTTTGCCAAGTATACATTTGATAAAAAACTAGTATCTAGAACATATAAAAAACTCTCATAACTCAATAATATGAAAACAAAGAATCCACTTTTTTAAAATGAATGAAAGTTTTGAACATGTAATTCACCTGAGAATTTAAGTGAATGACTAATAAGCACCAGAATAGATCTTCAATATTATTAGATAAATGCAAATTTGGACTACAATGTTAGGGCAGAGATTCATCATGATATTTTATTTCAATAGTCATTTTATAGAAACCAGCTCTTCCCACAATCCCAGCTCCACCCTAGCTAGCCAACCCCTCAAAGCCAGTGCTCCAACGCTTCCTCACAGATCCTTTGGACAATCTCCAGGCCCCTGCTGCCTGCTGTGATGGCCAGCCTCCCTCACATGTGTATCTTAACTACCACCAGGACTCAGAGGTCACCATCAATCACCAAAATGACCCAGAGCTCTACATCTCCTGTATCTACCTGTCCATGTCTTACTACTTTGACTGTGATTATGTGATTTTGAAGAACCAAAGAAAACTCTTCACTAATTTCATGAGAAGAGGGAACACATTGAAAATTGATGAAGCTGTAGAACTTGAATGACCACTGTAACCAACTTGTGTAAGATGGGAGCCCTGGGTCCTGACATTGCAGAGCCTGTCTTTGACAAGCACACCCTGGGAGAGAGTGAAACTGATAGGTAAGTCTTAGGTTGGCTTCTCCGTAGCCATGTGGGTAACTTCTGTCACCAAAAGGCTGTACATGCATTTGGTTTATCTTTTCCTTCTCTATAAGTTGTACCAAAACATCAACTTAAGTTCTTTCATTTGTACCATTCTTTCAAATAAAGCAATATTGTTATGCTCTTCCAAAAAGAAAAACAAAAAAACAAAAAACAAAAAACCACCTACAGTGAAATAATACTTCACTGCATACCTATTAGAATAGCTAAAAATTTAAAGAGCTGACCATACCAAGTGTTAGCAAGGAACTGGAGCTCTATACATTACTGGTGGGGATATAAAATGGTGCAGCCACTTTGGAAAAAAGTTGGTTTCTTAAAAAGTTAAACATATATATGTATCATATGACCTAGCACTTCCCGGTAGATACTTTCCTAAAAGAAATGAAAGTATATGTCCGTATAAAGACCTATACACAAATGCTCATGGAAGTTTTATTTATAATAGCTTAAAAGTGGAAACAATTTCAAATTCCCATAAAAAAGGGAATGTGGGGGCGCCTGGGTGGCTTAGTGGGTTAAAACCTCTGCCTTTGGCTCGGGTCATGATCCCAGGGTTCTGGGATCGAGCCCCACATCGGGCTCTCTACTCAGCAGCGATCCTGCTTCCCCCTTTCTCTCTGCCTGCCTCTCTGCCTACTTGTGATTCTCTCTCTCTCTGTGTCAAATAAATAAATAAATAAATAAATCTTTAAAAAAAAGTGAATGCGTATATTAAGTGTGGTACATCCATCCAATGGACTACTACTCAGTAGTAAAAATGGATGAAATATTTGTGAATGCTAAAACATGAATGAATCTCAGAATAATTATACCAAGTGAAAAAAGCAAGGAAAGAAAAGAACACATCCTATATGATTTCATTTCCATAAAGTTCTAAAAATGCTAGCTAATGTATTCTGACAGAAAGCAGATCAGAAGTTGCTTAGAGGAAGCAGGTGAGGAGGTACTATAGGTAAGGATTACGGAGTGGTGCAAAGAAACTTTTAAGGGTGATGAATATATTTATTATCTTGCAGGGGTGGCTCAAATATGCATCCTAAATATGTGCAGTTTATATATGTCAACTGAGCCTTGATAAAACTGTTAAAAAAAAAAATCTCTGTGTGACATAAGCTTATGCCACATATGCCTGTAAGTTTATCTTAGATACATCTTTTAAATGCTACTTTGAAAATGACTTTGAAATGTTGGGTCTAGCACAGGAGTGAGAGCACAGGGAGCAGCAGTGACCGCTCCTTTCATTTGCTTGGGTTCTAGCCACCATCTCTCTGGCATCTTGCTGCTCTCTCTGGCTTTCAGGTCCAAGTTCATGCAGGGTCGCTGCTGTTACTGCTTGCTCTTTCCCTGCTTATCTTTTTCTCCCTGACATTTTTCTCAGGGCTTAGATTCTCAGTGAGGTCTTTTAGAAAAGATATGTGCAAAACTTAGAAACACCCCTCTTCCCTTTCTTCCTGAAAAAACCATACTGGTTCTTAATATAAGTGACACTGTTTGGGGGGTTTTGTTTTTGGTTTATTTTTTGGTTAAAGTATTAACTTTAGCCTTCTTTCTGACGTGTTAACGTGAGAGAATTAGGGGTGCCTGAGTGGCTTAGTCATTAAGCATTTGCTTTCAGCTTGGGTTATGATCCCAGAGTCCTGGGATCAAGTCCTGCATAGGGCTCCTTGCTCAGCAGGAAGCCTGCTTCTCCCTCTCCCACTCTCCCTGCTTGTATTCCCTCTCTTGCTGTCGCTCCCTCTGTGTCAAAAAAATAAAATATTTTTAAAAAATTAACAAAAATAAAGTGAATTAGGATAAGCTATCCTTTTTCTTGTTTCCCTTTGTAATTAATTAATTATCTTATGGAAGTATAGTTGGTATACAATATTATATTAGTTTCAGGTGTACAACATAGTGATTCGACAATTCTATACATTCTGCATTGCTCACCATATCAAGTGTAGTATTATTGACTATATTCCCTATGCTGTACTTTTCATCTCTTATTTTATAGCTAAAACTTTGTGCCTCTTAATGCCTATCACCCATTTCACCCATCCCTCCATCCACCTCCCCTCTAGTCTGTTCTCCATATTTATGAGTCTGTTCCTCTTTTTTGTTTGTTTAGTTTTTATATCCCTCACTTAGCATAATACCCTCTAGATCCCTCCATGTTGTCACGAATGACAAGATTTCGTTCTTTTTTTACAGCTGAGTAATAGTCCATTGTACATGTATACCACGTTTTCTTTATCCATTCGTCTATCAGTGGACACTCAGGTTGCTTCCATATCTTGTCTATGGTAAATAATGCTGCACTAAACTTAAGAGGGCATATATCTTTTCAAATTAGTGTTCTGGGCTTTTTTGGGATAAATACCAGCAGTGTAATTACTGGACTGTATAGTACTTCTATTTTTAACTTTTTAGAGGAACCGCCATTGGTTGGCATAATTTCTAGTGAAAATTGGTATAAGTGATATATTTTTTATTAATTTGGCTAAGAAAATTAAAAAAGTGTGAGGGCTGTCTCCTAGATCTTATCTTGTTCTTAATTTCAACCTACAGTTAAGCAGCTTATAGTGACAAGCTGTTTTTTCCTTCTGTGGAAAGCATTCACTATCTTCATGGGTTTCAAGCAACAAAAACTCACAGACCACAGGATTAAGGTACTGCTCTGTGAAAATCTGTCCTGCTTGTTGCTGTGTTAAAGGCTGTGTCTCTCCCTTCCTAGGGCCCCTTCCATTATCTCTTTCTGTGTGACTGTGTGTGGTCTCCTTGCATGTCTATTTTTCCTCCCTCTTCTTTAGCTCTCTTAACTATATCTTAAAGTTAGAATTTTTTATTGTTTTATTTATTGAATGGGATGTTTGAATTGCCTTCCTTAAACATAGATAGGTGGCATATTTTATTTCTTTCAAAAAACCACTCCAATTAGAATGAAACAAATTAAATCTAGTTGCTGTATACTTTTACATGTATGGCCTTTAGTTTGCTTTTCTCTGAGCTAATGATGCCGCTCTCCTCACCTCTCTCCCTGCCAGCACTAATTAACATGTAACAATGTAGTGAATTATTATAGTTCATAGACTTATTTATAGATGGTGTCAGAAATTGCCTTACCATGGAGTTGACAGTGTATGTGTTATTTTTCTCTTTGAGACATTTTTTTTGCCTATTTTAATTGCTAATAAAAATAGGATTAAAGTAAATCTACTTAGGTATATGTATTTCTAAAAACTTGCTTATTTTACAAAATTGTCATCCTCCAAGAAAGGACTTGGTAAATTCATTTTGATTATGAAATCAGTAGCGGTCAATGAGAAATGTCAATTATGTTGTATTGGTGTTGGCTACTTTTCCTATCTTTGGATAAGAAGGCAGTTGTGACCATACCATTTACACTCACAGAATATCAAGGACACTGGTTTTAGATATTCAGTTTCCCACAGTATAAGACCCTTGAACTTCTCAGAAAATTTACTTCCTAAACTATTGCTAATCATCTATGAGTCTGGTGTTCTATCAAATAAAACATAAAGCCATGGACTACCAACAATTAAAGTGCAATATGCAATAATAATAGAGCGAGGCAAATGAGAGAGCTTATAAAAAAGTTTTGGAAACTTTAAGCAAAAATTATTATAAATTGATTCAGTCAATTCTGCAAGGAGCTTTGGGAAAAAAAAAAAAAAACAAAACCCTGCTTAAAAATCCAGTACCTCTGATTCTGTATTACATTTTAGTATTTTAATCACAGAGAATAAACAGCACAAGACAGGCGAATTTTTTTTTAAATACATTTTTTTTTAAAATACAAGCTGAAGAGAACTTCTTTTGTAGCTTCTTAATTGTATCACCATCTCTCTCCAACCCTGCTCTTACTCTGTGACTTCCTGATAAAGAACTGTTATAAAATTTCCAGAATTCACCCACCTGCAGCAGCAAGTTTATAAGATGGGAGTATTTCCAGAAGGAGAGTTCAGCCACATTCCCACTGACCTGTGGGGATATAAAGCAGCCTCAGAGTGACAAGGAGAAGCGAGGCTCCTTGACAACAGATACCTATTTAGAAGACACTATTCCTTGCATCCCCACCCTGGCCCATGGGCTTTCTGTCCTTTGAGAAAACAATGATGTCTGAGCAATCAATGCTCCTCTATGGACAGACCGCTGATAGAATGTTACACTGAATCTGGAATAGAATAAGAAGTGACCACCACTGGGACAAGGAGAAATCACAAGAGCAGCTCAAATTAGAACAGATGTCAGTCTTGGGTGTTTCCATACTGCAAAGAACACATACTCTTCTTGGAAAGGAGCAGCCAGCAGGCCTGGCAAGATTTACCCAAAAGGCTGAGGGTCTCAGGGTGAGACTAATTCCTCATGCCTGCCTGGGAAGGAGACCTGGAGGCTGCAGCTTTCCCTGTTTTTTTTTTTTTTTTTTTTTTTTTAATATTTTACTTATTTATTTGACAGAGAGACACAGCAAAAGAGGGAACACAATTGGGGGGAGTGGGAGAAGGAGGCTTCTGGCCAAGCAGACAGCCCAGTGCAGGGCTCAATCCCAGAACCCTGGGATCACTACCTGAGCCAAAGGCCGACACTTAGTGACTGAGCCACCCAGGCGCCCCTTTCCCTGGGATTCTTAAAAGACAATGAACTTCTGGTAGCAAGGGCTGATGTTTATCTCCTCTTTTGGTGCCTAAAGTCAACACTAGACTGAGACCAGGGCCCCAGTATCCAGACCTTGGATTCTTGAGTTGAGATCAGTCCCAGAATTCCTTACTATGTGGCCTCATTTGCCTTCATAAAGTCACAAGAGCAGCCCCCACCATGCTACTGCCATCCATGCTGCCCTAACCTCCATATGGGCTCTTGTCAACTGCAAGCAGGGAATATTCTCGCCAACCCTATGCCCTGGGGATGGTCTGAGCTCAAAGATATTTGCCGTGTCAAATGGGCACCAATCTAGGAAGAGGCAGATTTCAGATTACCTGGGAGGAAGAGCTGGTATTAGGAGTAAGTATTGATTTAAATGAGGTGGATCAAGCTGGGGATAAAGATGACTAGGTTCAAGGCAGTTGTGACATCACTGGGTAATCAAGAATTCATCAGCACCTGCTCAGGCTTAAAGGATTATCCAAGACTAAAGGAAGGAGGACCCAAGGCTAGGGACCTCTAATATTATATTAGTAATAGTTATTAGTTGAAGTTTTTCTATATTCCATATTAGCTAAATAGTTGGTGGATATCTGTTTATCCTCAATAACTACTGAGAACCATTTTAGGTGGGTGTCAACAAATATTTATAAAGAACTTATTTTGTGCTGGATTAAATGCTTAATTTTGTGGACACTCAGGTTGCTTCCATATCTTGTCTATGGTAAATAATGCTGCACTAAACTTAAGGGGGCATATATCTTTTCAAATTAGTGTTCTGGGCTTTTTTGGGATAAATACCAGCAGTGTAATTACTGGACAGTATAGTACTTCTATTTTTAATTTTTTAGATGAACCTCCATTGGTTGGCATACTTTCTAGTGAAAATTGGTATAAGTAGATATATTTTTTTATTAATTTGGCTAAGAAAATTCTAGAACTCATTTGGCTTGTTCCTCATTGCTGTGCACTGGAGAACTTCCATTCTCTGACTGAGGAGGACTCTTCAATGTGGAAAGTTCAGTTGTGGCCTTTCTGTTTCAGTTTCTATCTGAGTCATAAAGGCCTCTTTTGCTGGACACAGCAGTCTTGAGCACAGAGATACAGGTACAGGTTTCACAGGATTCTTACCTTATATGATAAAATCGGATATTTGAGGTGTGTTTATATTTGCTTGGAAAGACACTTATAAACTAATCTTTTTTCTAGAGTCATAGTTCTCTCTCACCTAAACAGAACTTTAAAGATATATATATTAGAAATATATAGTTATATAAATATATATATTATATATATGTTGGAAATATATATATCTTTCTCCAAATGTGATTTGGTATAGAGAAAGTCTCTTCTTACATAACAAGAGGAGGAAACTGTTACATATGCACTTATTGGTTCATATTCTAACAGAAGTCACAGTGTAAACAAAACCATGTTGAAATGTTTTTAAGTAGGACAACACTGCATCAGTCAGGTTTTGGTAAAGGATTAAGAAACCAGTGTAGGTAGTTCAAGTTTGTGGTGTTGGACACAGGGAGCTAGATGTCTTTAAAAATCAATGGAAAAAGTAGAGGAGCAGAAGTGGAGGCAGCAAACTGGACGTTTACATTCAAGGTCACACCATTGCAACAAGGATTTACAGGCCAGGAGACTGCTGCCACCCCACCCACCCCACACCCAGAATCTGGAGACAGACCGGGGAACACTGAGTCTGGCTGTTGTATACCCACAGTCTATCCAGCACGACCACAGAAAGATGGCCTGTCCCACCCTTCCGCCTTCTAAATCTCTTGGGAGTACTTCTCACTGGTGGAAACTAAATCATATCCAAGATGCAAAATCAGTTCCTGGTTGCAAAAAAGCTTCAGAAATGTAGTTTTTGCCTTTCCACATCTGAAGGAAGTAGGGGAGGTTGTGAAGGGCAAAAACTATCTAGTCTACATCTGCTGTCATGTTATACTAAAAATACAGGAAACATTGCTATTATCTTCCATGAGCATAGGATCTCTGGCAAAGTTAATGTGTTACCAATAGATTGGAGACTTCAAGGGTCCAAAACTACAGGCAATACTTACCAGGATAATTAAGTTATATATATATATATATATATATATATATATATATATATATATTTTTTTTTTTTTTTTTTGGCAAATTCAAGTATGCTCTTCATAAGAAATGATATGATTATGCCATTTTAAATTCTCACCTCTATGATGCTTATGGATTAAGTATTTTTGACATCTTTGCATATAAATAGCTTGAAATTTTTGAGTAAAATGAACCACTAATTAAACAAAACAATTTAGATTTTCATTAACAAAAAATCTTAGAGTTGTAATCAACCTAATAAAGATCACATTGATAATTATGTTTGTGTTGATTTTTACTTTTTTATGACTAAAATGAACAATGCTAATAATGCTAATTTTAGTGCACTAAATTTTCCTGTGATTCATTTTTCTTTTCCTTCTTCTGTGACTAGATTTGGGATCTAACATATATCAGAATATTATTTTCTGGTATGAAACACACAGAAGAATATTAAAGTGTTGAATAATAGTAACTGAAAAATGTTGGAGAAATTTTTCTAGTCTTCAGCTGGTGCAGGAAACTAGAAATTTTTCTAGTCTTCAGCTGTGAGGCAGGAATTTGCCTGTAGGTGGTTAATTGGTGAGTGTCCTTGAAAGAAACACTCACGGGGGCTGAGGGACACAAGCTTGGGCAGAGAGAGTAGCTGAGCTAATCAGAGGCCTCAGAGGATCTTTTGGAGTTGTGATAACCTTTTAGACTTGTCCTGAGTCAAGGCAAGAAGGCTGACCCTTTGTATATCTGTCTTGACCATCCTGGATGTGGGCAATGTCCAAGGAATAGGTGTCACCTTGGGTGAGAGAGTGTCTTTCTAAAAAAGGAAATGTGTAGAGAGGAACTCATCTATTAGTAGTCAACACCCTTGCATCTGGAAGTGTCTTAGCTCTTAAGGAGGATCTGGCTGGCAAACCACAACATTGACCACATCTCTGATATATACCACATTAAAGACACTCTAAGAGAGCCTTAATTTTCAATGCTGCCTTATTTAAGGAAAGCATTATTTGTTTGGATGTGTTGATGCATTCTGTATCAAAAATACAGTATATGTCCTGTTAAGTTTTAAATTCTGGAAAACATTGAGCTTAGCCTGTACCTAGATGCACAGACTATAGTATCTTTCTATGTCAGAAGATAGTTTCAGTTTATTTTATAACTACTTTGAGAAAGTCAACTTCGATTCTGTGTTGTATGAATTATAACTACTGTGAATGTTCTCTTATTAATCTAGCCTAATGGATACGGGTATATGGATAACCTATTTTCCAGACAGCTTTAGATATCTTGCATGAGAAAAGATTTTGTTTTTAATCTGATGTATCATGTTATAAAAAAATGAATCTTGAATCTTTAAGAAGCAACCCAGTTTTATTTCCATTATTAAACTAATACTTCAGATCCTTCAATGAATAAGTTTCAATTTTATGAATTATAGAGTACAATACTGTCTGGCTAGTTAAAATTAAAGGAAAGGATACATAATTTCTAGTTATATTTGTTTTACACTATCTTATATTGGAAGTCAAGTAATCTGTAAAGCAGTACAAACAAGAAGGCATGTAACAGAGACATGAAGTTGATCTTGTGGAACATCCAACAGAGATCATGTACTTCATTAGAGGAAGTTACTTCAGAACGATAATATAGGTGGGGTGCCTGGATGGCTCAGTTGGTTGAGTGACTGACTTGATTTTGGCTCAGGTCATGATCTCAGGGTTGTGGGATTGAGCCCAATGTCAGGTTCCAGACTCAGGATGGAGTCTGCTTAGAATTCTCTTTCCCCCTCTCCCTATGCCCCTTCCCCATGCTAACCTCACTCAAAATAAATAAATAAATAAATAAATAAATAAATAAATAAAATATTTTTAAAAATGATAATGTATGTGACATATACAATTATAATAACATATGCATGCAAAAGTTATTACTGAGTTTGGCCCAGGAGCCAGGTGATCAATCTGTATTACAGAAAAGAAAAATTTTACTATTAATCAGCAGCAATCAGCAAAGAAAGAAAATTGGAGGGAGTTTTAAAAAGAGACAAATAAGGAGAAACTTTCAAGTGAAGAAATTGGAAGCAAACCTTGGGAAATACAATTGATACAAAAAAATCAGTCATGGTTGAAGATAAATCATATTATGATTGCTGTATTAACCACTATATGAATGATAACTATTTTTCTAGAGAATCTTAATATTCTAGTATTTTCTGGTATTCACTAGACCTTGCTTCTTCTGCCAAATTTATTTTCTTAAAATATATCTTTTCTTCAGAGAGATTGCTATTACTGATCTTTCAAAAGCTCATGGGAATAGTTTTCTCCTTTCTTCATGTTGCATTTAAATCATTCTGAGACTTTTCTAATCAGACACACATTTGGCTGCTGAACAAAGAACTGGCTCACCAGTCACTTAATTACCTGAGGCTGTAACAATGATTCATTTACACTAAGATGATTAAGGAATGCTTATGTTCTAGCTGAAAGCCAAGAATCCAATGGCGAACATCAATGACTTTTTATGAATCTGGGGGATATTCTACCCCAAATTTCTCTTATCAGCAAGTAAAAAACAAACAAAACAAAATACAAAAACAAAAACAAAACAAAAAAATAAGAACACTGGAATTACCATGCAAAATTAACTTTGGGAGTTGGAATATCCATTATATAGATCAGTTTTACGTATTATGGCCTCTTTCTTGGCTGTAAGTTGTTTTGTAGTGACTGAATGAGACTCACCACATAAAATCAAGGTATCGTAACAAGGGACAAGAGAGAAATAGCATTATCACTAAAGACACCTATCTTCCAAAACACCATGATTTCTCCAGGCTGAGTATTGAATCTATTTGAACTGATATGCTCAGTGTTTCCCAGCACACCATGGATCTCTGGTTTCCCGTATCAGCATCCCCACGGTCTACCTGACTTTAGCTGCACTACACAGTTCCAGGCAACGTTGGGCTCACCTTAGCTGAAAGCATCCTACCTCCAGGCCCATGTTCTCTGCGATGGCCTTCCTGCACTTAAAAGTAGCCCACATGTTGGAGCAAGTTTTAATGTCCTGATGCAATCCTCACTGAGGAGGGATAGAAACTGGTAGTTAAATACCCCATCTTCCTCCCCTTCTTCAGAGGACAGTTCTAGGAGGCCTTCTGCACATTTTCCAGGCAGTCCCAGAGGAACTGAGCCCTTTGTACAAAGCAGCAACCTCAGTGATGCACCTAGAGGCTGGATGTTTCTCCCTCCTTGCCTCACTTCTCTCCCCATCGCTTCTCCCAGGGACCACCTCCCAAATAAGAAGCCTTAATCTAAAAACCAAGTTCTTAACAATAAATAAATAAATAAATAAATAAATAAATAAATAAAAACCAAGTTCTTGTCTTGGCTTGCCTTTTAGGGGAGCCCTGCTTAACACACTTCTGATTATTGTTATCATCATTAATAATTATCATTTCATCTCAAAAATGACTAATCTCAAATCCTCCCTGATTAAATTTGATAAATGTTAAGTTTATATATGTACTTGGGTCTCTATTTTTGGACTGTTTTGTTCCACTGATAAATTTATATATGACTTGGAATTATGTCTACATTATAATACATTAGTATACATTAACTTATGCTTGCCTTTAATTTTTTCTCCTTTTCAAGATATTTGCAGCTTTTCTCAGTGATTTATTTTCATAAGAATTTTAATATAATTTTATCCATTTCTAAGATTAATCATATTCATAATTACAGTAAATAATTTCTGAAATTGCAGCAAACTTATATGTGAATTTGGAAAAATTGCATTTTAAATATTATATTGTTTCATTCAGAGAGAAGATGTATTTTCCCAAGCATCTTAGTCCTTTTGAGCAACTTGTAAAAAAAACCTCACGGACTGGGTGTCTTATAAACAGCAGATATTTTTTCTTCACAGTTTTGGAGGCTGGGAATTCCAAGATCAAGGAGGCAGCAGGTTCTGTCTGGTGAGGGCCCACTTCTTGGTTCAGAAGTGGTCATCTTCCTCTTGTAACCTTACCTTGTAGAAGGAGCAAGAGGGCTCTCTAGGGCTTCTTTCATAAGGGCACTAATTCTCTTCATGAAGTCTTCACCCTCATGATGTAATCAACTCCCAAAGGCCCTACCTCCTAATACCATCACATTAAGGGGTAGTTTTTAATACATCAGTTTTGGGGGAATACAGTCAATCTATAGCACTGAGCATTCAGATATTACTATTATATTTTCTTTAAGTCCTGTGCTTTTCTTACAAAACTATTCCTAAGGATTTTTTTGTTTGTTTGTTTGGTTTGCTATTATTGACTGATATTTGTTTTTCAGTTTGGATCTTTAACTGGTAGCTAATACAAAGAAAGTCTTTTTTTTGTTATTTTTTTCTTTTATCTGGTTACTTCACTAAATTTCGTTATCATCGGTTATGTATTCATCTCATAAGTATGTATGAGCAACTTTTCCTCCTCTTCTTTAATATTGGTTAATTGTATTTGTTTTCTCATGGCATTTATTAAAGCCTCCCAAGTGTTGCTGAATTATAGTAGTGTTTGCAGGTATCTTTCACATTGTTCTGATTTTTAGTGGAAATTATCTCAGTGGATTATCTGAGTGGAAATATCTAACAATTTCATACACTAGAATTTAGGTTACTAGTGTTTATCAACTTAAGTAGTTTTCCTCTGTTTCCATTTTATGTAGATATTTTATTATGAGGTTTAACATAATTTTAGGAATTGAGGGGGTGGAATGGATTGAGAGGAGAATGTCTCATGATTATATACGGAGAAAAAGAAGCCAGTAAGTACAAGAGTTTGATGAAAATAAAAGAAAGAAATTATTTAGCAAAGTTGTGAATGGGGAGAGTTACATCTGAAGTTTATAGGTGGAGAGAGATGGGCTTGAGAAAGAGGGTAGAACCCCTTCTTTGGCAAAGGGGAAAAGAGGAAAGACAAGGTGCTTGGAGCCCCAGAGAAACTCTGAATTGAAGAAGGGGGCTGTTTCTTTCTTTGTGAATGACCTCATCTCCTTTCATGAAAGAGACTGGTTGTAAAATGGACAGAAAAACAGGACTTATCTGAGGTTTGAGATTGACAGGTGTGAATGACAGGTTGTGTCACAAGGCTGTAGGACTCAAAATGGTCAACATGAACTGGGGCACAGGGAAACTTAAGGAATTTAAACAAGTGCTGATTAGTGATAGTGAATTCAAGGGGGCTGATGGATGTAAAGAGGCTACTATGGTCAGAGGGGGTGATGTCAAGATTCCACATGAAAGAGTGTCCCACATGCTGAAGGTGGATGTAATGGTTTAGCAGAGTAATCATGAGTGCACTTAAAATCAGAGCACTCCAAAGCAAGAGTTTTGAAAGTGCTATGAGCATGGAGGCTGAAGGAAATTTAAATTGATAGTAGAGTTTGGAAAGAAAGAACAAAAACAAACCAGGATGAGTCACTAAAAAAGCTTAGATCTGACGATGGCATTAATGAGGTGAGATTCTGGGGGTTAGAAGGAGAATTCAATCGGCTGACGGATATACACCTAGATGGGAAGGTATTGCTGGGAAAGAGAAGAACGTGTGTTCATGAGTCTGTAGATGGGTGAGGCAAGTGAGCATAAAAAGGAATATGAAGCAGGAAATCACAAGTTAGCTTGGAATCTATGTGTTATTTGCATCTGAGTTTGGTGATTATGCTGTATCTTATCAATGGAGGGCTGTGTAAAACATCCAAACCCAAAGATTCAACTAGAACTTGATGGTGGGTGGCTTTGCAAAACCTTTTTTTCAGGAGCTCAAGGAAGTTAAGAGATGTGTCCAAGAATATGTAGCTAATGAATGATGGAAGAAGAATCCAAATAAGGTCTCAGCTCTAAAGCCCACGTTTGCCCCATTTCACAATGGTTCTATTTGAAGTTTGGTTAGCTTTACAAGTTTACACAGCTAGGAAACGAGAGATGAAGAATTCAAACTTAGGTAGGTCTGACTTCTAAGTCCATGAAAATTAGCATTTAATGGGACTAATTAGACAATTTTAAAAACGTTTATGTCCATAACAGGTCCAAAAAAGCACCACAGATCTTTCATTCATAAATTTCAATAATTCGTGTGTATGTGTGCTTGATTTGGGGAATGCATGTAGCAAGTTGCCTTAAGAAAGATGTTAAGAAGTCTTGAAGTGTGACCTACCACTAGCTTGCTCCTTTCGCCAAGCCTTAGTGCTTGGGTAAACCTGGGTGTTTGACTATAACTACTTTATTCACACAGCAATGGGGATTATGCTGATGTCATCCCTCCAATGACAGACGTCATGCAACTAGAGCTCAGACAGAATCTTGGTGCATTTCTTGAGCAGCAGAAAGCATCAGAGTTCAGATATACAGAGGAAGTATTGGATACTTTCCTTAGAAGATAGACCATGTGGTAGGTGGGAGTCTTTTACGGGTATGAAAGATTAGAAGACACTTAACTCCCAGTTTTAGCCTTGCAACTAATACTCTGTGGGACTTTGGGAAGACTGCTAACCTCTGTCTAGATGGGGCTGGCCATACCTTACCATCTAGCTGTGCATCCATCAGCTCATTAGATTCCCGTTCTAACCCCCCAGAGTCCCCAAAGTATTCCACTGTCTTTGTGTTTATTTACCTCTTGCATTTTCTAATATTGTGACTTATTTTTCTGTATTTTGGTTTCATCTGGTAAAAAGTAAATTCCCTTGTAATGGACCGATGGCTATGATAGAATTCATCTAGAAAGCACAATCAGGGTAGACATGGAAAAATGACATAGCAGGTAAGAGTGACCTTTTAAAAAATGTTAATTAATTAACATACAGTGTATTATTAGTTTCAGAGGACAGTTTAGTGATTCATCAGTTGCATATAAGACCCAGTGTTCATTATATCATGTGCCCTCCTTAATGCCTATCGCACAGTTATGCCATTCCCCCTCCCCTCCAGCACCCTCCGTTTGTTCACTATAGTTAAGGGTCTCTTATGGTTTGTTTCCCTCTCTGATTTCATCTTGCTTTATTTTTTCCCTTTATTCCTCTATGATCCTCTGTTTTATTTCTTAAATTCCACATACTGCACCACAGTGTTTATAGCAAGAATGTCAATAGCTAAAATATGAAATAAGCCCAGATGTCCATCAACATATGAGTGTGGAGATTCCTTAAGAAATTAAAAATAGAACTTCCCTATGACCCTGCAATTGCACTATTGGGTATTTACTCCAAAGATACAGATGTAGTGAAAAGAAGGGCCATATGCACCCTAATGTTCATAGCAGCAATGACCACAGTCACCAAACTGTGGAAAGAACCAAGATGCCCTTTAAACAGACAAATGGATAAAGAAGATATGGTTCATATATACAATGGAGTATTATGCCTCCATCAGAAAGGATGAATACCCAACTTTTGTATCAACATGGACAGGACTGGAAGAGATTATGTGGAGTGAAATAAGTCAAGCAGAGAGAGTCAATTTGTGGAGCATAAGGAATAAGAATAAGGAATAAGACGGAGGACATGGGGAGTTGGAGAGAAGTGAGTTGGGGGAAATCAGAGGAGGAGATGAACCATGAGAGACTGTGGACTTTGAGAAACAATCTGAGGGTTTTGGAGGGGAAGTGGGTGGAAGGTTGGGTGAGCCTGGTGGTGGGTATTATGGAGGGTATGTATTACATGGAGCACTGGGTGTGGTGCATAAACAATGAATTCCAGAACATTGAAAAGAAATTTTAAAAAATAAATAAAAATTTTTTTAAAAAAATATGAATGGATAAAGAAGATGTGGCATATGTTTACAATGGAATACTACTCAGCCATCGAAAAATGAAATCTTACCATTTGCAATACATGGATGGAACTAGAGGGTATTGTGCTAAGTGAAATAAGTCAATCAGAGAAAGACAATTATCATGTGAGTTTATTCATATGTGGAACTTAAGACTGGCCTTTAAGAGTCTTCCTTCTCCCATCTATTTCCTGTTGACCTCGGACACACAATTACAAACAGCATTGTATCCTGCCTGCTTTTAGCATTTTCCTTAGATATGCTCTTTTGCAGGCAGCTTTCCATCCACAGACTTTCCTAATGGGCTGTTCCCTACTTCTTATATGTCCTCCAAACCTGTCTCTTCTGGACCTCATCCTGGATCTCACACAGAGGCAGTGCACACTATGATTCTACCCCTGGGCCAAGACCAACTGGGTTTTAATCTTGGGTTCATCATCTCTCAGCTGTGTGACACAGGGAAAAATACTTCACAGTTCTGTGCTCCAGTTTTCTCATCTGTGAAACTGGGGAGATGATGGTTCCCACCTTATTAGCACATTGTGCTCATTAAGTGCTTTAATGTAGAAAAGTTTAGCATAGTGCATGACATACAGTAAATGAACAATATATATTATATAAAAGATAGGGTTAGATGTTTCTGGGTGACTTATGTAACCAATTAGTTGTTCATATGAACTCATGGATGGCTATGATTATGACTATACATGTTTTTCTATCCTTGAACATGAGTGTGCATTTTCCCATTTTTGTATATTAATGAGATGAATGGAATTCCCAGCAATGGCTTACTATGGAGGCAGACATTTTGGGTAAGAACCCTTCCCGCAGTTTTCAGATCACACCATGTAATCTCCCTTTGAATCATGGAGCTGGCTCTGTGAATGCACAGTTTGACAGCATTGTGCCAAAGGCTGTCTATACTTGCCAACACCCCTGACAAGAGTGAACAAAACTTACTACAAGAATCACCAGAGCCACATTTCTTATTGCTCCCCTTAAATGGTGTTGGTGTGGCAACTATATGTGTTTACAGTTCCCACTAGGCTCCTGTCTAAAAGAACTATGAAAGCATCATAGGGCATCTCTAAATGCAATTATTTCCCTCAGTGCCAGTCTTCAATATCTCTCTACCTATGGGATCCTATGCTGCAGGGCCTGCTTCTATTGACTTTGAATGGGAGAGAAAAGACTATGGATTGGTATAATCTTTTGTTTTGAAATAATAGTCTATATTTTAGAAGTTGGTAACTATTCAATGTGTAAGCAGAAAGCCTGCATTTCTTTTTCAACTGTTATACATTTCCTTTTAGTAAAATTTTAGGACAATTTTTTCTTCTTTTCTGGTTAGGACCAGAAAATCATAGAGAATGTAAGTAAACTAAACAGAAAAACAAATCAGAAGGAATCTCTCTTTTATCAATGTCATGCTTTGCTTCATTAATTGAGTTTGACATTTAGAAATTTATGAAAGGCTTGCCATTATGGGTATGAGGATTTTTCCACATAGCATAGGCATTTTCTACTGAGTCCATTTGGCAATTTTAAGTGTCAAGCGCTAAAGCAATTAAACTCAGGCATCTAAATGGTTTGGTTGAATAACCAATGGGGCTCTTTATTATAAAACCCAACCTGGTCAGGGATTGGTTTAAAAGAAACCATGTAATTTGTTAACTAGTATTTTTTAAATAAAAAAGTTACAGTAAGTATTTTGGAAAACAAAATGAAAAGGACATATAAAATATTTCTGTCTGAACCAGAAGAATCTAGAGCAGAGTTCCAAAAGCTAAATATCCAACTGAAATTATCAAGAACAGCTGCAATGTGTAGTGGCTTGGGAATAATAATGGGAGCTACCTGGGATTGTTTTCCTTTATAAGATTGGTATTTTTGTCTTCTATTCTTTACCATAGTCCAAAGTGTCCTGAATAATAAAGATTATTCTGTGAATGAAATGAATGACTAAAACAACCTCCAGGAGGCTACTAATCGTGTCCATGGCCATGCATCTTCTACTAGAGGAAAAAGTCTCATTATTTAGACATATTCACGAGGTACTTCTCCATTCAGTTTTTAAACATGTTTTTTTTTTGCACTTTTTACTTACAAAAACTATCTCTTTCATTGAAGGAACATTTAAACAACTTCAGGGGAGAAGAAGCACAAGGTAAGATACCTATATTTGAAAAGAGATATTAAAATATCAAAAAGCATGGGGGAGAAAACACTCATGTTTCCCATTTCTTTTCGAAAACAAAGGAAGTAAGAAATTCTTTCATGGTTTTTATTTGTTTTTCAAATCACATCGTCCTCAACTTTTAAAATAATAATCTTCCTTGACAGTCATTTAATAATTGTGAGTGATCTATGACTTCATTATAAAGCATTCATCTAATGATCTATTTCCTCTACCCCAGGGGCCAAGTACAAAGCTAGGGAATTATCTTGGTGATACTTTTAATAACTTCCTGTGGGATTGCGAACCTCAACCGAAGCTGACTCTGCAAAGGAGTTAATCATGTAATTTCACAGATTAGACACCACAGGGTTACTAATGAGAAACTTCAGTTTGGTGATAAACTTTTTTTTTCCAGGAATATTTTGAGAGGCCTGTAACCTTTGGCTGACACCCAGCAAGGCTATTAGTTTAGCCATGGGATGCACTACCAAATGCATAAGAGTCAGCGGAACTTCTTTTCTGAAAGTTGATTTGTAAGAAAAGTTTGGTTAAAGAGACTTCAGAAACAGATGGAATGGGTGAAAGGGGACAAAAAGACAAGCATCAAGAAACTTGACTTCCGTTGGTTGGCATAACTGCAGCTTCTAGTGTCTTTTCAACCATATGTTCAAGATGGAAACTACAGCTCACATTTAAATGTCACGCTGCCCTTGGTTCCATAAACATGTATCATCCATCACTAAATATTTAGATCTGAATTGTTGAAGCTGAGTTCTGTGCCAGGGGTAGGGGGATTAATTCCTCTCAAGGTCCTCACATGATGGATTTTCCACTGAAGTAAACATCCGAGAAGAGCTCACACTAAAGCCATAAAATATATAAATAAAGTTTAAAGTTTAATTAAGTCAACATTATTTAAAGTGGTTGTCATATTTTACGGTGAACTTTCCATGTTTATTTTGTATAACTCCTAATAAATAGCCCCTCCTGATCAGACAAAAAGCACAGCTAGGTTAAAGTCAAGGGCTCTAAACTTAGGACCGGAAGAAGAATATTCCTGAGTTGGGGATAAGACAACTTTTTTCCATTCTGTTTTTGTTTCAGAAACTAGCCTGTTAGCCAGACACTGAGTCGGTATCTTGAACAGACAAAATGTTTGAAAATCCTTCAAGGCTTTATCAGTTGGACTATGGGGAAACATACCCACACAGATCGGAACACAGAATAGCATATAAAGAAGAATAGCCCAAGTGATAGAACAAATTTCATTTTTTTAAAATTTCTTATAAAAATAGAAAGCATAAGAAGAAAAATAGCTGGTTCAAGTTAAATTCATACTGGGTTATTGACTTTTTGAAATATGTTTTCTAAAAGCTGGATCATTTTAATGCACATAGCCCTCCTGTGACCCTAAAAATAAAATGATAATCTAGGGTATTTGGTTTTCTCCCTTAATCAATAATCACATACTTTTTCTTGTTTGTTGGATATAGTATTGGAGGAGAGAGAAAGCAAAGGACACAGATCCCCTAAAGTGAATGTCTTACTGCTTAGTGTTCAATCATAGCGGCCGTCCAGTATGGACTTTCTCTTTTTAAAGCAAAAACTCCATCAGTGTGATGGTGAGAGCCTTAGTTCTTCCTACAGAAGAAATTTCTGTCCAGAGAAGTACTTAAACTGGTAAGGAAACTTTCGGAGTTGGACTAACCCTCTAGCTATCTTGTCCAACCCTGATGTTTTGTGAGAAAACCAAAGCTGGGAGAAGTTAATTGTCACAGTTCACAAAGCTAACTGGTGGCAAAGTCATCCAATGCCCATCTTACTGGTTTCTCTGCAGAATACTGATATCACAATGTGGATATCTGCTGAGGAGATGCACGGTAGGTATAACTGATGGTCTTGGAGAAGATGAAAAGTATAATAATACCTTCAATGGTTCTTAGGTTACATATGTTCAGAAACCAAGTGTTTGATGCAAAAGGCTGATTACTAAGATTCTGTTGCCTTGTGTGTAAAACACAGCTACTGTGAGATACTGATTAGAGATACTATTTGTCATGTGTATCCTCCATACACTCAGTAAACACCATATCAATGGTATCAGTTACCATTGGTTTCATGTCCACATTTTAGAAGCTACATATGAAGGGCAGTGTGTCTTTCCAAATTACCAAGTTCCAGGTATGACTGAGGAAGATTTCACTTCTTTCCCTAGGTTGGGGCTTACATTTAATTTAGACAAGCTCTGATCTTTTATATACAGAAAAAAAAAAGAATCTAGTTGTATTTGTTTTCTGGAGGAAAATATGTATCAAATGAAAGGATACATGCTATCGAAATGGTTTATTTTCACTTGGACTAGAGTTTGAGGTTTTAATGAACTGAAAAAAATTTTAAAACATGATGGAAATTTGACAAGAAAAACACAAAATTCATTTCATTCTTTTCTGCTGAGAAAATGTCTCTTTACATCATCACACTTAGCATTTTGAAATGTGACAATTAATTATACAGCAAATGATTAGGAAATAAGCAATATTCAGTTATATCTGTATATTTTAGCCCAACCCTCAAAGAAGACTACAGGAAACAAACACTACCTACAGAAAATAACAAAACTATGATCATTTCAAGGACTTATATCACTACCTACAAACTCTCTATCCTTTTATTAGTTTTTCTCAACTCCTTACATCATTCTTATGTGAATTTTGGTTCCAGATTATTTTCTCTCCTTACTTCTACATAGTTCTCTTTGTCACAGTGAAACAACTGTATTTTCTATATGAATATATCACAGTCTGCTAAATTTCTCTGTATTTATATAAATTATGGACTTATGATTTATATGTAGCTTCTAAAATGTGGACATGAAACCAATGGTAACTGATACCATTGATATGTTTACTGAGTGTATGTCAGGGACATACCTGACAAATAGTAATCCTCTGCAAATTACATGTTTCATGAAATAAACATGTGATTAAAGGGAAAATAAATGGAAATGAAAGTATACTTTTACACTAAAAGAGAATTGATTAAGATTGTTATTACAGAACACAAAAACATTATGCCAAATACAGTCCATTTTGCACAAATTTGCAAGGAAGTAATAACTCTAATTAAATAGCTTATGGTTTCAACATTTAACAGATCTATTAAAAGGTCTATTTAAAGTTTACTAAAGCAAAAACAGGGAAGCATAACCTCTACATGCCTGATGGATGCCATGATGCTTATCTCATATAAAATTATATCACTGGATAATTCTAATGGTTAAAAGTTCTTTATTAATTTGCATATTCCAAAATCACATTTTAATTTTTCTATAATAGACCTGTCCAGACTTATACCTACATATATCCAGGCTGAGGAAACTTTTATTATTTATTTCCTATAGATGTGTTAAAGAAATCAACTCGGATAAGAGAAATTTGCATTTATTTATTTATTTAGTATTTCCTGTACATGGGTGTCCAAACTAATAGATCTTTTAATGAATACTTATAAAATGTCATCCACAAAATTCTGCTTCCTTTTCTAGTACGTTGCTTACTGAGAAAACCTCTTCTCTTGATTCACACCTAACCTCATCCAACCAGCCTTTCAGGAGAGCAGTTTCTGATGCTCATAAACCAGCAATCTGGAAGGTTCCCTGGAGCACAATTTCATTAATGCACTCTCAGGGTAAGCACATGGGCAGCTAGGATTTTCAAATTATTTATTTTGTCTAAACATTTTCCCTCCCTGAGTTATTTATATATTATGCAATAGAAGTGGAGTGGGTGCTAAGGGTGGGCCAGATGAGAATCTTTCTAGGTTTAGCTCACTGGTAGTAAATCTGGGGCTTTTCTCAAGGAAACTTCGGCAAATAGAAATGTTCATGCAGAAGCAAAGGCTTTTAGACAGAACAAGTTAGGTAATGAAGACATACACTCTTTTTAAAAAATTTTATTTATTTTTATTATGTTCATTTAGCCAAATATAGTATATCGTTAGTTTTTCGTGTAGTGTTCAACAATTCATTAGTTGTGTATGATACTTTTAAGCTTTAGCTATTTATTTCCTAAATATTTATTATGAATATATCAGTTTGTTCCACTGTATTTGCTGAGAGCCTTTTCTACGTTGTTGACTATCTCCTTCACAGTTAATGAGATTTAATGAAAAGTAAGCATTCTCCACCATCACCTTGGGATGAAAAATTCCTTTAGATTCTGCACATACACTCAAAAATATAGGACTGTGTAAATATATATGTACATATTTGGTTTTAATGTTTTATGTTAATTATGTATTTTAAAAATTCAATTCAATTTTATTTTTTTCAGTGTTCCAAACTTCGTTGTTTATGCACCACACCCAGTGCTCCATGCAATACGTGCCCTCCTTAATACCCACCACCAGACTCGCCCAACTCCTCACCCACCTCCCCTCCAAAACCCTCAGTTTGTTTCTCAGAGTCCATATGCTATCTGCGTAAACACATATCATTCCATGCTTTTTGGCATTATTCTATCTGCTGACAAAAAAGGGGGGAAGAAATTAAATTCATTAAACCTAATCAGTCCAGAAATGTCATTGACTTTCCAAGTTTACAAATTCTAAGTAAATACAGGGTTTTCATTGTAAATCGGGCTGCATAAATGAGGGTACTAACAGGCTACGTTTCTTTAACTGGAATGACAAGATATAAGGTAGTGATATGAAGGTGGAAATTTTGTCTTTTAGGAAACTTGAAAGAGGAAATCCTTTATTTAAAATATGAAACCATAAGATGAAAACTTCAGAAAATAACTTGAGGTAATAAGTCATTAATATTATGAAACAAACTGTGGTCAGACATATGAATGGGAGAAATAACACTTTAAATTATGATAGTATGACATTACAGTGTGATTGGTTAGATTTGCTTTTAAAACCTCCCAATAAAGCTATATCGGTTCTTGAAGACATCCCCATCCTACTTCAGAGAGGGCTGCGCATGACCAATGGAAGTAACGTAACCAGGATATACAATCATTACATACAGAAAATTCAAGAAAGCACATGAAAAACAGAGATAAAAGTTAAACAGTGGAAAGTTTATTTGTGCACAGAACTGACTTCACAGTTATTTGTTGATTTTATTGCAATTAGCAATTTACCAGACGTAACCAGTGTTATCCCAATGGTAAGAACCATTAGATACCTACCCATGCTTGGTAAACTCCATACTTCTTGCTCATTCTCCAATGGCCTTGTGTGGGAGGCTCATTACTCTATTGCGAAGAGAACGTAAGCAATGCTCAGAATGAACAACCGACTTCCACATGGTCACACAGAAAGTGACAAGGCTGTGGTATAAACTCAGACTGGTCTGGTATATAATCATTCTTGTTTATTACACTATGCTGTAAACACTAAAAATATAATATAAAATGTGATTTTTAAAGGAAATACGGGGCTTGTTTCAAATGTCTCTTCATTCCTTCTCCTCTCCTGAAACCAAACTAAATTTTGGCTTAAACTGTAAAAGCTATCATGTGAACACAAAAAATTCAAGAAGGAGGGATGTCTGGGTGGCTCAGTGGGTTAAGCCTCTGCCTTCAGCTCAGGTCATGATCCCAGGGTCTTGGGATCAAGCCCTGCATCGGGCTTTCTGCTCAGCAGGGAGCCTGTTTCCCCCTCTCTCTCTGCTTGCCTCTCTGCCTGCTTGTGATCTCTGTCTGTCAAATAAATAAACAAAATCTTTAAAAAAAAATTCAAGAAGGAGGTGACATGGCAGAAGGATTGGTATGAAGATTTGGAGGGAAGAGGAGTGGGAGACTGCAAAAGATGACCGTAGATTATTCCCATCCCTGTATGCATACCTATTGCTAAGGGACTTTGCAGTTACTCCCATCAAAAAATAAAGTCTGTTTCTCTATCTTTTGAAGCTTGTCTTGAATACACGTCTTGCTTTGGCCCATGGACTTGGTAAGTGCAACAGAAGAAGAGTTTGCTTCCATCAGGACATGAGTCCAGTCTACCCAGCAGAAGAGGTCACGTTGGGCAGGACCCAGGTGCCCTGACCAGCAGCCTATCAACTGCCAGCCTGTGAGTGAAGCCTCTTGTCCCAGGCAAGGTGCCAGATGACTGCAAGGAACCTGGAGGAGAACTGCTTGGTCGTTGTTCAATTCCTGACCCACAGAATTATGAGCTAGTCAATGTTGGCTTTTTCAAACCACAGAATTTCACTGTGGTTTGTTAGCATTGTAAACGTTGCAATAAGTTAATTTTTTAAAGCACATGTGGGCGCCTTGGTGGCTCAGTCAGTTGAGCCTCTGCCTTCAGCTCAGGTCATGATCCTGGGGTCCTGGGATCAAGTCCCACACTGGACTCCCTACTCAGCCAGGAGCCTGCTTCTCTCTCTGCCTGCCTGCCACTCCCCCTCTCTATCTCTCTGTCACATAAATAAATAAAATCTTTAAAAGAAATAATAAAATAAAGTACAGGGAATTCCTAGTCATTCTCCCCAGTAGTGACAGTGTTTGCATTGAGCCATGTAATTTTTGTTATATCCAATCTCACTTTGTAATCAAGTAGTGCATTTGGTAGACGGCTTGGTTGCTATGAAATATTTTTTCTCTGAAGCAACTAAATTTCTTAGGAATTCTCTGAAGTAACTGAATTCTTTAGGAATGAAACCCAAGATCTTGGCTTCATGAGCATCTTGCTTCTGGAACTGAGAGTCTTGGCTTGCTTACTGTCTTCAGATGGGTCTCTACAACCATCTGAATGGAGCACAGACATGCTGGCCGCCATATGACTTTTAGGAGCCTTTATCCCCTTTGTCTTTGTGGGCTGCATCCCTCATAAAAATATATTAATGACTCTAATTCGTAACTACATGGGTATAAAAATGAATATATTAATATTACATATTAAAATATTTCCTACAAGTCAAAGGTTGTTTTTTTTTTTCCTCTAATTTTAAAATAAATTAAAACACTTTTGTGGGCTCCTCAAAGTATTGTAAGCCTGGGCCCTGACCCTATCTTTTCTAATGAATATGTTAGCCTAGCTAGACGTTATAAATAATAAACTAACTGGCTTTCTTCTTCCTTCTGGCTCTTCAGAACTGCATTTATTTATTTATTTTTGTTAGAGATTTTATTTATTTATTTATTGAGAGAGAGACAGTGAGAGATCACAAATGAGGGAAGGGGCAGAAGGAAAGGGAGAAGCAGACTCCTTTCTGAGAAGGGAGCCCAGTGGGATTCTTGATGCCAGGACCCCAAGATCATGACCCAAGCTGAAGGCAGGCATTCAACTGACTGAGCCACATAGGCACACCTATAACTGCTTTTATAACCAGGATCACAAAGTCATGTGTGTGTGCGTGTGTATGCGCGCATGCACGTGTGTGTGTGCGTGTCCACACACGTGTGTGTGAATATTTAACCTCCTTTCATAACTATATAGGAAGCTACCCCTCCACCCTCTCCCGTGTCCTGTGTCCCAAGCCAGGGGCAGCCTGCGAAGAGGAAACTACATAGGGATTACAGAGGCTATAACCATTCATATCCTGCAATGACCAAAAAAGAAAAAAAAAAAAAAGGAAGAAAGAAAGAAAACCAACACTAGGGAATCTTCAATATAAACATTAATAGTTTCCCACATCTTTGTTTAGAGAATAGCCTGAGGATTTCTAAACTTTTAGATCTTATTCATTCCAGAAGAACTGTTTCGCTTATGGCCACATAAATCTTGGCCCTTCAGAAAGTTCCAAGATTAAGACTTCGGAAAGTAGAGTCACAGAGAACTCACAGGTGACCTATGTAGAACAAATCTGATTCAGGCCAGTCAGGAGACATAACATTTGCTGAGATATTTGAGTCTGGCTCTGACATCAGTTACAGAGACAAGAGACTTGGTAAGAGAACGCAGACAGGAAAGTTTGGTAGCAATTACAGTATTGTTTTTTAAACAGATTGTACTTTTTTTTTTTTTTTTTGAGTACAAAAGACAGACAAATTCAATAAAGGAGAATCTAAAGAATTTTTTTAAATAAAAAAATAAACACCATGAAAAGTTGTAGTAAGGGTTGTCAGCTCAGATGTGACTGAGAATTTAGGAGTTTATATATTTTTTTTCCTTTACCTACAAGCAAGTTTCACTGATACTTCATTTTTTAAAATTTATGTCATTTTGAATCTAGTCATGTGAAAGGCTCTGCTCACCACCAGGTTCCAAAGAAGTAAATGTTCTGAAGAGAGTTAAAATGAGAGTCCAGGAGCCCATGACCTACATTCCCTCTGTAAGGTTTAGATCATCATATCCTCTCCCGTTCCCACAGTGTTTCCCATCACCTCACCTTCCCCCAAACACTGGTTGCTAGGGGGAGGGGTGCATAAATGTGGCTCTGACATGCAAGCTGAGAGGCTAGAATGAGAGTTGAGGCCAGGACCACTTTTGACCTTCTTTCTTCCCTCTCTCCTTCTCTGGAGTACTTGGGAAAATCCCATAAACACACAAAAGCAGGGGAGGCCTAATTTCATTAGGCCTCTAAATGTTGCCCCTAAAGCTACAAAAATGTCCTAGAAATTAAATACATATTTATAGTCAAACTCTATCTTTGAGGCTTCCCTTTTCGCTCTGGAGTGGCGCAAGCTCCAACTTTTGATTCGGAAGTGTCACTGAAGTCTGCCACACAGACAGGCATTCATGTGGTCTTCAGGGACAGAGGAATTCTTCTGGCTGCTTTGGAAGTGCTTTCCAGCTGCCATAGCATGGCAGGACCAAATGGATAATAGGGAGAACAGCGACAATGTAATGCTCACAGCGCATGCTCAAGAATTTCACTTACTTCATTCCATTGTCTTCACATCTTCTGAGGTCTCCTATGTAGGTCTCCTCAAGAGCTGGTAAAAGGCATCCATCCTCATTTTTTTCCAGGCAGGTGCTGCTGGCTTGGCAGTTAGACAAGGTGAAGCAACAAGAAAGGATGGCTTGTGGCTGTGGTTCTCAGTTTTGGATGATGCTGTGAACGTGGTTCTGAGCCCAGGGTAGTGTTCGTCCCCTGAGGAACACAGTTCATTGGATCAGTCCCTGACTCTCTGTCCCCACAGCACTTTACACTCTGTTGGAACTGACTTACCAGACTTGTGAGCAGTTTTATTTCTCATTTCCAGATTCAAACTGAATTCTGGTAGCCATGTTAATTTTACACTCCTCACAACATAATTCATTAAAACTCTATTTCCTTAACCATCCTTGATTGCCTTCCTTCTTTTTTACTCATACTGACAGTCGTGAGGAATTCATTATTTCTCATCTAGATCACAGCAATGACCTCCCTCCCGCTTCTCCTGTCACTAGTCTCGGTTTCCCAAACCATACGACATATTATTTCCAGGCTATTTTTATAAAAAAGAATCCCATTATGCAACAGTCTTGCTTAAAATAATGCAATGATTTCTTACTTACCTATAACAAACATTTACAGATGGGAAGATCTTGGAGGAGCATTATTGTCTTGAATTTATTTGAAGGTTAAAAAAAATTCAAGGTATATTAAAATTAGAATTGGTTATAAAATTCACACTTGTTTTTAAACATGGGACCTCAAAGAATCTTAATACAAACAACACCCCTTTTAGGCTATACTACTACATCGTTGGAGGTAAACAATCCTTATTTGCTTTTGGTGTTATTTGTAAAAACGATAGAAGTAAAAAGGAAAATTAATGCATAAAATTCAAATATCTTAGTATAGTCCATAAAGCTTGCTATGAGCTGGCCCTCTTTATCTCTTTAGCCTTAACATGTGTCTCTTTTGGCCTCATTCAGGCACTGCTCCTGACTTTCCAACTTGTCCTTAGGTTTCAGGCATGGCCACATCAGAAAATCTTCCTTGTGTCTCCCCCTACCCAGTCTGAGTTTGGATTTCTATACTTTATAATTTCCCAGTATCTTTTGCGTGCCTGTATCAGAGTGTCTTACTACACTGTTCTGCCTTTGCTGTTTTCATGTGTGACTCCTTTATTAGACTGTAAGCACCTTAAGTGTAGGATACATTTAGTTTTGAATGTTGGGTGCCTAATAGAGTGCCAAGCACGTTGTAGGTGCTCAATGAATGCTTGTGATTGGTTGAATAATAATTTTCTTCAGAGCACAGAATAGGTAGTCAATAAATGTTTAATTTAACAAATAATCAGGAAATAGACATTTCTCATTGATTATTTCCCTTTACATGTGAGCATTCGTAATGTTACACCTCTGAATTCTTAAAATCTAATATCCCATCCTCTGATCACAACTTTCTGTGTTCCTGCTGGGCTGGGAGCAGGGGGTTGCTGAGGGCAGTCAGAATGTGGGTTTGCAGCTGGAAATTGATCTTTCTCAGTCCCAGCTGGGACATCTTTGTCACTTAGCAACCTTTTAAATTGTTCTTTTCCATCAGTGGATGTTTCAAATATTGCCTACTATTATGGATTCCATGGTCGTCTCAGCATCAAATCCCATGTCCTAATTCACAGGCTAGCCTTAAATGTCTGCCCTCCGTTTAAAACACTGGAAAGTGCATCTTCATCCTTATCCTCTCCCTTCCTCTCCTCTCTTGAGAAAAATGTTATCCCTTCTCTTCAAAAGCCTTCCTCCTGACCTCTAGGTCCTGATAATCTAACAGTTAAATTTTATAAATGCTTTTCATTACATATTCCGTGGGGTCACTCTGTGGCACTTGACAAGATCAGTGATTTCTTCTTACTGGAAACTCTTCTCCCTTGGTTTGGGCGGTTGATCTTTCCTCTAATTCTGACTGCTCTCCTTTGTGTACCTCCACTATCTGTGTTTTCTAGGGTTCCTTTTTCCACTAATATTCTCTCATTAAGCACATTTTCCCTCAACATCTAAAGGATGTAAGTGCCACAATGTACTCAGGTCTATATACTCTGACATATAGCTCCTTAGGTATCCTAACCTGGAAGTGTCACAGAGATTTTGAACTCAACAAGACACAACTTACTATCTTTATAGCATCTCCTCTCCTCTAATTCCTCTAAGTTGTCCCTTTCCCTGTGTTTCCTCTCTGGGTTCACTGGTGGCATCATTAGTTTGCCCAAGTCAGGAAAGGGAACGTAAACTCATGATGTCCCTTCTCCTTAATGGTAACTGGTTAGTAAAGAGGTCTTGACAATTCTTCCTCCAAACCTAATCTCAGTTCATCCCACCCTCTCTAACACAACTGTTAATGCTCTTATTCTGGCCTTCATCAGTTTGCACATGCTCTGTTACAACAGGCTCTGAATGTTCTCCTTTTGGGCCTCTCTTTCTCCCAACCTACCTTTCTCACAGCTGCCAGAGTTGCAGCCAGACATCACTTCCTGGAGAACCAATGACCCCATCACCTGCTCCCAGATAGAGGTGGCTGACTTGTCATGTGTGTACCTATAGCCTTGCACAGCGTGAAGTCCTGCTATGGTTCTTGTACTCTAGGGCACTCATTCATTTTCTGTTTTCCTCCCTTTTTCTCTCTTCTGCCAAATTGTAATTTCTTTGATTATAGGAGCTGTGTCTTCTTGAACAACTCAGTAAATATTGTCTTTCCAGCTCAATAAATATTTTTTGGATAAAATGTTTATTTAATAAATTCTTCTAATTCTTTACCCTTTTCCACTTCATTTTGCTGTTATTGGTTTTTATTTAGAGGTAGCAGAGCACAGTGTTTAAAAGTGCAGGTTCTGAACTAAAATGGCCTGAGTTCAAATCCCAGATTTACCACTAAGAAACTGTACTAATTTTGCAAGCTGCTTCACTTTTCTGTGCCCAGATTCCTGGTCTAAAAATGGAGAATGTAATAGTATCTCTTTCTAGGATAATATGAAGACTAAAAGTTAATCTGCAAATATTTAGATTCTACACTATTACTTGACATGCATTAAGCACTTAATAGATGTCAGCCTTATTCTGTCATTTTTGCTTTTCTTTCCTTCTCTTTCTTTCTTTTCTTTTTTATTCTTTGTTGTTTGTTTGTTTGTTTGGGATCCAATTTTCTCCTTTCCTTCTCTACTAGTTTTTTATTTACTAACAACTCCTAATGTTTCAGCCACAGAGAAGGCCTTGCTCTGAAGAGTCACACAAACAAATACCTCCTCTCTAAGGTCATGTTGATGTGACATTTCAAGAAGGAGTAAACAGTTGCATTGTGGCTCTGGAATTTGGCTGCAACACAGCCCTCTATAGCATGGAATGCAGAATAATGATTTCAAGAATCCCATCCAAAGAGGTTAGAACATTTCTAGGATATCATTTGTGTTATGATTTTGAGCATGACACTGTGGCAGGCTTCAGGATAGTTTTTTCAGGGTCAGTATCATCTGATGGAGAGACCTATTTCAGAACCTGGTTCAGAATCTGACCTACTCTTTCCGCTGGAGCAAAGACCACTTCAGCTGAGGTTTAGGTACTATGCAATTTCAACCCTCAAAGTTAGGTTTCTCTGGAAATTTGCTACCCTTTCTTCCAATACTTTGAGAAGGATAAAAGTGGGAAGACTAACCCACTAGCTCATGCAAATGTCTGATTACTTATGGTATCGTTCTGATCTACCATTCAGAGTAGAGGCTAACAGAGGTCAGATGATCATTGGAGTTTTAGCTGGAGATGGTCTCATGCTGGATCCCTGCACCTATCTTGTGGTTATTTCCTGAGTTCCAGAATAGATAACTGGAATGGACATACTCAGCAACTGGCAGAGTCCCCACATTTGTTCTGTGACTGTGGAGAGATCAGGAAAGGTAGTAGGAAATGCATGGTAGAAGCTACTAGAACTGCTTCTATATATATAAAAAAAAAATAGTAAACCCAAATCAGTACTACATTCTTGGAGGGATTGTAGAGTTCAGTGGCACCATCAAGGATTTGGAAATTGCAGGGATGGTGATTTCCACCACATTCCCTTTCAGCTCATCTATTTGGCCTGTGCAGAAAACAGAATTTGAAGAATAACAATGAATTATCATAAACCTAATCAGAATCACTCATCATACTAAATGTGTATTGGTCAGAGTTCAGCTGGAGAAAGAGAACTAGGCAGTCATCACAGCATACTGTCATCATACCACATCATTGTCACATGACACCATTACCTCCTGACACATGTGGCTCCATTATGACATCACATTATCATCACACCAAACCATCATCATGCTATACCCTCATCATACTAAACTGTCACAAACCCACACTGCATTCATACCACAGCCTCATCTTCCCACATCATCATCACTGTACACCAACTTCACCAAGAGCAGCAGCATCCTCATCACCACGGTTTTTGCTACCAAATTAGATTAGTAGATTCACATGAAAGCATAATCAATCAATATCTGTGTTTGCCTGAAACAGTAAAATTCTTGAAGAGAAATTAAAAATCAATTCATATGGATATATGATCACTATTCCCACATAGCTCTTATCATTCCCATTAGTACTACCATCATCTATTGAAGTACTACAGGCTCTCAATATTTCATATATATCATCTAATGTGATCTTTGCAACAGTCTTCCAAGATATTTATTATCACCTCCATGTAGTAAGTGAGGAAACTGTGCCTTACCTAACAGGTAAATTGCAGATCTAAGACTTGAAAATGATGCCTGCCTATTTCTAAATCTTGTGCTTCTTACCTTATACCATGCTGTCAACTCTGGAAATACACATTACTTACAACAGCTTTGAACAAATACATATCTTTTATTTTTATATCTTTTATATCTATGTAACCTATTGACACAGATAGGAAAAATCATACTCAAATAAGTTTATCTCTATAGCTAAATTATGTGAGACAAAACTAAAAGTACTAATTCTAGTGTACAAATAGTTTAAGATGTTCTCCAAAATATTAGGACAGTTGAATGATACAGTCCTTTGTTTGATTTTCTTTGGCATAGGACAAAATGTCACATAATAAATGCATCTTGATAAGGTAAGTTTGTTTCTCTCAAAATGCATATATCAACACAGTCCATGAAAACAAGTGGCATAGAACTCATCAGAAATTCCGAGAATAGTATTGTCCAGAACATGATAATGATCTAGAAGGCAAATGACAAATGACATCATATTTTAACTGAATTTTCAGTAGGAAAGTAATGGAAACAAAAATTAAACCAGTCAGTTCACCAGAGAAAAAGAATTTTAAATGAGGGTAAGTAAAGTGCAATGAAATAATCTGGAAAATAACTACAAAACTTTTAAAACAACTAATAATAAATAAATGTTATCTGAATTGAACTGACAGTTTTTAATGGGCCATATGTAATTCATTTGTGTTCCGATGAGGCTGTAATTTTCTCCAAAGATCATCTCCATTTTTTTCTTCTTTATAATGAAGATAAAGTAACACACATACCAAAAATCATTTGAAAGATGTTATAATTTAATCCAAAAAGATAGTGAAGGCCCATGTCAGTTTTGGGGGAGCTTGTATTTTATTGCATAACATGGTTTACAGCATAAAGTTGGCTGTGGAATTGCAGTTTATTCCATAAGCAGCCAATGCATTTGCTAAAACCTTAGTTCTTTCTGTCTTAATCATATTGCAATCTTTTGGGACTATTTCAATAATAATAATTTCAACAATAAATAATATATAAATGAAAAAACTTATGACAGAGCTGCACAGTTATGTTTTATAGAAATTTTATGAGCTATGTGTTCTACATTTTGATCTTTTTCATGAAAAAGGGTTTACTTTCTTGATATGCTGCCTAAACAATTTGTGGGTGGTATTTGAAGATTCTGGTCAAAAGGGGATAATATTTAAGTTTCAAATACAAATCTTGCCAAATGCAGAGGAAAGGAAAATCATAGAAGATGAGGGAACAGCTTAATTTCTACAATATACACTTCACCAGAATGGACCCATTTGTGACTACACAAGCTGTTAATAGATGAGCTAAACTCCCATTACAATGTGTTACATCTCCAGATGATTTGTGGCATCTTATTTTTATAAATAGACTTTGGTCTTTTATTCTTAAGATTCTATACACTGAAGAATCTAATGTATGAATCCTGGAACCTTTAGACAAATGGTATTTCTTTTGCCTTTTTGTTGGACGAATGTTAGCATGCTAATAAAATTAATGTCATTATTTCATTAAACAAGTATTCATATAAGAGGCTTTTTCAGACACTTAAACATTAAAGATTAATCAGACACAGACCCTGGAATCAAGGAACTTGCTATATTGTAGAAAAGATAGATGTTTAAATAAATAAATGTAATATAGTGTGAACAGTGCTAAAATTGAGGTTCATGCAGTGTACCATTACTGAACAAGAGAATGATAAACTCCAGAGGGAGAATGGAAATGAAGAGTTCTCTGTGGAGAACTTCCTTGAACTGGGACTAAAAGGATGTGTGTGGTCCCCAGATAAATTAGAGAGAACAAGTATTTCCAGGCAAAGGAAAAAGTTGGAGCTAAGAAGGGAAACTTCTTATTTTATGGCATCCTTTCATCCCTCTTACAAATGGTTTGGTCTATAATGGGAGAGAGAGAGAGAGTGTGTGAGCATGGGGGGAGATAGAGGGGGAGAGGTAGAGAAATAATCTTAAGCAGGTTCCATGCCCAGTGTGGAGCCTGACATGGAGCTGGATCTCACAACCCTGAGATCATGATCTGAGCCCAAATCAAGAGTTGGGTGCTTAACCAACTGACCCAACCACGTGTCCCAGGAAACCTTGTTTCTATATTCTCCAATACTGTCCATAGCTAATAATTTGTATAACATTCTACAACACTATTCATGTCTGTTTATGATACCAGATATTCAAATAAATAAATGATAATACTAGGTGGAAGTTCAACAATGAAAATATCTTCAAAATAAAGACAAAGCCCAGAGGAGGGAGAATGATTACTTTTGGTTTAAGGGGTCCAAAGAAAGATTTCTTGGAAGAGATGATATTAAAGCTGTGTTTCACTAGATGAGAGACTAGACACAGCTACCTAGAGGAGAGGAAAATAGTGGATAAGGTGGAACAGCAGAGGATATACAAAGGCATGAAGTTCATGAAAACTATAGTATGGTAGATGAAATATAAGCACTTTAGCACTGTTGGGGCATAAAGTTTTATAAAAAGGACAAAGGTGGAAGATGGGTATGTAGGTTAGGTTATATTCTACAACAATAGTAGAGAACCCAAATTAACCTAACAAATAGGGGTTCATTTTTCTCATATAAATCTGGAAGTTTTGTTTTATCCTCATGGTCATAGGGTAGCTGCTATAGCTCTAGGCATCTTGTCTTTGTGAAGGTCAGGAAAATAAAGGAAGGGAAAAGTGGAAGGCACTAGGATATCTGTTTCCTCTTTCTAAGAAGAACAAACCTTCTGAGAAATTTCTTCACTGATTTTGTGTGCAACCCTCTCTTTGGCAGTCTGTGACATATGACAATCCAAAAGGAGTTTGGGAAATTGATAGTTTAGCTTTTCAGGTTCTACCAAATTGTGTTAAGGGAGAACAATGGAGAATGAGTATTAGATTGGCTAACAAATGCATCTGCTACAATGAATTTGAGAGGGAAACTAACTATATCATGAAGATTTTTTTTTTAATGAAGGTTTAAGGAGCTTTAATTTTACCCTATAGGAAAAAGAGTTTTGGTGAACAATTTTTGAAAGGCGCAATCAAACTTGTATATTAGAATAAATAGTTGCCTAATGGCTTGATAGCAGAGGTATATTATCTCTTCCTTTTAAAAGTGAATATAGATTGAAAGAAAGTTAATATTAACAAACCATTGTTCAAAATTTGTTTTTTCTGACTCTTGACACACATAGCGCCAATAATACTATATTTGATTATGAAGGATATAATCACAGGCACTTGTGATCACAGACAGACACGTCACATACATACACTTCTTGTGCCTGTTACATAGATAGATCTTCAAATTACTTTTGTTCAACATGATAACTAGATTACCATACTCCTCCATTTTTTCTAAATAGTTAATTTGATCAATTTCCAAGTGGGCAAACACCATGCTTTACAGTGGCTGAGTTCATTTTTATCCGATTCTTTTGGAAGAAACCTTTGATTATTATATGATTTAGAAATAAACTCATAAGAAAATAACACTCAAAACCTCCTCAGTTCTCCAGTTCGATATAGTACAAACTAATCGCTGTCTTTTTCCATTACTATGTTTATAATAGGATAAGAATATCCATAACAATCACATACAGGCCACCTGAAATGAGTAGTTTTTCCTTTATCCCATGACCAGTGAGGAAACCGGTAAGAATAAAAAGTATTCTGGCATAAAGTCTGAGAAAAATGAATTTTCCTATAACACTCCCATTTTTAAAAATAGCCGTTTCTCGGACTTAATCTCCGAAGTGAAAATACTCATTCCACTTTCTAAAATATGGAGGAACACTGATGAGTTTAAATAGCAGAGCTGAACATTGCTACACTTATTAATTAAGTGTGGAGGAAGAATAACAGAAAGAAAAAAAAGATAAACGTAATTGCTTCGATTTCAAATAGAGGTGAAGAGTCTTTGGAAAGTCAGGAGAATGCCAAAAAGGGAGAACTGAGGACTGGGAGCTGGGCAAATTAACTGGTCACTTCTCCTTCCCAGTGGGTGTTTCCAGAAGCAGCCCTGCAGTGGGAGGAGCCTGGCATCTCCACAGGCAGACTCTTTCCACAAAAAGTATAAGCAGAATGTGAAGCAAACTGCCAAACTGAACAATGGGTCAAGAGGGAGCTGGACTGAGCTTTGGAAACAAAAAATGCACAGCTGCTCTCAAGATTTTTAAGTTGAGGATGAGGAGTTACTGTGCAAATGAACTGGTATTTCCTGGGCACATCTGTACTGAGTTTCTGTCTTCTTCAGGTTCCAAGTGCTTTACTATTTTTTCTTGAACTCTCAAGTCTACATAAATCTCATGTCTCCATCTCTTATATCTAGCAGCTGGTGAGAGCAAATCTTGATATTATTCAGATTTCCACTTCATTTCTTAGCTTTGTTTTCTGTCCTCCTGGCCCTGGTCAACACTTGTAGGATTCTGAATTATAGTCTAGAAATGGAGGGGAAAGGAAACTTACTTTTATTGATAGCATAGACCTATATCTGTATCTGAATCTATATTTTACTCTCAGAACAAGAACCATCATCATCATCATTTGCATCTAAAAATGATGAAATGGGGTGCAGAGAGGTTAAGTAACCTACCAAAGTCAGTGGCAAGTCTGCATAAGAATAAGTATTCCTGCTTAGGAGCCAAGCTCTGTGCTAAGGGGGCATGACTGAGAACTGCCACTCTTTATCATTCTGTAATCAGGAAAATCCTGCATATGGATCTCTAATAACTTGGAAAGGGTGCATGGGACTTCATTAAACCAATGTTTACGAGTTCTTACTGTATGTGCTGGCATAGTTATCAAAAGCTAAGGGAAGAATCAAAAGTAAAAAGATCGTGGAGCCCCTTACACCTAATAGCTTAAATTATAAATAATGTATATAAATATATTTCAATAACAAAAGACAAAAGATGCAGTATTATTTGCTGTAATGCTAAAGGACTGCCTGTGCCCCTGGGTGCTGAGGAAAGATCATCTACTGATGCTCTGTTGTCAAATTCATCAGATTATGTTCTTTTGGAGAACTGACCCCTTTGTCATTATGTAATGCCTTTCTTTATCTTTGATATCTTTCCTTGGTCTAAAGTCTGTTGTGTCTGAAATTAATATCACTTCTGCTTTTGTTTTTTTTTTGTCTAGTAGTCAGATAGCATATCTACCTCCATACTTCACCACCTTGAAAATACATTTGACCAGCAATAGGCTTGAGATCACATTGATTTCATAAGGTATCTGTTTTTTATTTAGAGATGTTTTTCTAGACATTTCTAAAATCATCTTGGCAGCTTGGCATCCAGTTTTGGACATTTGTTTATTAATTCATCCTGCAAATATTTATGATACATCTCTTCTCCCATACATGCTTAGTACTAGTCCCAGTGATATAAGTAGATAAGATAGACATTTGTCCTGGGGTCATTTTTCAAAAAGACTAAAATATAAAATAATTTCTTTCCATTCTCAATCATTACAAGACATTTAACTTTTAATAACTTAGCTAATTTGTGGTTTAGTATATATGAAAAAAAATGCTGTGGATGGGGTTGATTCTGTGATTGGACACTTACCCCATCTTTTCAGTACTTCAGGAGACATATAAAAACAAAAACAAAGGAAACCACAATGTTTGCTGTCTAACTTGTGAATGCCCATAAAAAACAAAATCTCTCTTTACCAAAGTGTATTTGAGAAGCCTAAAAGGATCTTGACTCAGTCCTAACTAGAACTCAGACAGAAAAACAGAGTTCAATCCATAATTAAAAATGAACAGCAATAAACCTTTGTAAAGCTAATGAAGAAGGAATGGGCCTGCAAGGCAATCTGCTAACCATGTGGGTTGAAAAGTAATAGGTATAGAACTTCTAAGACCCTTCCCCACGCTGCACCACAGACGGAATTACCACAGAGAAACAATGTACTATTGCTTTTACAAGGAGTACGGAGAAAAGAACATGAAAGTACATTGAAGAAACATTTTCAGAATTAGAAATGAGGGTAAAAAGATAAAGCACGTGCTTTTCTCACTGCACTCCAGTAAGGGGCCTTTTGCATACAACAAAAAGCTATAGCCCTCCTCGATTTCTGGATGAAACTTTTTTATTCTATAATGTTTTGTCTTACAGTCACCAATGCCTGCCCTCCAGCTGTATGGTTCATAAGCCATAATTACCACTTATTCCAGACAAGTTCCCTGTGAATTGGTAGGGTAAAGCTTAATCTTTGGGTGTTTCAAATGTTCATTGTGGTTTTCTTATCCTTCATTTCAGAAATGTAAAAGGATCATGACAAATCAATTCCTACATGTATTTTTTTTCCAAATTTTTATTTAAATTCTAGTTAGTTAACATACAATGCAATCTTGGTTTCAGGAGTAGAATTTAATGACCCATCACTTACATACAGCACCCAGTGCTCGTCATAACAAGAACCCTCCTTAATACCCATCCTCCTTCCCCCATCCCCCACCCACTTCACTCCATCAACTCTCTGTGTTCTCTATTGTTAAGAGTCTCTTCCAGTTTCTTTCCCTCTTTTTTCTTTCTCTCTCCACCCATATGTTCATCTGTTTTCTTTCTCCTTGTGGTTTTGATCTGTATTTCCCTGATGATGAGGGATGTTGAGCACCTTTTCATGGATCTGTTAGGTATCTGGACGTCTTCCTTGGAAAAGTGTCTATTCATGTTTGTTCCCCAGTTCTTAACTTGAATATTTGTTTTTTGGGTGTTGAGTTTGATAAGTTCTTTATAGATTTTGGATACTTCCCCTTTATGAGATGTGTTATTTGCAAATATCTTTTCCCATTCTCTATGTTGCCTTTTAGTTTTGTTGACTGCTTCCTCTGCTGCACAGAAGCTTTTATCTTGATGAAGTCCCAATAGTTAATATTTGTTTCTGTTTCCCTTGCCTCTGGAGACATGGATGATAATAAGCTGCTGTGGCCAAGTTTGCTGCTTGTGTTCTCCTCTAGGATTTCCATGGTTTGCTGTCTCACATTTAGGTCTTTCATCCATTTTGAGTTTATGTTTGTGTATTGTGTAAGATAGTGGTCCATTTTCATTCTTCTGCATATTGCTGTCCCATTTCCCAATACCATTTGTTGAAGCATCTTACATGTATTCTTAAGCTTATGCTGGGAGATACCTCTTATCCTTTCAAAGTGTAAGGACTCAAGCTAAGTACAAATGGATAAGATTCCCATAATGTCATATGTGATTTATGGGAACCAAACTCTATCTATTTCAAGTGGGGAAAAAAATAAAACCTCTGCCATGTATCTACCCCAATGTCTTAAATGACAATTTTTTTTAAAAGATTTTATTTATTTATTTGACAGACAGAGATCACAAGTAGGCAGAGAAGCAGGCTCCCCGCTGAGCAGAGAGTCCGACTCGGGGCTCGATCCCAGAACCCTGAGATCATGACCTGAGCCGAAGGCAGAGGCTTAACCCACTGAGCCACCCAGGCTCCCCTGCATTAAATGACAATTTTATATTATTAGATATGACACAGATATACTTTCCAGCAAAAGCTACCTGCCATTCCTGGGACTAGATAATAAATTTTTATTTGTTTCTATCTTTCCCCTTTCCTTTCCCTTCACCTTGCAGAATATCAGCTCAGGGGTGGCCTTGTGACATGGTGCAAGGAAGAACCACTTTCTGGCTTGTGTTTCCAAGAGACTAAGAACATCAAAACACTTTCAGGGCTTGCAGAGGAGGGAGAGGGTTGCAGTAGAGAGAATAATGGTTAGGACCATGTGGTGAAGTGGGGCTCCAGCATGGGACTATCAGCCTCAGCACAGAACCCTTGCCTCAGGAAAGTGCATCAACAGAATCCAGCCATCTCCATGAGAACAGGACACAGAATACACCTGTGGTTCAGATGCCTTCTCATCTGTAGTCAGAGAAAAGTGAAAATAAGCTAAGTCTCCCTAAAGACATACTTAATTGTTGCTGCTGTTGTTGTTGTTGTTGTTTTAAAGATTTATTTATTTGAGAGAGAGTGAGTGCAAGTGGAGTGAGGGGCAAAGAGGGAGGGCAAGGGTGAGAGAGTCCTCAAGCAGACTTCTGGGCTCCATCTCAGAACTCTGAGATCATAACCTGAGCCAAAGTCAAGAGTCAGGCACTCAACTGACTGAGCCACCCAGGAGTCCCTTTATTGTTTTTCATCCAAAAGAGATTAGAAGCCGGTATGAACAAAAGCATAGAGGCAAGAGAAAAAAATCTTGTTGGAGATGTCAAAATATACCCAAACTTACTCGACAGGAGAGAGAATGAGGTTGCTGAGCAAAGAGATTAGCATGAAGGGGAGGAGCTAGCCGTTAATTAGACTGGGAATTATGGGAAGGGTTGGGTTAAAAACTGAGGCAATGGAAACTCTTCCAAGCCAAGGACTACATCTGCTGCATTTGGATGAAATCAAAGGAGAAGGTTGTGGAGAGGAAATAACCACAGTAATTCAGGTGCGGGCAGAGGGCCCTGGGTCATGGCGAACAGAGTGGGATTTTATATATGAGATGGCAGCCTGCCCTGATGATGGACTGGGGATGTGGACAAAAGAGTAAAAAATGTTTTAAAATGCCTCAACAACCGGGAGTCTGGTGCCTGGGGTAATCTCAGTGCTACAGAAAGTAACAGAACATTTGTAAGAGAGGGAGGGCAAGAGGGTGATAAGATATTGGAGGAGGGAACAAACTGGGGTGAAAAATGAAGACTTAATTCTACCGCTTATCTTATAAACAAAATAATTAGGTACAATATTTTTATAATGGGAACATCCTGTGCCTTCATAATCATTTAAACCTTATCTCATTGATGAAGAAATGAGACCCAGGGAGAATATGGCTGCTTGGCCCAAGACTGTCCAGCTGGCTTTTGGACAATGGGCAAGAGAAGTGGGTGTCCTGACTCTGTCCATTAGGACCTTTGCACTTGGCATCACTGTAGCTCCTGGCTCCACCCTACTGCCCATGCTGCCTTTCCTTCCTGTCTTTATTCAAAACATTCTTTTCCCCACAGAACCAAACTTTGTGTTATGGCTCTCTAGTGCATGCAAGAAAGGCCAGCTCTAAGATCCTTAGGCCCCTTCCTTCCTGCCTTCCTTTAAATTATTTATTTATTTATTTGAGAGAGAGAGAGAGAGAGAGAGAGTTCATGAGGGGTGGAGGAGGGAGTTGCAGAGGGAGAGGGAGAAACAGACTCCCCACTGGGCAGGGAGCCCCACTTGGGGCTCAATCTCAGGGCCCTGGGATGATGACCTGAGCTGAAGGCAGACACTTGACCAACTGAGCCACCCAGGCGCTCCAATTTAGGCCTTTTTCTAAACTCTACATTCACTATTTCCTCATTTCCAAAATATTCTTTGAGCATCTACTTTGTGCCAGGCAGTGCTTTAGGAGACCAGAGAACATGATAGTCCCAAACCAGATGGCGCTCACATTCTAGTGGGAAGAGGGAGACTGGAAACAGTAAACCAAATATGTCAGGTGATGATGAGTGCTATGGCAAAAAGAAGTTGGCAAATTAATAAAGAATGATCAGGGAAAGCGTTCTAATAAGGTGTTGTGAATAAGAAGCTTAAATGAAGAAGAGACAGCCTTGTGCAGGTAGCTGGGAGAACATGGGAGCAGATAGTACTGCAAACGCAAAGGTCCCGAAGGGCAGATGTGCTCAGTGCATTTGAGGAGCAGAAGGACGCTGGCAGGACTGTAGCAGGTTGAGCAAGGGGGGAGCAGAAATGAGGTCTGAGGGTTGGCATGGATGCAGACCACCTAAGGCTTAGAGGCCGTGGCCTCTGGCTTCCATGATGAGTGAAAAGAGAAGCCCTTAAAAGGTTTAAAGTAGAAGAGTAACATAATCTAGTTTGCACTTTGGTTCACTCTGCTTACCGTGTGGGAAGGAGGCCATAAGGCTGTGTGAGTGAAAGCAGGGAGACCAACAAGAAAGGCCTTTGCAGTAGTCTAAGTGAGAAATTTTTGGAGCTTGGTCTAGGATAATGGGCATGACAAATGGTCAGGATTGGGACATAGATTGAAGAAAGCCTCAGCAGAATTTGCTGAAGAATTCAATGGCAAGCAGGGGAATCATGAAGGACTTTAGCAGGATAATTTATGTCATTGCTTACTGTTGAAGAAGACTTAGGAGGCCCAGGTTTAGTGGGAAGCAGGAAGGGGGACAAATCCTGAATTGTGTTTTATAAATTCAAGTCTGGGATGCCCATAAGAAAAGAGAAAAACAGCCCCTGGCATTTGGAGTGCTGGCCGGGAACTACACAGCTAGGCCTTGGGGTGTGTTGCTGGTGATCTTTGGATGGAGGGCTTTGACCCTGTAGACACCCAGGTTGGAAAGTTGAGAAGGCAAGGGTAGACCAGAGAGGAGGCTGGGGCTAGAGATGTAAATTCAGTGTTCATCCTTAAAGTGTCCTCAAAGCTGTGGCACTGTGTAAAATCCACTGGCGGAAGGTAAAGAAAAAGGGGTTGAAGGACTAATTCTCTGTTTGGAGGCTGGGGGAAGATGAGAAAGGTCCAGCAAAGGTAACTAACAAACAATGATGACTGAAGTAGGAGGAAAACAGAGAGAAAGCAGAATCTAAGAGAAACCAAGTGAAGAAAAGCACTTTGAGATGGAGAGAGCAAGGAACTGTGTCAAAGGTGGGAGTTCAAGTAGTCTAAAGATGGGGACATGACCATTTCACTTGAAATGTGGAGGTCACTGGTGACTGTAGGAGCACAGTGTTGGTTGTATAGTTGGCAGGAAAGCCAGATTAGGGTGGCTTCAATGGGGAGACAGTGAGCATACGAACTGTGTGGTAAAAGGAAGTGGGGAGAAATGGGGCAATCTCTAGAGAAATTACAAGGATTTGAGGTAAAAGAATAACTTTTTTTTTTTTTTGGTGGTGAATCTAACACATTTGTGTGCTAATGGAAGTGACACAATAGAGTGATTAATTAGTGAAGCAGGAGAAAAGACACACCTGAGTGTCTCATTCAGGCACAAATTCATCTACCACAGAGGGAAAAACGGAGTGTGAAGTACAGCCAAGAAGCCTGAAGGATGTGCTGGTCTGAGCATGTGGGTGTTCACTTCTAATCCTCTGGCAGCTGCTAGGAGTCTTTCTGAAGGAAATAAAGAAGGTCAGCTGCTAAATGAGGACAAGAAGGACAGTACTGGAGGTTTGAGAAGGGAGAAGAGGTTGCAAAATATAGTCTGGGGGAGTGGAAGAGTACTCAGTAATCTTCCTGCTCTTTGTGTTCCCCATCTTAACAAGGACCTCAGAATAGACACAGTCTTATAATCTGTCTTTAAAACAAAATTCCATGTGCCTATATACATAGGTATAATTTTGCATCATTTTAATCATATGTTGTATGCATACATACAGAAATATAAAACTTGGTCTATTCAACATGGTACTAATTAATTGAAAATGTTGAGCTTGGGAATAAAATACCCCCTCCCGCCCAATTTTTGGAAACTCATGATCTTTTTTGGTGGTATGGTATCTTCACATACGATTTTCAGATTAAAAATCACTGACAACTTTTTTTTTCTTTTATCAAGAGAACTCTGAAAGTGCATCATCTAGAAGAGTGGCTCTTAAACTCGAGCATGCGTCAGAATCAGACAGCTTGTTAAAGCACAGATTGCTGGGTTGCACTCCCAGAAGTCCTGACTTCGTCTGACTGAGGTTGGACTTGAGCATGTGCATTTCTAAGATGTTTTCAGGTGACACTGATTGCTGCTGGCCTAGGGACCACCCTTTACGAAATGTTGTTTTAGAGTCACAGGGTCTTGGTCTCCTTGTAAGGACCAAAAGGGATCTGGGGAGAGAGATTAAGTAGGTGGATTGGTCCAAGCGGGAGACGGGAGAGAAAAGAATATTATCTGGCTGGAGACCCAGATTTTGAATAGCCTTCAATCTTGCTTTGTTCTCGTCACGTCACTTTCAATCCTTCTTGGAAGAAATCCCTAATTAGAGTAGACCCTGAAGACAACATAGGATTTCATTCTTCTAGAAAGTTCTAAACTCCCATCATAATTATGACCGACTTTTCTTTTGCTATTTTCAAGATAGTTTCTAGCATTTGTGAACGTACAGACTAAAATAGAAAATGCTGTACTGAGAGAGGAGTGAGCCATCATCTTAGCAGCTCACACCAGCTGCCACCTTGCATATGACCCCAATTCCAGCTTTCTTATAAGGGCACAGGCTGTGGCCTTAATTTCCCTCACTACCTACTCTTCTCTCCTTGCTCCTGCTTGCCAACTGAGGCCTAAGAGGCCCCTCAGGGCTGTCCAGATCCATTTGTCAGGAGTCCATGTGGTAAACCTGCCACTGATCCCAGCCATTAGGGGAGCTCCTGCCAAAAGGCCATCATCCAGGCAGTTCCTCAGTCTTCTCATTTCATTTCGGCTCCCTCTGCAGCTTTATGCTTTGTTTAGTTAAGTATACAGTTCTCACATAATAAATGTTGATGAATAACTTGACCAATGTCTGCAGTAACACAAAGAAGAATGTTTCATAATTTCAACAGAGAAAGTAGGAACGGAGCAAGGTAAACTATTTTGTAAACATCAGGTGTCTATAATGTAGACTGAATCATATGGTAGCTTATTTGGTACGTATCTTACATGACAAAAATTCTTAAAGATAACAAATATTCATTGTTCTTATCAGAGCAAAAAGACAAAGGTTAAAGTTCCTGTAATACAATCACCCATAAATAACCTCAGCTATGGTTTTGGTGACTAACTTTTCCAATACAGGCCCACGTGCGTATGCTTACTTTTCCTTGCACATATATGCACACAGATACACACCTGTGTGATAAAACTAGACCTGCTTTCTGTTACCTTTTATTTTTCCTTTATTTTCCTTAATGTATTTTGGTTTTGTCCTTTACTTAATTTATTGTGAACCACTTTCCACATTTTTAAAGAAAACAGCTTTATTTTCAATTGCGGTTTAGGTATTTTTTCCCCTGGACACACCATAGTTTGTCTATTATTTAATCGGTCCCTCTGTTGCTGGTCATTACCCCTGACCCCTCATTTTTATAATCATGTCACACTTAACCATATTGGGTAAACTGTTAAGTCCATCTTTAGTAATTGCTTTAAGATAAATTCCTAGAATGATCATCTTAAAGATACTAATGCATATTACCAAGCGGCCTCCCAGGAATCCTATACACATTTTATTTCCTACAGCAACGAGATCACCCATTTGTCTAATGCTTTTGTAAACTAGAGGTATTATCAATTTTCCAACACTTTTGTTTTAATTTTTACTTCCTTTTTAGCTAAGTGACATTCAGGTTTTTTTTTTTCTTCACCAAATATTTGTCAGTCATTCATATATTTTCTTGTGTAATTTCTTAGTCATTCTTTATTTTTTTACTTTTTTTCCTTATTTTGGAAGCATAGTTCTAATATATTAATATCTCTTCACTGTACATGTTACCATGTTTTTCTGGTTTGCCCTTTGCTTTTCAGTTCTGTTTATGGATTGTTTTAAACCTTCAGATGTTTAAAATATTTAGATCTGTACCTAGTTAGATCTATCAATATTTTCCTTTACTGTTTTTATTTGTGGAGCATAATGCCAAAGGAATATTTCATAACATAAGATTTTTCCCAAAATAAAAATCTAAAAATATTTTGGTTATTCGAAGTGGACTTTTGTTATGTTTTGCCCTTTACTAATTAGATGATTCTCACTTCACAATAGAATTCCTCCTTAGCTATGGATTGTTCTTCGAGATGACCCCAATCCTTCCAATGGACATGTGGGAACCTTGAAAAAATAGGTCTCCTTTATCAGAGATTGTATAAAATAGAGATTAACAATTCAAATTTTGAAGCCAGACAGACTAACTTCAAAAGCTGATTCCTATTACTAACTGACATTAGGTGAATTAACAATATTGCTTATTTCACAGGATTGTGGTTAATATTAAAATAAAGATTCAGATAAAACACTTTACATGTTTGGTGTGTAGTAAATGGGAAGTAAATTATTCCAGAAGTTATTCCCAAATTTCAAGTGTCTTAAACATAGATGGATCAATCAACTTTTGCCATGGTATTACACAGAATGTTGAACAAAGTGGTGGTCATTTCCAGCACTTGAGTCCGAACTCTGAAAACAGAGACTTGGCATGTCATTAGTATCTGTTTTGCCAACACCTCTTACAGGGACTAACACATATAATTTAAGTTTTAAGTTCAACTATCTAAAATATTCATGTATGTTTTTCGTCATGAATCATGAATGAAATATTCTGACTAAACATATATCATCTTACCATTAAGAAGGCTGTAACAATTTGAATGGAATAACTGAACCTATTGTTTTGGTAATGATTTGTGAGATCATAGAGCCTTCCATAAAGAAAAATTGAGCTGAGATCACTCACCTACCACTGGGGATTACAAGCAGACTGAATAAGAGCACATTTTGGGGGAACTCTGCCTTGTGGATAGTATATATTGGAGATAAATTGATTGCAGCATGGATTAATAACTTTTTTGGTGACAAAATGTGCAACTTTAAGAATACCATGATTTTATTTTTATAAGCTTCAGTCTCCTTCTTAAGGATTTCATCTATGTAAAATGGATTTCTGTATCACCTAATATTTCAAAATCTCTCTCGATTTACAATTGCTTCGTATCAGTGCCTTTATGTTATATAGAGACACAAGTTAATAGATTTTTCTCCTTCCACTGTGTGTCCAAAGTGATCGATGAACAATTGATATGACTCAACAGAATAGACAGATCAAAGTAAATGAACTTAGATGAGAACAGGTGGTAAGAATGGAGCAAATATGAAGTTACACAAGACTAGGAGCCCCAAAAGGTCTGCCATGCTGAATAATAATAGGAAGTCATGATAGGGCCAAAGATTAATTACTTCCCTGCTCAACACTCATCAAAACAAGACTGAGGTCAAGGCACTCAACTGAACCCTGTTGTAACATAATGTAAAGGTTACCAAGAATAGGCTTCTGCACCCAAAAGACTTACAAGCCAGTAGACAATAAAACCTTTGTGTTAGATCATGAAGCATTTTATCATAAAATTTGTCTATCGATCATTACAATACCCTTGTAACTTCAGTATGGTAGGTACTATTAGGTACACAATGCAGAAAGGTAAAAAATGAACTGAAGTTCAGAGAGCATTTTCTTAAATCACATAACTTATTTCCAAGTTTCAAAACTAGGATGTTTTAATTAAATGCTTGTTCAACTATGCTTTGCTGATCTCTTATGGTTGTAGGTGTTTGTAGGTTGGAGGTATTTGGGTTAAAAACAAATTAGTATGCATGACAATTGAATTAATTCCTCTGCCACAGATATTTTAAGTAAGATAATGGTGACATGGAGGCACGGTGGGGCAGATTTTTCTGTATTTTTTAACATCTTCATTTATGTTTTGGGATGAAAACTGCATTCGCCTTTGGAAATCACTGTCATTGGAGGCTCCCCCTTATTATTTTTTTCAATAACTCCTGTACTTGCAGTGGAATCCTTGAGAAGTTAAAAGAGTAAAGCTCTGTGAGACAATCAGCTTCAGCAGAAGAGAATGCTTGGTTTGTCTTCTATCTGCTACCCTCTAAACACAGCAAGGACCCAAGACAATGGAACCTGAGAGTACCAATACTTAAGAAGCCATGAGACATAGGACATGCTTGCTGGATGCAGAGGCTTATGACAGGATGGAGCTAGGATCCTGGGGGGGGAAAAATGAAATAGAAAACTAGGGACATAATCCAATAGGGAGAAGAGTTCTGGTACCCAAAGGAAAAAGTTTCCTTTGGATCAAAAAGGACCATAGAAAAAGAGTAACTGGATGTTTGCAAAACCCTCCTGTCATGTTTGCAAAACCCTCTTGCCTCGAGGTATATTTGTAATGGGGGCAAGTAAGATTGTGTTTTCTGTGGGGTGGATTAATGGAGCCTGCTCAGCTTTTCTTGTGTACTATGTATATTGTCAGAGTTAGTTCACCAAAAGTTACTTAAATGTATTTATCTAAACATTAAAATTTAGGTACTTTAAAATATTTTTTTAATTAAAACTTTGATAAAATGAATTAAAAATTATAGAAAATATCATTTTAGCTCTCTGCCTAGCTTATATTTACCCTTTTTTTTTAAAGATTTTATTTATTTATTTGACAGACAGAGATCACAAGTAGGCAGAGAGGCAGGCAGAGAGAGAGGAGATGGAAGCAGGCTCCCCGCTGAGCAGAGAGCCCGATGCGGGGCTCGATCCCAGGATCTGGGATCATGACCCGAGCCGAAGGCAGCGGCTTTAACCCACTGAGCCACTCAGGCGCCCCTGTTTACCCTTTTTTTAAAGAAAGCTTCTCTATAGTCAAGGGTAGGCTCCCTATAACCATGTTTTTGTGTGTGTTTCTGCTCCCCTGGCTAGAATTACTAGACATGGGTATATACCTGTTTCTCAACGTGGGCCAGAGAATCTTCACCATCTGCCTTTTGGTGAAATTTGGGATTGTGATTCAGTGATAGTTGCTTTTTCTCAGGATATGAATAAACTGAGGGTTTTCAAATGGGAGTTTATTCAGGTATCATCTTCTACCTACCCAAGTATAGATAAAGAAAGATTTCAGAGAGGAGCAGAAAATAACAGAGGGGACAGCCTATTACCATTCTTGTATTCAGAGTCATAATACTACATCAACACAACTATAGCAATGGGTAGAAATAATACAGTAATAATACATGTTAAATGCGATTAAATAGAACATGAGATGTAAAAGCCAAGGAAAGATGAAAAGAGAGTAAGAGATGATTGGATAAATAAGAGCCACAGTTAAATCATGAAAGCATCATGAAAGCTGGACATAAAACCAGCTATTCCTGGTCCACTTCTCCTTCCTCCCAGGTTCCTGGACTTCCCTAGTCTCTTTCATCCCAAGTTACTTACTTCTGGAATAATCTAGAAATTACCTATGTATATAAAAGCATTTTTATTCATTCACTAAATATTTTTATATATATCTACTATGTGCTAAAGAGTGTGAAGTCAGAAAAAAAATTCTCAAATAATTTACTACCTAGGGACAGGAGAAGGAAAATAAAGTGATGAAAATAACCAAGAAAATCATGAGATAGTGGTAAACACTGTGGAGAATTAAAATAGGAAGATGTGATATTGATGAGATGATGCTTTGTTGTGGCTGGCCCGGGGAAGGTTGCTCTGAGAAGTTCACTTTTTTGCTGAGCCCTGGCTCAGCTGGTGGAAGACAAAAATTGGTGGAAGAAAATATTCCTGTTTAGTAGGGACTTTGAGTCTAGTACAGTGGTTTTCAAATGTGGTTTTAAGACTTCCAAGACATTTTACAAGGTTCACAAACTCAAAACTATTATCATAGTAGATCAAAAATAATAAGATATTATTTATCTTTGTCACTGTGTTGACAAAGACACTGATGTTGCAAAAACAAAATTGGGCAAAACTGTGAAACCCTAGCAGGGATCAACTCAGTGGTAAAAATTGTACTAGTAATCATAGTATTTTTTTTTTAAACATTAAGTACACACAATTTTTGAAACACTAATTTCATTTAACAATTTCTTCATTGAAACAGGACAATGATTAATTTTATTGTATTATATCCCTCCAGTACATTGATAAATGTACTGGAGGGATATAATTATCCATTGATTATCCGTTGATAAAATGGGATAAACAAACGAATCATTTCTGCTGCATACCAATGTCCAATAATTGTCTTAAGGCAAAGCCCCTGACTTTATAATTTTAAAAGATATATTCTTATGAAAAAACTACAGCTACCAAATAAACCAGTAATGATAAAATTAGAAAAACACTACTTTACTGTTACTGATAAATTAATGGATTTAGGCATTGATCATTATTGGCTACTAACCACCTCCCCCCACACACACATGAAAATCAAACAGATATTTTATGCATCCTGAGGGAAGGACACACCTCAACCCACAAGGCAGTTTTGCCAAAAAAATAAATAAATAAATACATAAATAAAATAATAAAATAAATTTAAAAATAAAATAAAATAAATAAAAAAATAAAATAAAATAAAATAAACCTTAATCTGATCAAGTATTTAGTTCAAACAACCAAAATACAGGAACTACAGGCAACAGGGGGACATGTTAAATGATACCATGGAGATGTAATTAGCAAAACTCAGGCTGGGGGATACTCTGTAAGACAAATAATCTAATTTCTTTGATGAAAAATTTGCAAAAAAAAAATAGAAAGAAAGAAAGGTGAAGGATGAACCTATAAGTTAAAAGAGTCAAGAAATATTAACTGAGAGGTTCCTGGGTTGCTCAGCCAGTTAAGTGTCTGCCTTTGACTCAGGTCATGATCTCAGGCTCCTGGGATCTAGCCCCGCATGGGGCCCCCTGCTTGTGGGGAGCCTTCTTCCCCTCTCCCTCTGATGCTTCCCCTGCTTGTGCTCTGTATCAAATAAATAAATAAAATCTTTAAAAAATCAGACAGATGGGGCACCTGGGTGGCTCAGTGGGTTAAGCCTCTGCCTTCAGCTCAGGTCATGATCTCAGGGTCCTGGGATCGAGCCCCGCATCGGGTTCTCTGCTCGGCAGTGAGCCCGCTTCCCCCTCTCTCTGCCTGCCTCTCTGCCTACTTGTGCTCTCTCTCTCTCTCTCTCTCTGTCAAATAAATAAATAAATAAATAAATAAAATCTTTAAAAAAAAAATCAGACAGATAACATTAAAAAAAGAAATATCAACTGATTGCAATATGTGGATCCTTTTGGATACTGATTTAAAAATTGTTTATGATATTTATAAGACAATTGGAATCAGTTTACTGGATAGTAATAATATTAAAGAATTATTATTTCATTATTAAATGTGCTTAGTATTATGGGTGGTTAGATCTTTGAAAAATATCCTTTTAATAGGTACATACTAAAATTTCTTTGAATTGAACAAAACCAAAAATAAATAAAAAGATGATTAAATAAATAAATAAAACTTGCATCAGGTTTAATGGTGAGAATCTCTACTTAATCAGGAAAAAAACAAATATGCCCATGATCGCCATCATCAGTTAATATTATTTTGGAAGTGCTAAGATACTCACTTTAGGCAAGAGAACTAAGAGGACGTGAATAGTCACAGCAGAGAAAGCAGCGTTATCATATACTACCAAAAATATTTATAGAGCTGGAACTAGAAACTTATTAGATATATTTTTAAAAATCAGCAAGAGTACTGGTTATAATATGAATGCAAAAAGCATTAACTTTTTCTAATGCAAACATCACAAAGCTATGATATATAGTATTGGGCAAGATCTCAGTCAAAATGGCAAAAGAAATGTAAGATACTGAAGCACCTGTGTAACAAGAAGTATGAAAGACTGTACGAAGAAATTTCTGAAAATTTTATGAAACACATGAAGAGTACAAGGAGAAATTGACTTTAAAAGGATATCCAATGGTGGGTGGGGGAATGGGGTAACTGGGTAATGGGCATTAAGGAGGGCACGTGATGTGATAAGCAAAGGGTGTTATATGCAACTGTTGAATTATTGAACACTACATCTAAAACTAATGATGTACTATGTGTCGGCTAATTGGATTAAAAAAAAAATGAAAGGATATCCGCTGTCTGCATATTCTGTGCATTCCCAAAACAGGACCCAATGTGTTTTGGGGTGGAGAACATGTTTGAAAAAATATGCTAAATTTCTTTTCACCATTCAACAGGTAAGTATCAGTAGGGAAATGTTGATTTTTGAGTCCCCTTTTGCCACTCTTTCATTTTTTGAAAAGGAAGGAAAGCAAAAGACATCCCCGGATGACCGTCTGCACTGAGCTCTCTGGTAGGGGCTTTGTAACCGGCAGCCCCACGGGACCCATCTGAGCAGGAGAGGACGACGTCAGCAGCTGTGAGCCCTCACACAACATCTCACTTAAAATGTCATGTGTGCTACTTGGTTTAAATTGTCACCCCTCCAGCAACCACAAACAATGCAGACACAGCAGATGTATTTTCTATTTAGAATTAAACAGTTTATCTCAACCACTGTCATTGTTATAGGGAAAAAATAAATAAATATCCATCTTAATGTAAACTTCAAAAGGTACTTTCTGGCAACAGGAGATATTTTCAAATCCAAATCCTCTGAGAAAACTAGGATTTGACTACAGATTTTTTTTTCCAAATCGGGATGCTGGCAGCTCCAAGAGTAGTAAAATGCAGCCTGGTCAAAAGATTTTTGGCCAGATATTACATACAATAACTCACGTCATTGATGCTTAATGGTCCAAAGCATTAAGTAAACATCATAAATGTCTTTTGTTATTAAATGGTCCATTCAAACATTTTGTTTAACACTTGTGTAATGGATAGAAAATAAGAAAGCTGTAGTAGAAATTGGCCATCAAGACCATGGTTGATTCACCTTTCAGAGATTTTTTTTTTTTTTTTAATGTATGCCATCCTTGAAATTACAGAAAGGAAATAGCATTTCTGTCCTGTTGTGTATGCATTCTAACTCTGGAAGTTAAGGCTACTTGTGAGTGTGACTTTGTTAGGTCAAGTTCAATTTACCACCCATGTATTCAGAAGACTGTTACTTTGTTCTCTCTAAAGTCAGGAAGTCATCCTTCCTCTCTGGTAACTAAAGAAGAAATATGGGTGTTTTCTTAATGTGAAGTTACCAAGACCAGGAAAATGCTACTTTTTAAAGATTATTTTGTAAAAATAATAATTGCTATAGTAAAAAAAAAAAAAATGGCTTGTAAAACTGGCCTATCAAGACAGTGATCACCTTGTGTAGTCTACCCCACCCCAACATATCTTGACATAAATGCATTTCTGTTGCCTTTTGAAGGTTCCATTTCATCATCAAAACCTGACTCCTGTTATCCTGCATCTAATCTCAGCTTTTCTCTTGCAATGTTTGTTGTTGTTTTGTTTTGTTTCAAGTTTTTATTTAAATTCCAGATAGTTAGAGTATAGTGTAATACTAGTTTCAGGAGTAGAATTTAGTGATTCTTCACTTACATATCACACCCAGGGCTCATCACAAGTGTCCTCCTTACTACCCATCACCCATTTAACCTGTCCCCCTGCCAGCTTCCCTTTTGAATCCATCACTAAAACATCTGTGAAAAGCCCTGCAGTTACATTATATTTGTATTTTTCCATGGAGCTGCTTTTGGTCTAATTTAAGTAAAACTCAGCTACTCTATTGACCCAAAATACCAAAGAATTATTGGGATACTTTATAGTTCTATTAGGGAGGAAAATACCTAAACAACACAAACCAAACGACCATTCATTTATATTTTATAATTCTTATGTAAAGAAAAATCTAAAATCACATTTGTTACAGTGTATCCCATTTCGATTGATTCTGTCTGTGTTGCAACACATGCGGGAAACCTTAAACTCTTTGGAAAGAAGGGAACAAGTACTGTTCTTAGCAATAGGATTCTCTAACTGAAACTCCTAAAACTGCATCTTCATAGTATACCTATGATTTGTTTGCTTATTCATTCATTCACTCAGTGTTTTATCTGACAATTATTTATTAAGCTTCTACTATGCTATCAATGAACAAATCCTGTCCTTTCTCCTTCATGAAATTGCTAGTTAAACTCTAGCTTGTTTGCATATTTCATAGTTGCCAGAACTAACAGAATTTTCTCTTATATAAAATCCATTCAGAATTCTTTACAACAATCGTCCTCTGCATCTATTGTGGAATGACTGAAGTCAATACATTACCTTCTGAACTATACTTATATAGCATCTAGAACCATAGATTTTTCAAATGAATGATGTGAAAAATAGCGGGGCTGCCAATTTTATAATAAGAGCAGTAACAGGAAAGGAAATATAACAACAAAGATGCTTCTATTTCTCTTTTGAGCTTAGAAAAAAATGAATAGTCCTAACAATTATTAAAAAGTATTTGTATTCCAACTGGCTCCAAGGTCTAATACCTGGACAAGTAATTATAGAGATATTTTTGAAATAAGCAAACATATAATGAAGGAAATTAATGTGTCTTTTTTCTTTATCAAAACACCCTTAACATTTCGACTATCAATCTTTTACCTGAGAAAAGTGATAGTTCGCAGCTCAACTGTCTACACCTTGCTATATTCTGGAGGCATCAACAGAAGTGTGGCTGGACTGACATTTGAAATCAAATGATGGAAAACTATTCCAGATGCCATTCATCCTGATACATATTTCTCTCTGAGGGGAATGGAAAGAAAATGGTATGTAAATAACAAAAATGGACTTCTTGACTCTTTCTTATCTGTTTTTATCACAACAAAAGCTTCACTGGAGGTTTTGGAAAAGAAAAGATTTTAGTAAATCAGGCTCATCAACCAATATCTAAAAAAATTACTTTTCAATTAAAAAATTAGAAAGGTAGATGGGGGGGGAAAACTGTGAACTTTATTTAAAGAGATCAGTAAATTTGATCAGATATATGATCATTTTATTCTTCCTTTTTCACTGCATTAAATGAGATCACAGATTGAGTGAAATTTATGCATCAGCTTTATTAAAACACCAAAGAACATTTCTGTATTTTCTTTGCTTAAGGAAAATTTAAAAATAGTATTATCCTGAAAAATCTCTCTAATGTTGATGGCTGTAAAGCCATTAAAGCCTAAAGTACTCCCTTAGTGACTTTCTCTAGGCAGTTACAAAGCCTGGGACTCCTTAATGTTGTATGAAATGCTCCAATCTACATCTATTAAAAAAGCACAAGGCCTTTCTCTAACTTATTTTCACTTAACATTATCCTTTCTAGCTCCATCCATGTCATTGCAAATGGCAAGATTTCATTCTTTTTTGTGGCAGAGTAATATTCCATTCCAATACGCATGTATACACACACACACACACACACACACACACACACACACGCCATATCTTCTATTTTATTTTATTTTTTTTCCAGATATAGGGTCAAGGTCAGGGCCAATAAGCCAGAGAAAGACAAATTCCATACAATTTAAATTATATGTGTAGTTCAAGAAACAAAAAATGAACAAAGAGAATAGAAAAAGAGGCAAACCAAGAAATAGACTCTTAACTATGGAGAACGAACTGATGGTTACCAGAGAGGAGGCAGGTGGGGAGATAGGTGAAACAGGTGATGGGGATGAAGGAGGGAACTTGCTGCAATGAACACTGGGTAATGGATGGAAGTGTGGAACCACTACATTGCACACCTGAAGCTAATATTACACTATATATTAACTAATGGAAACTTAAATAAGAAATTTAAAAAATAGAAAAATTAAAAAATAAAAAAGCACAAGATTACTCCTTTTTAGGTTTGTTAAGCATAGTTGCTTCATTCACTTAGCTGGAGATATGCTTTGAAACAAACTCTGAGAAATTTTTGTGTTTATGTAAAAATGTTCTTCGAAAAGAGGAAAGCAATACAGAAGAGAGTAAGAGAATAAGAAATATTAGTTAGAAACAAGGCTGCATATGTTCAAGCCTTCAGCTGGAGGCAGCATGGTGATCAAGGTCCAGGGATGACTTGTTCTACTTTTGTTTCCTTCTTTGAGGACTTAAGAGCTTCCCTCACATAAGAAGGATGGTTGGCACTTAGAAAATGTGAAATATGTGAAAACTTCATTACATTTTAGAAAGGAAAAGTATAATTAAAGAAGTCCTAAGTGATGAGAATAATTATTATTTCTTCTTAGTAGCACAAAGGAATCAAACATAATGGAATTCAAGAGCAATGCAATATTGAGACTTGTTTTGAAATATTGATAAACATATCATTAAACTAATAATGAAACATAGCATTTAAGACTCAGTAGAACACAAGGAGCCCAAGCAGTACTTTCATTTCAAATGGAAAGAGTATGGCTATCTTAAGAGTAGTTGGTTCATAAATTGACTAAAGGTATTTCTTCTAGCTTTTAGTGAACATTTTTTTTTAGGTATTCAGAGATAAGAAATTCTCCCTGGCTCAAAGTGGTCCTGTGATTACAGGAGAATTTTACTGTTTATATATTATGAAGGATGGGAAGAGCATGAGGTGGTGGAGAATACTAAACCCTCATCCTCGTTACCATTTTCTTTCTTTCTTTTTTTTTTTTTCAAGAAATTTCTCTCAATAGTTTTAATGGCTAAATCTCTGTAGATAGTGGATTGGCTAGGGCTGTTTTGGTTTGCAAGTGACATAAATCTGAATGAATTTGAGTTCATGTACCCAAACCAGGAAGGGTAGGGGTGGAGTTGAGCACTCTGACAACTCACCCTAGGTTCTGAATTTTATCAGTTAATATCTCTATCTCTGTCTCCTCTGTGTGTGTATGTACCTATCTCTGCATGTGTGTCTCTCTCTCCATCTCTCCCCATGTGTCTCTCTCCCCATTTCTTCCTGTGATTTCATCTCTATCTTTATATCTCTATCTTCATCTCTATCTCTCTGATGTTCTAACCACTATCATAGACATTGTGGATAGAGCAGTGAAGAAACACAGAAAGCAGAATTTTCTACCTTTACGAGCTTGTATCACTTCATAATCCTTTATGCACGAGTTGGATATAATCACACAGAGAGGGGGAAAGGCATCCTTGGAATAAAAGAAAACATGAGTAAATGTATTAAGTGGGGGGGAGTTCATGTGATGGAACATGCCAGTAACAGCCAAAGATGGCTGAAGCACAGATTACACACAGGTGTGAATAAGGAGATGCATGCTAAGATAGAGCCAAATGCCACAAAGATAAGTCAACTGTTTGGAAACAGGTAGTAGGTGAAAAAAAGAAAGAATTGTCAAAGTGGAGTGTAAAATTTCTAATTCTAGAAATATGAAAGTCCATTCCTATCCCCTTCACTCACTTTCATATACAGCCATACCAAGTTACAATCTGTCGGTGTATTAGTCAGGGTTCTCCAGAGAAACCAGATCAACAGGATGTATATTTATACAGGAAGAGATGTATTATAAGAAATTGGTTCATGGGATCATGGTGGCCAAGAAGTCCCAAGATCTGTAGTAGGCAAGTTGGAGGCCTAGGAGAGCTGATGGTGGAGTTCCACTCTGAGTTCAAAGACCAGAGAACCAGGAAAGGGGATGCCATAAATTGTGGTCCATAAACCTGCAGGCTCAAGAAGAGCCTATGTTTCAGTCTGAGTCCAAATGCAGGAGAACACTGACATCCCAGCTCAGCCGCCATGCAGGAGGAGTTTCCTCTTACTTGCAGGAAGGTGAGGTTTTTTCTTTTATATAGACCTTCAGCGGATTGAATGATGTCTGCCCTACTGGGAAGTTGAATCTGCTTTACTTAGCCTACAGATTCAGATGTTAATCACATCAAAAATTTCCATCACAGATACCCCCAAAACAATGTTTGAAGAAATACCTGGGCACCTTGTAGTACATTCAATCTGACACAAAATTAACCATCACACTTGGGATCAGGCACATTTTCAAGCCTTTGTTCATGGAAATTCCTCTGTTTGCAATGCTTTTCCCACCCTTCTGACCCTCTTCACCCCCATTCCTATTAGTCACCACATTAACCTTGAGAATATCTCATCATCCTTGAAGAATTTTCCCAAATGTCATTTTTGAAGTCTTCCTTGAAGCCCTGCATCCCGCTTTAAGGAATATCAGAAATGCTATAGTTCACATAGCACCTTGCACATGCTACCAATATAGCATATATCCTATTACTTTATCAGTTCAAATCCCTGTCATTTCATATTAACATCTGGGTCCCCCAAAGACCCATACAATTTTTTTATGATTATTCTATTGTGTTAAAAATATAAGTAAACATACTTGTGCTGCAGTATTCACAGCAGCTTTATTCACAAAAGCCTAAAGATGAAAACAACTCAAGGGCCTGTCAAAAGATGAATGAATAAACAAAATGTGGTCTTTTGATATAATGGAATATTATTCAGCCATAGAAAAGACAAGTTCTGATATGTATATAACAAGGAGGACCCTTGAAACCATGGGAACTGAAACAAGTGGGCCATGTTTTACTCACTCTTAGACATCCACCACTTCACATGGCTCCTGGCACATGCCTAACAAGCAATTTCTGAGGCCAGAAACAGGTTTGGGGCCAGAGTTCCTAAGCTGAAATCTTGGAAGCTTCATTTTCTAGTTGTTTGATTTGGACAAGTTATTTCACATCTTATGCCTCATTTTCCTTATTTGAAAAGTGGGGGTAGTAATGGTCCATCTTTTGTAGGGTCACTCTGAGGATTAAGTGAGTTAATTTGTAGAGAGCTTAAACAACATCTGAAACACTGTAAGCACTAACAAGTGTTCATTACTATCATCATTATTATTTATGTTATCATTTAATGGATTTATGGATAAGGTGCAAGTTGGGGAAAGAATTCTTAATATTTGAGGGATACAGTCTTTAGGAAAGAACTGTTAAAGCTAAGAAGACTGATAATGCTTTAAAGGTATTTTTTTGCGCCATTATCACAGAGAGTAGAAAGAAATGGGCACTGAAATTGAGCTGTCCAAACATGAATCATGGCTTAACCATGTACTATCTGTGTGGCCTTGGGCAAATTACTAACTGTTGAGCCTCAATTTTTGTTTTCTAAAATAGGGTTAGTAAGGGTTGTTATGAAAACTAAATGAAATAATGCATGTAAAGTGCTTAGCATTGTCCTGGGCACAAATGAAGTACTTAATAAGTGCAAGCTACTATTAACTGTGTTAAATGAGATAGTGCTCATTGGTTTCTTAGACCTCTTTGACCAAAAACATTAGTCTGTGATTTTAAATATTCTATCTAGTTGACCTCACCCACAACCTCAAGTCAAAGACAGCCTACTTCACATTGGCAGTGAGTTTTAATGAGTTTACCAGAATGCCTACATATGCAATAATAAACATGACATTCCTCTGAAATTGACCTCAATCATTCACTCCTGCCTAGACAGTGAGGAGCAAAATTCTTCAGCTTTGTGTAATGTCAAGTTCAGTGCATGTCCTGGTTTTTAAAAAAGACAATTATGCAGATGGAGAGAACAGATGGATTAGATCGGTGAGTGTTTATCATTTTTTAATATTTTGAAACCAGATGTGCTACATACACATTGCTGGTTGCCTTCTAAAGAAGCTTCATTGGTGGGTTACTAATCTTTAATAAGAAGTACAACATTTTCATCCAGCTTAAATCAACTATTTTTAATATACAATTGGACAACCACTGCAGCAATCCTTAAGAAAATAGAAAACAGATGCTTAATACAAGGAATACTATCAGCCAAGAAATTCCTGGTGATCTTTTTATAGAATGTAAACTTACATATTTTATGGGTCTTTTAATGAACTGCTATAGAACAACTTCAGCAGTCAAAACATTTCGTGAAAATAGACGTGAACAATTTGTCACTTGTTACCATATTCACAGAAGATCCTTCAGTGGCACTCCTGGGGAAATGGGCATGTTAGTGGCTCTACTACGTTATTAACGACATCTGTTATTTACCATAGATCTGATTGGATACATTGGAGAAAGACGGAGTTAGAATAAACAAACAGAAATGCCTCTAGTTTTCTTTGTGTTTCTGGGAGACCAGACTTAAGATCCCTTGCTAGGTATGAATACTTCTATGTCAATTGTGCTCATTGGGGAATGGTGCAACAGAGTAAGGCCAGGATAGTGTATTGTTTCAGGGATGTCTTTCAGAGAAAAGTCCAGTAGAAATTTGGACATTTGAGAAGGATTATGGATTAGGAGAACCTAAAAGGGGCCTACCATTTGTCCATTAGGACAACAAACTAACCGAACTCTGACTGGCTCAGTCCAACTGTGACACTGGAAAGGAGGGAGTAAGCAATGGTCACCCAGTTCCATTTCTGAATTCACTTCTGTTGGATGGTCCCTGAACCTCCATAAGTTGGGACACAGAAGCCATGGTTAAGAGAGTGGGACTTTACCTCTCCTATATCTCTACCGCATCATCTATGCCTATCACATACACCCTTTATCATCCTTTGTGATTTTTAATGCTGGTTTAGAGTATGAAAGAGTGGGGTGAAGAAAGGGAAAAGTAGGAGAAGAGATATAGAAAATTTTAAAAAGTATTTATTTATTTTTATATTTTCTAAAGACTTTACTTATTTATTTGACAGAGAGAGAGAGCACAAGCAGGGGGAAGAGGGAGAAGCAGGCTCCCCACTGAGCAGGGACCTTCACATGAGGCTTGATCGTAGGACACTGGGATCATGACCTGAACTGAAGGCAGATGCTTAACCCACTGAGCCACCCAGGCACCCCTTAAGAAGCATTTCAATGATGTACTTGGCATCTTCCCAAAAGAAGAAGATAGTTTTGGTTTTTTTTTAACAAAACAAAATAAAATAATGTAGCATCTGATCCGCACCATCTCACAGCTATCCACGGGAAAAGATGAAGGTTGGGTGTGTGATGGTGCGGAAGTCATCCAATTTAGAACAGAAAGATGTGGAGATACTGTCTTCTCCCCTGCAATTATACAAAGACTATTTGACCCTTGTAAGAAATGAGTGGAAACCTCAATCTTAAGAAAATACAGCATAAAATACAACATTTAGAACATAAGGACAGTGTTACTATGAAAAGACACTTACAATGCCCTGCAGGTAGCAGGAAATGGATAAGCTTTATCTACTACCTACATGGTCCTCATGTACAGTTCAAAAGAGTTAATATTGATTAGTTCATTCGTTTAACAAATATTTTTGAGTGTCCTATAGGTGCAAATTTCAGTACTATATACTATTCATGATGCAAAGTATAATTATCATGCTCTTAAGGAACTTACAGTCTTCAAGAGGTGATAAAAATGAATATAAAGAGTGGCAAAGACTCCTATTTACTATTCAATATCTCTTTACCCTTCAACCAAATGGCTACATACCCCCTTATAAGGAAGTGTTACCTATAATTAGATTCTGGGTAATAAAATGTAAACAGAATGCTGTTTGGGGTTTCTGGGAAGGCTTCCTACAGGCAACTGAAAGATGGACCCTTTGCCCCTTCCCTTGTGAAACTTCCACCATCCTGTTTCTTAGAATACATACAGCTTGAGCTTTAGCGGTTATCTTGAGCAATCAGATGACCTTCAGGATGGAAGTAGCAGACTGGACAAATCAGAAGTTTAAACAAGAGCGGGTCTTTTTGGACAAAGAGTCTTCCTACTAGATCCAAACTGGGTATACCCTATTACTTTTATATTAGAAAACAGTTAACTTCTGTCTTAAGCCTAACATTAACTGATACATTAAATAACTATAATTAATTCTAGGAAGTGATCTATATAAGCATAAATAAAATGCCATGATACTAGAGGAAGGGAATGGTGATGATCAGAGGAGATTTGATCATAGGAAGAAATGTTTGTTAGTGCCTTGTACTGTCACACACTGAGTGGCTTAAACAACAGAAATTTATTTTATCACAGTTCAGGAGGCAAAAACTCCATGATCAAGATGTTATCAGAATTGATATTTGGTGAAGGCTCTCTTCCTGGCTGTATCCTCACATGGCTTTTCCTCTGGGTTTGCTGAGAAAAAGAGACATCTCTGGTGTCTCTTCCTCGTATGAGGCCACCACTTCTATAGGATTAGTGTCTCACCCTTATAACCTCATTTAACCTTAATGACCTCCCTAAAGGCCCTTTCTCCAAAGGAAGTCACTCTCTGGGCTCAGCCTTTGAAAGGGGACACAGTTCAATCTATAACAGGTACTATGTAAACTAGGCCTATAAAGTTAGCTAGAACTTAAATATACGAAGACTTCCAGTGTTGGGAACAAGGAGGGTAAATACATAGAGGTAGGAATATCCAAGATACATATATAAAGCAGTAATAGTTCCAGCTGACCAGACGCTAATGGCTGTAAAGAACTATCAGGATCATAAAATGGAAGACAGAATGGGAAAACTAGTTTGGAGATTAAATACCCCACTCAAGTTTGGACTTTTGTTCAAAGAATGAGGAGTCTGAAGGTTTATGAGCTGAGGAATGACACAATCAGAATTGAGCTTCAGAAAGATAATTTGAGAGTTGAGTGTATGAGAGATTGCAGTGAGTGAAAACTGGAAGCAGAAAGAGCAGTAAAAACGCTATTGCAATAGTTCGGGGAAAAGATAATAACTTGGAAAATTACATCCAATTAAAAACGACCATTGTTTTGCTTTTAAAGTGGAATTCTTCAGAGAGGGAGACAAACCATGAGAGACTGTGGACTCTGAGAAACAAACTGAGGGTTTTGGAGGAGAGGGGTGGTGGGGTTGGGTAAGCCTGGCAGAGGGTATTAAGGAGGGCACGTATTGCATGGAACACTGGGTGTGGTGCATAAACAATGAATCTCGGAACACTGAAAAAAAAATAAAATTACCAAAAAAAAAAAAAAAAGTGGAATTCTTAGTATGTTTCTTATCTCTATTTTTCCATTTGGTTTTTGGCCTTCTCATCCTGCAGCTTTTGTCTTGGCATTTTGTGTTCTGAAGACTTAATCTCACTTTCGTCTTACAGGCAAGTACATAGAATTGACACCCAGTGATTAAAGAATTCTGGGGAAATTTTAAGAGCAGAATAAATCACCTATCAGAGATCCATAATACACACAATACAATTGGATTCACCTGCCGATAGGAAACCTTACGGTTTTGGTTGTCAACATTCTTAAGTACTTCACAGCTAAAAACATAACAGTCTATGGAAAATGCTAAACAGTACATTTACATTTTATCTTATATTTAATATGCAGATTGACTACTAAATGAGCATTCACCATGTTATCCATACCATTCAAAATAAACTTGTCTTTATTGTGTGAATGGGCACTGAAAAGAAATTCTCATCAAAACCTCTTGTGTAGCAAAAACAGCATATTTTGCTTGCATTCTAGCTACCAAGTTGTTTAGCTTTTCATGTTGTTTTTTCAAAACAACCTCATTTCTTCTCATGGAATTCAGCCCATAGTTCTATTCACGATAACCAGAGTCCCAGCCTATTTGGCATTGACCCAACTGATTCTTAGCCAAAATAATTAAGTTATTGTTTCCAAATAGACCCTCTAATTTAGTTGTTATTTTCTTTCCCAGCCTGGAGGCTCAGTGGTTTACAGCACATTCTTGAAGCTATTCCCCAATGCTAGGATATGAGTCCACTCCCTTAGTTGGTAGAGTAGGAAAGTAGATCATTCATCAATAAATGGCTACTGACTTACCATCGTCAGCAAGGCAGCTGGCTAGGCACTGTTGGGAATACAAATGGAATCCCTGTTCACTGACTCATAAGCTTCAGTTCCAAATTTATAAAAACATCTTTCCAGATTCTCTCCAACTAGAGAATTGCAGGAGCGTTGGTCCATTTGAAATTTCTCTGGGGTAGCCTGGGCCGCCCTAGCCAAGAGGCCATGCAGTGAAGTATGCACAAAATCAGACACAGACACAGAGGTGTCTGTGTTTAAGTATTAAAATGAATAGTATAATAACCCTACATTTCTAGAATAAACTTCACTTGGTTATTATGCATTATCCTTTCAGATTTCGTTGGATTTAACTTGTTAATTTTTGTTTCTTACAATGTTCTTATTGGGTTTTGATATTAGAATGATGCTGACATCATAAGCTGAGTTATGAAGGGTTTTTTCCTACTCTAGCTTTTGAAAAGGTTTTGTGTAACATCGGGATTTCTCAAATGTTTCAATGAACTAACCAGAAAATCCAGCTGAGTGTAGAATTTTCTTTGTGGAAAAGTTTTTGATGATAATTTAAGTTTTTAAGAAATAGAGGCCTATTTAGATTTTCTATAGATACAGGTATGGAAATTTTGTCTTTCTAGAAATTTGTTCATTATATCTAATTAAACTGATAGGTGTAAAATTGCTCATAATATTATTTTATTGCATTTAAAATTAATATTTTCCAATACCTTGTTTTTTCAATTAATGTGTTTATTTTCAGATAATTAAACTCACATGTTATTATAAGAAATTATACAGAGAGCCCCAGAATGCTCTATCTAATTTCCCCCAATGGTAGGATCTTGGATAATATCACAACCAGGATATTGATATTGATAGAGTCAAGACACAGAGCATTTCCATCGCCTCAAGGATCGCTCATGTTGTTCTTTAGTACACACACCTACCTAGCACTTCCCAAGCACTCTCCCTCTGTCAAGCACTAAACTGTTGTCCATTTCAATAGTTTTGTCATTTCAAGGGTGTTAGATAAATGGAGTCATACCTATGTAATCTTTTGGGATTGATTTTTCCACTGTATTTTTTATTTTTAAAATTTCCATAGGGGTCTTCCTTATATCTTCTATTTCTCTGCTTATGCTTTTGATTTCTTTGCTGATACTTTCTGTTTTTTTCACTTGTTTCAAGCATGTTTATTAATTACTGGAGCATTTTTATGATGGCTGTTTTAGTCTTTGCCAGATAACTTTAGTTGGCATATACAGATTGAATTTTTCATTCAACTTGAGATTTTCCTTGTCATACCAAGAGCTACTTCTTGGTATGACAAGGAGCTTTTTATTGAAATCCAGAGATTTTAGTTATTATGTTACGAGACTCTGAACCTTATTTAAATTTCCTCTGATACCTCTCAGACAGGGGATAGGGCAGTGGATATCCCCTAATTACTGCCAGGTGGGATAGACTTTCAGGTTCCCTACCCTGTCTCTCTTGACACTCAACATGTGTGTGTTGGGGGAGGGGGTTCTTGTTACTGCTAAGTGGGATGGGAGTTCCTGCTCCCCTCTAGGATTCTATGATCCCTTAGATCTTGAGTGCATTGTCACTGCTCCTCACAAGGCTGACACACCAGGAGGTGGAGGGTTTCATCTGGTTGCAGTCACTTCTCCACTAGGTCTCCTCTGTCACTACCATAGTGGGACATAGGATGGGCACTTTATGACTGCCTTTGAGAGGTGGAAGTTCCTGCTCCTCATGCAGTCTCCAGTGACATGGCAGTGAGGGGAGGCTTTATTATTGCCCAGCAAGGATAAAAATCCCAGCTCCCTACTCAGTCTCTGATGCCACATCAGTGGGGAGTTGGGATGCCTTGTTGCAGCTGGCAAGGGTTCACCCCTCAGCCATGGCTGTCACATATAAGTGTTTAGATAAAGTAGGACAATTACTTTCTAAAGTACTTGTGTCTTGCTAGGCAGCCCCTTACCTGGACCTTGGACTAAGGAGAGCTGGCTACATTAGAGCTTTATTTGAATTTGCATCCATTGGCATCTCCAGCTTCTCCGGCACCCAGTCTGGGGACTAACAGGCAAAAAGAAAGTCAGCAAAAGCACCCACAGGTCATTCTTCAAGTCCTGAGGTCAGTAACTGAACTATACCTTCTTCTTTCAGAATATTCTAATGTTTACTTTATATATAACTTTCAGGGTTTTTAGTTCTACTTAGTGGGAAAAATCAGGAAATGTACAACTACTCCACCTTCCTGGAAGGGAAAGTCTTACCCTCTCAATTTTTATTGGGTCCACACAGATGTCTGTTTTTTCATTCCTAATAGAGGTCATTTTCTTGCTAGGACTTAATAAATTTTACTCATTACATACTTTCGGTTTCATTAATTTTCTTTATTGCTTGTTTTCTATTTCATTGTCATCTATTTCATTGATTTCTGCTCTTTATTATTCCCTTCCTCTACTAACTTTGGGTTTCATTTGTTCTTCTTTTTCTAGGTTCTTAAGGTAAAAGCTTAGATAATTGATTGTAGACTTTTTCCCCTCTAATATAAGCATGTAACATAAACATTGCATTATGCATATATTACAAATTTTCATATGTTTTTCTTTTGTTATTTAATATAAAATATTTCTTAAATTTTTGGAATTTTTTATCAAGTTATTTTAGAATGGTGTTGCTTTGCGGGCAAATAGTTCACTCTTTTCTCCTATTCACTCACAGAGAACATTTTCATCCCTAACCTGTGGTCTTGAAAGTGTGACTCATGGCATCATTTTCAGAGTTCTCAGAAATTTTAGGAATGAAGGAGTGATGAATTCTGGCTTTGCAAAACTCTCGTGCCATATTCCCCATCATTCCCACCACTTTCCCACTCATACTGCATTGTCTGGTTACTGACCTAGTTTTCTAATGATTTGCTCTGTGGTTCTATTCATAACCAAAGGAGAGGTATTCTAAATACTCTAAGGTTATTGTTTTAAACAATAACAATCTATACTCATGACTTAGACCTGTATATTTCATCTGACTTATCAAATTTACTTCACATTTCCTCACTATATCCTAACTAGATTCTCTTGCTCCCTCAACAAACTACAGCTTTCTAGACTCTTAGGAATAAATTTCTGTACTACTATGCCTCCTTCTTTAAATCTACAAAAGAACAAGTTCTAAAAACATAGATCATAGTATTAAATCTGGCACACAACAATAAAAATCTCTTTATGAGAGTACACTAACCAGGGCATACATAACCATAATAAAATATAGAAGAAAATAAATTTGATTTTATTAAATACAAGCTCAGAACAATTTGCTCTGAACACATAGAGTTATTCATTAAACTTAATTTAATAATCTAGATCTGGCAGCTTGCTTTCTCTGAATTGTGATATTTCTTGAGAACTCACCACTGTATCTGATTGATGGATATTATCTGATTAAAGATTAGGGAATAATATTGTAGAATAATAATAATAGTTTGAAGAGTGATAATAATATTTGCAACAATTTTCTGGGTACTGATTTAAGAGATACTAGTCTTCCAATTTACAGACTAAGAGATGAGTTCAAAGAGAAGTGACTTTCAGGAAAGAACTTCCAGTAATGGCCAAGTGAGGACTAAAACTAAAGTTTTATAGTTTCTTGTTTCCTATTTAGATCTATGATTCATTGGGGCGCCTGTGTGGCTCAGTCGGTTAAGCTTAGCTTGATCTCAGCTCAGCTCTTGATCTCATGGCTGTGAGTTCAAGCCCTACATGGGGCTCCATGCTGGGTGTACAGACTACTTAAAAAAAAAAAAAGATAAATATTGATGTTTGAGTCATTATGCCTTATTTTGTGTATAAATGTGAAGCTAAGTTACATATCCTGAAAGGGATTGTGAAAAATTGATGTATTTTTTTTTTTCATAAATGAAAGAATCTACCAATCAAACCATCCAGGTCAGAAGATATTTTTTTCAGAAAGGTTTTGACTATTAATTCAATTTAATAGTAGTAGGGTTATCCAAGTGATAAGTGGGTTGAGTTTTGGTAGTTACTAAGAAAATCAGTGTCCTTTCTCTAAGTTGTTGAATTTATGTATTGTTAAAAGAAGATTTAGAGAGTTTTGCTTTTGATATTAATAATTTATTGAGCAAAAAATAAATCATTTATAGACACCTGGGTGGCTCAGATGGTTAAATGTCTGCCTTTGGCTCAGGTCATGATCCCAGGGTCCTAGGATCAAGTCCGTCATTGGGCTCCCCACTCAGTTGGGAGTCTGCTGCTCCCCCTGCTTGTGGTCTCTCTCTCCCTGTCAAATAAATAAATACAATCTTAAAAAAAAGAAAGAAAGAAAGAAAGAAATCATTTGTGAACAGAGATACTTCAAATCCAAAACTGTCATAAAGCTTAGAAGCTTGATTATACAGGGTGGCTTATAAAGTGAAAAATGAAGAAGGGGTTTAAACTTTACAATGATTGGTTATTATGATGGGGGTTTCCAGATGTCAGGGGATTGCTTAATAGTGATTATTTTATATCACTTTAGTATGATGACTTAAGTTTCTTTTATGATTATCAGAGACCGTACAAGAAATAATCTAAGGTAAATTGCTCTTATGTTCATGAAATAAGCTAGATTCAGTTTTGCTTACATGGCTTAAATGGTTTTGTCTGCTCCAGGGATTTTCAAGCCTGCTTTCCGTTTTATTTTATTTTAGCGGTACATAGGGTTGTTGGTAACATATCTTTTTATCCCTTTATTAACCACAGTGTCTGTAGGGACACATCCTCTTTCACTGCGGACGTGGGAAATTTGTGTTTTCTATTTTTTTCCCTTGTCAGTTTAGTGAGATGTTTATCAACCTTGTTGATCTTTTGAAGGAAAAAATTTTTACTTAATTGATTCCTTGTCATATCTACTGAATAGAGAGTATATATAGGGATAACATCTATTCGTACTTCATGCAATATTAATATATTTGGATTTATAGCTATCATTTAATTATTTGGATTTATATCTAGTATTTTATTATTTGAAAATCACATATCTACAAATGACTTAACCAGTGTATTAAAAAACTCTCAAAATTAAAAAAAAAAAAGAAACAAACCACTGAATAGTCAGCAAAGACATGAATGATACTTTGTAAAAGAAGCAATTAAAGGGGCCCCTGGGTGGCTCAGTGGGTTAAGCCTCTGCCTTCGGCTCAGGTCATGATCTCAGGATCCTGGAATCAAACCCCACATTGGGCTCTCTGCTCAGCGGGAAGCCTGCTTCCCCCCGTCTCTCTGCCTGCCTCTCTGCCTACTTGTCAAATACTTTCTGTCAAATAAATAAATAAATAAAAATCTTAAAAAAAAATAAGCAAGAAATATCCCCTGGAATAGAAATTAGGCAAATATCAAATATTTCTTATCTAAACTTTCTTTTTTTATTTAATTTTTTTCAGTGTTCCAAAATTCATTGTTTATGCTTATCAAAATTTTCTGATCAAAACTTTCTGTTACATTAGAATATAGTCTCTACCATAATACCCCAAATGCAGTTAATTTTTGAAGCTGAAATTTTGATTTATTTAGCTTGCAGAGTATTATATAGGCATACCTCATTTTATTATGCTTTGCTTTATTGAGGTCTTTTTATTCCTTTTTTCTTTTTTTTACAAGTTGAAGGTTTGTAGCAATCCCATTATCAACTAAGTCTATTGAAGCCATTTTTCCAAGAGCTTTTGGTCACTTTGTGTCTCTGTATCACATTTTGGTGATTCTCACAATTTTTCAGTCATTATCATTATTATATTTTTATGGTAATCTGTGATCAATGATCTTTGATGTTACTATTGTTGTGGGGCACCACGAACTGTGCCCACATAGAGAAACAAACTTGATCAATAGACCTTATGTGTGTCTGACTGCTTCACCTCAATCTCAATCTCCTCACCCCAATCTCTTCCCTGAGACACAACAATATTGAAATTAAGTCAATTCATAGCCCTGCAAGAGCCTCTAAGTGTTCAGGTGAAAGGAAGAGTCACACATGTCACTTTAACTCAAAAGCTAGAAGTGATTAAGATTAGTGAGGAAGGTGTGTCAAAAACCAAAATAGTCTAACAGCTACTTCTTGCATCAAATAGCCAAGTTGTGAATGCAAAGGGAAAGTCCTTTTTTTTTTTTTTAATTTTATTTATTTATGTGACAGAAAGAAAGAGCACAAGCAGGGGGAGCAGCAGGCAGAAGGAAAGGGAGAAGCAGGCGTCCCACTGGGCAGGGAGCCGGACATGGGATCCAATCCTAGGACTCTGGGATCAGGACCTGAACCAAAGGCTGATGCTTAACCGACTGAGCCACCCAGGCGCCCCGCAAAGGGAAAGTTCTTGAATGAAATTGAAAGTGTTAACACCAGTGAACACACTGGTGATGAGAAAGTGAGACAGCCTTATTGCTCATACAGAGAAAGTCTGAGTGGTCTGGTTAGAAGATCAAAGCAGCCACAAGAGTCCCTTCAGCCAAAGCCAAATCCAGAGCAAGGCCCTAAGTCTCTTCAATTCTACAAAGGCTGAAAGAGGTGAGGAAGCTGCAGAAGGAAGTCTGAAGCTCATAGAGGTCAGTGCATGAGGTCTAAGGGACGATCCCATCTCCATGACAGAGAAGTGCAGGGTGAAGCAGCAGGTGTTGGTGGAGAAGCTCAACATGCTCCCCGGAAGATCCGGCTGACCTCACTCATGAGGCTGGCTGCACTGGACAAGATTTTAAATGTAGACAAAACAGCTTTAGATTGAAGAAAATGCCACCTAAGGCTTTCATAGCTAGAGATAAGTCCATTGCTGGCTCCAAAGCTTCAAGGGGCACGCTGGTTCTCTAGTTAGGGGCCAGAGCAGCTGGTGACATACATTTGAAGCCAATGTCTGTTTACCATTTGGAAAATTGTCAGGCCCTTAAGAATGATGCTAAATCTACTCTGTCCATGGAACTACAGTCTAGATGACAGCATAGCTGTTGTCGACATGATTCACTGAGCATGTAAGGCCCACCATTGACACCTACTGCTCAGAAAAAGAAAATCAGAAAAAAGATTCCTTTCAAAGTATTACTGCTCACTTGACGATGTCCCTGGTCACCCGAGAGCTCTGATGGAGATGTCCGATGATGCTAACATTTTCCTGCCTGCTAACACAACAGCCCTTCTGCAGCCCATGGATCAAGGAGTCATTTCAACTTTCATGTCTTATTATTTATTTAAGAAATACGTTTCATAAGGCTAGAGCTGCCATAGATAGTGATTCCTCTAATGGATCTGGGAAAAATACATCAAAAGTCTTCCAGAAAGAATTCACCATTTGTGATGCCACTAAGAACATCCGTGATTGGTGGGAAAAGGTCAAAACATCCACATGAACAGGAGTTGGGAAGACGTTGATTCCAACCTTCATGGATGACGGTGAGGGTTCAGGACTTCATTGGAGGAAGTAACTGCAGACGTGGTGGGAATAGCCCGGGAGCTAGAATTAGCCATGGAGCCCAAAGGTGGGACGGAATTGCTGCAATCTCTTGATCAAACCTGAATGGGTGAGGAGTCGCTTCCTATGGATGAGCAAAGAAAGTGATTTTTTGAGATGGAAACTACCCGTGGTGAAGATGTAAAGATTGTTGAAATGACAACAAAGGATTTGGAATCTGACATACACTTAGTTGATAAAGCAGCGGTAGGATTTGAGAAGATTGACTCCAATTTTGAAAGAAGTTCTACTGTGGATACGATGCTATCGAAAAGGATCACGTGCCACAGAGAATTTGTCTATGAAAGCATGAGTCAAACAATATGACCAACTTTATTGTTGTCTTATTTTCAAAAATTACCACAGCCACCCACCCTCCAGCAACCATGGGCATGGGGGCAAAACCCTCCACCAGCAAAAAGATTGTAACTCACTGATAGCTCGTATTATGCCAACCTTTTCCTTAGCAATAAAGTATTTTTTATATAAATGTGCACATTTTTAGACATATTTTTATCGCACTTAATAGACTATGGTATAGCATAAACATAACTTTTGTATGCACTGGGAAACCAAAAAAATTATTATTGCATTACTTTATTGAGGTGATCTGGAACCAAATTCACAGTACATCTGATGGACACCTGAATATTGATGTGATTATCTCTAGGTATCACACCTGTGTCTCAGCATCTGTAGAAAGTATACAGTATTCCCAGCCCCAGATTTTTGTAGATTTGATTTAGTTGAACTTCCAATGATTTTGCTAATATTCATAATAACCTAATCACTGGCTATTTGAATTTAATAAGTTATTTTCTGAATTTTTAAAATGTTTTAAAATTACTTAAAATGTTTTGGGGATTAATAGGACTTTAATCACACGTTAAAAATCCCTTCAACTACTTGTGTATATTGAGTCCATTTTATTTTGCACATTCCCTTGATGTTATTATATGACAAGCCACAGAATAATTTGTGAATATTAAGTGTGACTTCACAGAAAATAGAACTTTGGCCTCTGATGAGGAAGATAAGAGTCTTAGCTTATCTTTCAGAGAGGTTTTAAGGAATTCAGGGTGTTACCTTCTGTGAGGAGATTAAAAGAGGTCTAGGTTTGAAAATAAATAAAAAAATAAATAATACTCCATTAATCTAATCAGTCTTTTTTAAAAAAAAAAAAAGATCACTGTTGAGATATTAGAGGGAAATATATACTCTCAGTAACTAACTGGGTGTTTGCTTTCAACGACTCTATTCCTGGTACTTTTGGACAAAATTTCATTTATATGAGGCATCGGTAAATCAGATGTGCTGGACTTAGGCCCATTCGGCCAGGTTTTATAGCTGAAGGGAAAGCTGATATTGTCACTTGAAAAGAGTGGGTCTGAGATACCTTTCTCGGGACAGCCAGCGCCCCACGATGCACGTGACACACGCTGCAGGTGCAGCGAGAAGAGGTTAAGCTTTCAGTCACCAAAACTCTCATCCTCACTTCCCAGCACAACTGCTATAAATCAGTAGTCAAGGAATGATGAAATAGTACCTATAACATCAATATTTGAAAGCACGATCATAGTTTTTGAGGGGCTCATAACGTATACAAATAGACACACGTGTACACATACCCATATATACTTATACATACTTATGTGGGCAGATATATACATATGTACACTTTTTTTTTTAAGGTTTTATTTATTTATTTGACAGAGATCACAAGTAGGTAGAGAGGCAGGCAGAGAGAGAAAGGAGGAAGCAAAGACTCCCTGCCAAGCAGAGAGCCTGATGCAGGACTCTATCCCAGGACTCTGAGATCATGACCTGAGCCGAAGACAGAGGCTTAACCCACTGAGCCACCCAGGCGCCCTGTACACTTGTTTTTATGTGGCAACATACATGCTTCCTGTAATTTCTTTCCCCGAGACTTACCGCTTCTGCTAGATCTCTGTAAGGATACCACGCTTGTCAGGTCGGAAGTTGCAGAAAAGAAGCCTATCCCCAGCAGGGAGCTACCACAGTGTGAACAAACTGATGTTTTCTACAGCTTTAAACGCTCCTCAGGATGTTGTGTTTGTACTGGCCCCTCTTCGATTTGGAATAATCCTCGTATTTGTGCACTTTGCACAAATTCATTGTAAAAATATATAATCACGTTGAAGGGTGTAATTCATTACCCTTCAAGGTATGCTCCTAACTTTATTTCCTTGGACTAGGTCTTAGATGAACCCATCTGTGAGATTTGGTATTCATGAGAGATGGGATTGCAAAGAGATTCCAAACAGTTGAAATGGAGCGCCCTCTGGTGTTCATTCGAAGTATTGCCAGTTGGAAGTTTGGTGTTTTGTTTTAAGCTTCAGTATTACTGAAGAGGAGGAAAAGTAAAGTTATGCAGTTTTCTCCTTTGACGGAATCAATTTTCATAATAATTGGTGGACGTTTGGGGAAGTACCTGGTGAGTTATTCTTGTGAACCCATGAAGGAACCTCTTTATTTTTATCTCACTCCTTAGGCTTGCAGATAAACATAGGATCAGTTTCCTCTTTCTCCTTGGGAATTCCAGTCACTCTCAAATTCTTCTCCCAAATTTCTGGGAATCTTCAAAGTTGTCTCAAACATACTTGAGAATTATTCTCTTAGAGATGACTAAACTTTCTCAGAAGAAATTGACTTTTGGGAGGATGAGATTCATTTGTATGGGGATAAAAAATTGTGAGCTCCTGGCTGACTCAGTCTGGGGAGCATGCGACACTTGATCGTGGGTTCAAGCTCCATGTTGGATGTAGGGATTACTTAAATAAATAAATAAATAAATAAAGCTTTAAAAAACAGGGTAGGAAGCTGAAAAGTTGTGGAACATTGGGCACTGCTAAGAAAATGTTGGTTTTAAAGAATGATTAATTGGGTGAGGCAGGGAGCAAGGAAGCATCCTGAAGACAGTGGACACTTGTAACAGGAATGAGCACATGCAAAATGTAGACAGAGAAATGCACTGGAAAAGGTGTATTAAGGGCCAAAGGTAAACTCTGACTATAATTCAGTCAGTGGCCTAGAGAGAGGAGACAGTGACACTGCCATACCTTGTGTGTCCCCTCTTCTTCCACAAGTGATAGAAGACCAGTGGAGTCTGGCGAGCGGCTTCCCCAGGCCTGCTCTTGGCTAACAGTTGGAGTAGAGATCCTAGAGGTAATTATCAGATGCGGCATCCTGGGGGTTTAGCTAGCACTGAAGAAGATAGTCCAGGACTGGACTGGATTATAAAATCCAAATACAGAAAAACAAAGTAGGGTTGGGGACTGAAAGAGAAGCTAAGAAATGCAGATATGGAAGGAATTTGTGGGGCCAGGGTTCTACATCTCCCATGTTTTATGTTTGTTTCTGTTTTGTCTTCTCAGAATCCTATGCCAGAGTCTTTGGGAACTGATGTGCTGCAAACCAAAATCATATCACTAATTCAAGTTCAAAGCCTGAAAATGCCCAGGATTTTGGGTTGGATGATGGAGTAAAGTCCTTTGAAAATGAGTTTGCTTTTTTCCACTTATATATCCTCTCCCTCTTTGTACCCTGCTTGTTGATAAGCAGGACCATACAATTTCACTCCTGAAACTGTTGTTTTAATTAATTTGAGATGAAGTGAGGTCACAAAGCATTCATGTTCTCTGAAACCACATCTTTTCCTATTTCTGCTGTAGCATTTGGCCGTTGGAGTTGTGTTTGTTGTTTTCATGTCTACATATCCCATTTGTATTAGAGCGCCTGAAAAGCAGAGACTATAACCTATTCCCCTTTGTATTTTTAGCATCTAGCGCAAGAAGGGCTTGGTGAAAAAGAAAAAGGAACGTGATTTATAAGTACTTTTCTGAAGAAATGAAGGAAGGAAGGAAGGAAGGAAGGAAGGAAGGAAGGAGGGAATTGTAGAGGTACATTCTAACAAACGGAGTGTAAATAAACTGAGCCCAGCTCAGCCGTTTAGATTTGGATAGCCGTCTATCACGCCTTTAAGTTTCTGTTCTATATTGGGTGGTCAGAAGCTTGAACAAATGAAAATAAGAAATAAAAAAGAAAAAGCGCAATAGAATGTTCCATATTGTTTATTATGTAAAATGGAATTCAAAAGAGGCCCCCTGGCATCTTATAAAATTTCAGTCATACTATGAATCTATTTTCTCCATAAATCTCAAATGTGGCCCATTTTGTGAGGGGATTTGTGTTTGGTGGTCAGCACTGAGGATGATGGCTGATTTCTGGTGGTGGGTTACCTACGTTAATAATGGGGTGAATGAAATGGAAAATCAAAAACCTTACTTTATTTCTTTCTGAGAGACCCATCTTTCTCATCTTTATTAAAATACGAATTGTCCTGAAATTTGTAGACCTCAGGATATCTTTCTGAGTAAGCACAAGTTATAATTGTAATCTTGTAATCTAGTCAAGTTCAATTTTAAAAAGCTGCTGTTTTCTTTTTTCTTTTCCGTTTTGACCTTCAGCAAAGTCGTTTAAACATTTTTAATTGCTTGACCACGAGATGGCCTCCCATCTTGGCAAATCTGTGGGTCCTGCTGATCAGTGGCTCTGATAATTTAAGCATCAATGTCAGTTTGTCAAATGGGCAATATGTCACTTCCAGAGATTTTAGACCATTTGCTTATTGGCAATTTGTTATCATTTGAAGCTGGTTTTCTTCTTTAAAAAATTATGATCCTGGGTTTCTGAGTTTAATATTCTACCTGAGGAATAAAAGAGATTCCCATTCAGCTCTTCCACAATGATGGTTTTTATCATCCACAAACTTCTTTAGGGAGAAGGTCACTTTTTTGCAATGTTTGACTCTATGCCTGGACATCGACTGTGAGCAAGGTATAGGATTGAAATACATATTCTTGGTATGTTGACTACTTGGCGGTGGACCTGGTATTACTCCGGAAGTCACCAACAGGTGAAAAAGGCATCCTGAGACCTGAGATAAGGCTTTTAAAAAACATAAAATTAAATGTTTTTCTCCTTTCATGTTTTTCTTAAAAAAGTATTTGTGCTATTGTTAATCTAATTCAATAGTTACTAGGATTTGAGTATGACTCAGTTAATTTTTTTTAATATCAATGAAATATTGCAAATATTCACTGAAGTAGAGTGGATAATAGTACAAGGGAACTGCTATATAACCTCACTCAGATTTGACAATTATCAATATTTTGCTACTTTTGCTTGACTATTCCTTTCCCTTTCCTTTTTTCTTTGCTGAAATATTCTAAAGCAAATCCTACATTTTACCAATAGATGTGTGTATCTCAAAAAGAACCTTTTTTTAAAAAAAAAAGCTAATGAATTTAAATTTAAAAAATATTTTAACCAAAATGCCATTATCAGATCTAACAAAATTAAAAATGTTTCTTGGTATCAAATGATATTCAGCTCATAATTAATTTCCCAGATTGTATCAAAGCGTGTTTTTACTGTTGTTTCCTTGAGGATGCAACACTCAATGTTTAAAATGTACTTGAATCCCCACATGAGACCCATCATTAAGAACATAATGACAAATCACCTACATGCACTTGGAAATACTTTTGAACGGGGCTGTATCTTATCAGTCTCCATATTGTCTACATATTCTTGGAAAATGATAATGCATATGTGTTAGACATTTTTCAGGCTACAGACAATGCTTGATGATCACACATATTTGTAGCATTTGTAATAATTTGTAATTCCTCCTCAGGCTCTGAATCCTTGGTCTAGACTACATTCGTTAAGTGGTAAAAGATGATTTTAACTTAGACCAAAGTTTTTATTTTATTTTTGTAATTATTATGTTTATTTTATTTAATTTTTTTTTGTTTTTTGTTGTTGTTATTATCAAAAAATTATGACCTGATCTCCATTGTAGGAATTTTCTTGTAATCCTGGATTATTATTCTAATGGTTTTCTAGGCCTTTATAGCATGGAGTACTTAATAAGTGAGATAATTTTAGATCCTTTTGATTTGGTAAAACCTGAGCTTCCTTATTTGATTCCTTACTTGATTCTGGTGTTCTCCATTTTAATACTATTTATCATTTATTCATATATTTCCCAATATGAATTCTGTACTATTTAAAGTTATTTTTCATTAAAATGATACCTTATGAATTAAATTCTAAAAAATGATCATGTCAGAGAAGTGAAATATATTCATTGTAAGAAATTATAGAGCTATTAAAAAAAAAGAAAGGAAAATAATAACTCATAATCTGTGACCTAGAGAGAACCTCTGATAATATTTTGACATATAGTCTTCCAATTTTTTCTATAAAAAGTTGGCTCTTTCTGCATGTATAATTTAGTATTCTACTTCTCTACATTGTGTTGTGAATATTTCCGTTTTTCATCATGCTTATAAATGTGGTTTTTACAAGTTTCCATAATATATCACTATATGAATATACCATAACTCACTTAAACATTGTGTGTTTGCTGAGCCTAGAAAGATAGATGCATATACATGTACATACACATACACATATACACAAAACATTGTTCTATATTTCTTCTGATGATTTCTTTTTAAAGTAATTTAAAACTATTTAGTAATTATTAATTAGTGATAGACCCTTTAAACTAATTGTTCCATGAAACACCGGAGACAATGTCCTTGTTTGCTTTGATCCCCAAATCGCTAGGATGTGCTTTGTGTTTCTCAAGTTCCCCAGCACTTGGCATCTGCTGACTCCTCGGCGCCACCCCTTCTATCCTGTTGCATTACTTCCTGCCATATTACCCAAAGAAGCCCTAAATTCCTCTCATTCAGTCACAAAAAGATTTCCAATTCTTAGTCTCTAACAGAAATGCAGGCCCACCATTGGTGTATCTTGAACACAGCAAAGCTCTGAGCAAAACACAATGGGCCTTCAATGACCACAATCTAACCTTAAAGAGTAGTTAGGGTTATGGAGGCAAATTTTCTTCCATTAAGGAACCAATCTTTTGCTTTGAAATTTTCCAGGAATAGTTGGGGCAGTAGCTAAGAGGTAAGGCCAGGAAATATGTGTCAAATTCTTAGCACAATGCTTGGCACCTGGGAAATGTTTAATAAAAGTTAATTGTTGATGATAAAGACAATGGATACATCTCTTTATGAATACCTTTGTTTACACCTTGTGAAACTGACATTTTCATTGGCCAATGGTACACAGAGTGGTATTCTATATAAGGTGTTAATATATGTTTAACACATTTTGAAAAAGCTTTTGGGTTGAAGAAACGAAATTTGAAAAAGCATGTTCCAGTGAGAAAGCACTGTGTATGATATCGATAATTCTACTACTAACACTACTACTACTAATTGTTGGTAGTATGATATTTGTATTCCTTTTCTCCAACAGCAAATCTTGAGTCTGGGATACATAAATCTCTCCCACTGTGGATAATTTGGAAAACAACAACAACAACAACAACAACAACAACCAGGAACTGAATGATTAACATTTTTTAAAAAGGGGAAATAAAATAAAAGACAAAGCAGGAACAGGAAAAAAAAAAAGTATGACAAGATAAAGCCAGTTCTTTCTCAGAATGACAACTGAGCAGTTTTCAAAGCAACTAAAGGTTTTGACATAAAGTTTATGGGCTGAAACAAGGCTATATAATTTCATATATTGGGGGAAGGATTTGAGAAATGCCTAAAAGCTATGCAGAATAATCTCAAGAGAAGTTAACAATGTATATTCTTTCTTCAGCTTTCACATTTTTTGCATCTCTTTGAATACAATAGGATCTGAAAGCATGAATCTATGGGGTCAACATAACAAAAATCTTAAAACATTGTCTATTTATATGGATGCTCCTTAGTATTCAATGATCTACATAAAAGCAAAATTAGTTAAAAAATGTGTCATTAAAATCTCAGAGGAGGGATAGCCTAAGAATGTTCTAGCAAGTAAAAGATGGTAATTGTGCCCTGGGACACTCTGCATTATAGTAGTGAAATATATATAAAATGTAATTTGATGGGAGAGACTTTTGCCTTCATTTTAAAGTCTATAACAAACCTGTAAGAGTTTGCTCAAGTTCACCTAAGATACCGGATGTCACTCTTTCTCTCAAATCTGAAGTTCTTAAGTAGAAATTGCTTTACCACAGACCGTTTCAGCAGCTTCATCTTCCTGGTTGGACATGACGTAATTTCCCTTTTGCTAAATTAACAACCACCCTAAAAGTTAGTGACTTTAAACAATGACCACTGATGTATCACATACTTCCTCAGGTTGGCAGTCTGTGCTGGTCTGAGCTGGGCGATCTTTCTGGTCCAGGCCAGCTCTGGCTGGTATGCCTGGAGCTTCTCCCCACATGAATTCTTATTCCTCACCAGGCAGTCTTGGGCTTGTTCACATGGCAGCGTCATTCCAAGATTATCAAGCCAGCAGGTCCCAACTCATCAGTACTTTCCAAGTTTTTGCTTGAGTTACACTGGTGACTGTCTCATTGGTCAAAGCAAGTCATAGGATCAGTTCAAACAAAAGAGCTGAAGAAAAATTTTGACTGGAGGAGCTTTAAAGTTACTATGGATCTAGGGCAGGAAAGAATTCGTGGCCATTTTAAAAATTTACCACAAAGATGAATCTACTATAGATTTATAGACTGCCTAATTTATTTGCTACATATCCCCATTTTATAAATGAAGACCTAATTTTCAAAAAAAAATTAAAGTATCCAAATTCTCAAAAGATGACAAATAATGGCATGAAAATTTGAACCCTTTCAACCTGACCTTGCTGGTACTACCATTAGACCATGCTGATTCCCCAGGGACCCTGGAGGACTAACACATTTGCATTAGATTACAAAAATCCATAAGAAATAACAGTATACAACAGAGACAGAAGTTTGCCTTTATTATTGAAGAGGTGTGTATGTGTACGTGTGTGTGTGTGTGTGACATTTTTAGCAGTTTTCCCTCTAAGGCTTTGGATTATTTGCAACAGGTTTCTGTAGTCTCAGAGTAAATTCATACACAATTTTTTAAAAATTCTTTTTTTTAAAGATTGTATTTATTTATTTGACAGAGAGAGAGAGATCACAAGTAGGCAGAGAGGCAGGCAGAGAGTGAGGGAGAAGCAGACTCCCCGCTGAGCAGAGAGCTCGATCCCAGGACCCTGAGATCATGACGTGAGCTGAAGGCAGAGGCTTAACCCACTGAGCCCTCCAGGCACCCCTTTTTTAAAAATTCTTTTTTTTTAATCCATACACAATGAGGATTTCAAATTGGGGGATATAGTGCTGTAGAATAAAATGAGGTTAAAACTTCAAATGTTATAATGACTTGAATCTGTCCCAAAGTCAGATGAGATTCCATACTGGTTCACTTATAACTATAAACATAGATGATTCCTGCAACAATCAGAGCAGAATTAGAACCAACAAACTTTGCATTTCTTATTCCTCAAAAAAACAGCGTGAGAGTGTGCAAGCAACTGTATAAGACAGCAAGAAATGGAGAAAGGAGAGAACTAGAGGAAAAGTGAAAAGGAAAATCATGGGGAACAAGAACCAGGGGAAGCAAGAGATTCATATACCTGCAGTGGGAGGCACAATTACTTAAACTATTAGAAAGTACAGTTGACCCTTGAATGATGGAAGAGTTTGGAGCACTGACCTCCCACACAGTTGAAAATCCAAGTGTAACTTCTGACTTCCCCAAAACTTTACTAATAGCTTACTGTTGACTGGAAACCTTACCAATAACATAAACATCTGATTAGCACATATTTTGTATGTTATGTTATTGTATATTATTTCTTTTTTAAAAAATATTTTTATTTATTTATTTATTTAAGAGAGAGCACACATATGCAAGTGTGAGCATGGTGAGGCGGGGAGGAACAGAAGGGGAGGGAGAAGGAGGGGAAAGAATCTCAAGCAGTCTCCACATTGAATGCAGAGCTGGACGGGGGCTTCATCTCACAACACTGAGATCATGACCTGAGCCAAAAAAAAGAGTTAGATGTTTAACCAACTGCGCCACGCAGGCACCCTCCCATATACTGTATTCTTAAAGTAAGCTCAAGAAAAGAAAATGTCATTAGGAAAATCCTAAGAAAGAGGGATGCCTGGGTGGCTCAGTTAAGTGTCTTCCTTTGGCTCAGATCATGGTTTCAGGGTCCTGGGATCAAACCCCGCACCAGGCTCCTTGCTTAGGGGGAGCCTGCTTCTCCCTCTCCCACTCCTCCTGCTTGTGCTCTCTCTCTCTCTCTCTCTCTCTCTCTCTGTCAAGCAAATAAGTAAAATCTTAAAAAGAAAAGAAAAGAAAACCCTAGGAAAGACAAAAATACACTTACAGTACTATACATATATTTATTGAAAAAAAATCCTCAAATGAGTGGACCCACACAGTTCAAAATTATGTTGTTCAAGGGTCAGCTGTGGCAATATTTTTGCTGACTTAGAAGAATGGCAATTATTTTGTTTTTTTCCAGACACAATGGGATCTCATTGAATGTGCTCGGTTTTAATAGTATGTATTTGAGGTCATTTGTTAAAACAATGTTTTATTTTGAGATCACTACAGACTCACATGCAGTTGTTAGGAATAATACAGAAAAATCCAATTATTCTTTACCCAGTTTCCCCAATCATTATATCTTGTCAGGTCATTTTGAAGGGAAAAAAGTAACTGAAGCATTTCATTTAAAAAATGATTAAAGCCTTGGAGTTAAAGAATTTTCATCATAATTAAAATTACTCAAGGTAATACCTCACATTAACAGAATGAAGCACAAAACCACACAACATCTCAATTAATGTAGAAAAAGCATTTGACATATTTAACACTGTTTTATGAAAACAACTCATAACAAATTAAGAATAAAAAGCATACACCTCAACATCATACATACCATATATGAAAAGCCTGCAGGTAACATCTACATAAGTGTAGAAAACCCCAAAGATTACATAAAAAAAAAATACTGTTAAAAACTAATAAAGTTAGAAAAGTTGTACGATTCTCACCTAAACCAGGAGATGAAAGATTATACATTGAAAACTATAAAATATTGTTGCAAGAAATTTTAGAATATACAAATAAGTGGAAAGACATTTCATGTTCATGGACTGGAAGACAATATTGGTAAGATGTCCATCCTACCCAAAGCAATCTACAGATTCAGTGTAATCAAAATCCCAATGTTATTTTTGCAGAAAAAGAAAAATCTGTCCAAAAGTTCACATAGAATCTTAAGGGACCCAGAATAGCCAAAACAACTTTGAAAAAGATTAAAGTGGGAGGGCTCACATTTTCTGATTTCAAAATATATTGTAAAGCTACAATAATCAAAACATTGTGGTACTGGTATAAAGACAAACACTGGAATAGAAAAGAATAAGAATAGAGAACAGAGAATAGAGTAGGGAGTCCATAAATAAATTTTCACATATATGATCAAATGATTTCTTAAAATATTTTATTTATTTGAGAGAGAGAAGGAGAGAAAGAATGGGGGAGGGTCACAAGGAGAGGGAGAGAATCTCAAGCAGACTCCCTGCTGGGTGTGCAGCCCCATCCCAGGACCCCGAGATCATGACCTGCACAGAAACCAAGAGTCGGATGCATAACTGACTGAGCGACCCAGGCACCCTGATCAAATGATTTTTAACAAAAGTGCTGAGACCATTCAATGGGGAGAAGACAGTCTCTTTAACAAATAGTATTGAGGAAATTAAGTATCCACACGCAAAAAATGAAGCTGGACCCTTATCTCACTTTCTACAAGAATTAAATTGAAATGGATTAAGGACATAAAAGAACGACCTCAAATGATGGAACACTCAGAAGAAAATATAGGGGAAACAATTCATGACACTGGATCTGGCAATGATTTCTTGAATATGACACAAACTATGGAAGCAAAAATACACAAATGACACTACATCAAACTTAAAAACTTGCATCAAAGGATACAATCAACTAAGTGAAAATGCAACCTACAGACGGGGAGAAAATATTTGCAAATTATATATCTGATAAGGGTTAACATCCAGAATATATAAAGAACTACATGTCAACAACAAAAAACCAAATAACTCAATTTTTAAAAGACTAAAGAACTTGAATAAACATTTCTCCAAAATGATACACAAATGATCAACAAGCATACAAGATGCTCACCATCACTTATCATAAGAGGAAATCAAATAAAAGCCTCAATGAATATCACCTCACATGCATTAGCATGACTGCTACAAAGTAACCAGAAAACAAAACAAAACAAAATTTATTGGCAACAAACAGTATCAGTGATGATGTAGAGAAATTGAAATACCTCTACATTGTTAGTGGAAATGTAAAAGGGTATAACCATATGAAAAACAGTTTGGAATCTCCTGTAAAAATTGTTTAAATTATCTTATGGTTCACCAATCCCACTTCTGGGTATATACCCAAAAGAATTTAAAGCAGAGTCCTAAAGAGATATTTGTACATCCATATTCATTGTGGAATTATTCACAATAACAAAGAGGTAGAAGCAACAAATCTATCATCAGATGAAGAAATAAAGAAAATATGGATATACCTATAATGAATGTTATGCAGCCTTAACAAAGGAGGAAATGTCCAATGGTATGACATGTGATAGGTGGAGATACATGGGTAAACCTCAAGGAAATTATACTAAGTGAAATAAGCCGGTCACAGAAAGACATGTGATGTACTCATATGAAATAACAAAAGTAGTCAAAATCATAGAAAAAGAAATTAGAAAAGTGGTTGCCAAAGGTTGAAGGGATGATGGAGGGGGAATTAGTGTTCGATGGGTCACATTTTCAGTTTTCCAAGATGAAAAAGTTCTAGAGATCTGGTGTACAACAGTATGACTATGCTTAGCACAGCTGAGCCATAAACTTAAAAATGGTTAAGATGGTAAATTTAATGTGACTTTTTTTTTTAACCACAGTAAAAAAAAAAAAAAAAAAAAAAAGTTGTTAAGACACATTCCTCCTCTTCTCATCAGTTTCTGAAGTTCAAAAGCAGAGCTTTGCTCAGTGAGTTATTTAATCAATGAAATCTCCGGTTTTACTGAAAACATTGGTGATGACAAAAATGAGAGCACTTAATACCACCAAAATTTCACACTCCTGGCCATCTGCTCTTCAGAGTGAGGGAATCTTGAAGACAAATTAACATGTGGCATATGAAAGAAAGGCAGAGAAGTTGGGACTCTGCCCAGACCTTCAAAGACCAGCACTATCCATTTGATTTGAAAGCAGTTTTCTTACATATGGGCGGGTCCTTTGCATTCCCTGCCAAGCTATTACTTTATATAAACAATCGTCTGTAGTCCAGTTCATCCCATGATCTTCTGTTATATCATTCAGCTTCAAGCACGGCTATCCACACGCCAGGTTAATTGCACCTCTGATCACACTCCTTCAGATCCAGCTTTCACACTCAAATTAGCCTTCCTATGTGGGGTATAGAATAGGGTCAAACAAGCAGTAAAATGCAAATCTTTGCAGAGCCCTAGAAGTGGACTTCTTTTGTCAGGAAACCTTTAGACAAGCAACCAAGGGCAACCTTAACATTTTTAAATAGAACCACAGCTGGACGGGCAGCGGCAGCCGCGGCACCTGGAAACTTGTCAGAAATGCAGATTGTCCAGACCCACCCAGACCTACTGAATCAAAACGCCCTGGGGATGGGTTTCAAAACCCTCTGGGTGATCTGATGCCAGCTGAAATTTGGGAGCCACTGCTCCTGATTGTCTACCTCAATGTGACCAGGCTAAATTCGCTCCATTTCAGAGCAAATGTGGGGAAAAATGACACCAGGGGGCAGTGTTTGACTATTTCTGCCTTTTTCATTAACTTGTACTCCCCATAGACAACCAAGTTGCCTAGCCTGAATATTTAGCTCACTTAGTAAAAAATAAATTTCATAGTTATTTTTCTTTCCAAAAAGAAGACAAAACTATTTCCTTGAAAATACAGAACCAAAATCTAAAAATAAAATAGGTGGTTTTTTTTTTCCTTTATTATTGTTTTTGTTGTTGTTTTTGTTTTTGTTTTTTTTCCTTTTGGGAACTTAGGGAGATTTAACTTGGAGGAAGCTTTTAAATTGTATTACATCAAGATACAAATGTGGCTGTGCTGGAAACTCTTAAGTATATTCTCGTAAGTCAACAGAATGTTCATTCCTGCTCCTCAGCAATCCTGTACTGTTTTTGGTTTGTTTTCCATGACTTTGGACTGCCCAATCTACATATGTGCCTCTGGTGTGAACAGTGAACTTTAGGCTAGTTTATATTTTGTAAAGGGTTCACTGCAATACAAGCCAGAGTTTTAATCACAGCAAATGGGATGAAGTTGGAAAAGAGTTACCACTGCCCTAAAAGATGATGTGACATATATGTGATTTCATGGTGAGTCAGTCAGGCTTTTCCAAGGGAAATGATTCGTTTTCCCATTACAGGATCCAACACTGGCCGCTTTCTGATCACCAGTGGCTACAGGAATTCAGCCCTGATTTGCTTGGAGCCTTCTAGAAGCCTGCCCTCTCAGTGACCCTTCCTAGATCACGGGGATGCTGGCCCACAGCACGGGGCTTGCTCACGAGAAGGAGCACAGAGAAGGTGTTGAGGTCTAGCTGTAGCCTAGTCCCATTCACCACACCCTGGAAGCACAAACAGTTTTTTCTTTTAACACTATTGTACCCTGAAGGGCTTTGCTTGATAAATGGCCTTTGAATGGTGTGTGTAAGAGCACACAGTGCCTTCTCCAAATGGCTGCTGCCAAAAATGGTAAGCATGGTCAGAGCTACTGCTTGCTGCGTGCTACTGAAGCTTAGTCTTCTGATGTTCTTTAATCTGGAACATACATTTGTTCCTGTCAGCAATCCTAAGCTATGGCGGCGGGATTCCATACACAGAAGATGAGGCTTGATCTCCTCTATCAGCGACCTGTTAGCTAGATCTTCCTGATGCCGTATTACATTGACCGCTATGCTGCGGGGGTGGGGGTCGGGGGACAAATACATCAGTGCCTTTCCAGATCAGGATCCCATCTTGTCTTGAGATCACGTTTCATTGTTCCCCAAGCCAAGAACGCATGGGGTCTGATCCCCGGCCAGATAATGTGATTCTGGGACATAGATCGGGATTACTGAAGATAAAGTGGCCTGGCCATGAGGCATACTGTAAGAACACATGTGCTTATCAGATTGCACCCCGTGTCTGTGGCGGCGGCCCTCCTGCCAAGTCGGAGCACCACTAAGCTCATCCCTCCCCTCCGCTCCCACGCGAGTCACAGGTTTGCTTTCACTCCAAAAGCAAAACATAACAGTGAGAGAGGCCCAGTCCTACTCAAGATCTACAAGCTGTCAGTTCGTGTGGGGACAGAGGCTGCCTTCCAGCTGAGGCAGCACCCCAATAATGCCAAGAGGCTCCTTTGGCACCCTCCCGAGTGCAAGCTGTTTCTTCCTGAAGGAATCGCTGATTCTCTGGGTTCTTTGTGTTGCACTGTTGCTCACATCGTAAATGCACCCAGGCTGCAAAGCCTCATTTTGGTTCAAGCACCTAAAAGCAGGTTTTTAGCCTCTGCGTGTCTTGCTCCTTTTATGGTAACTGCTGAGCTCTGAACCACGGACAGAGCAGGGCCCTATCTTTGAAAGGAACTTGGAAGTCAAAGGCAGTATCAATAATTGAAGACGTCGAGCTGCTTTTTTTATGTACCTGATAAAAACATATTTAAGTTGGGACACCTGGGTGGCTCATTTGGTTAAGCATCTGCCTTTGGCTCAAGTCATGATCCCAGGGTCCTGGGATCAAGTCCCATGTCCAGCTCCCTGCTCAGAAGGGAATCTGTTTCTCTCTTTACATCCGTCTCCTTCCCCACTGCTCATGCTCTGTCTCTGTCTGTCTCTCTTTCTCTCAAATAAATACAATCTTTTAAAAAAATAAAATTAAATAAAAAACATATTTAAGTCAACCACTTTTTGAATGGAGTTACATGTCTGGACCCCAAAGGAGGAAGTCATTAGCCTAGAAGCATTTCAACATTTGTGATGGAAAATCACTGGGTTTTAAGTGAAAAATAAAGGAGGTAGAAGTGGTTCTTTTGTAATTATATTCTTCCATTTACAATCTCCCTTATATAAAGGGTGGGGGAGAATCTCCTCGTTTCTTAAGGTGTAGGGGACAGACCATCTCTACCAAAGATGTCTGGAGTGCTTGCTACATATGTATTCCCAGCCCCACCAAAGATCAGAATCACTGCGTTTGGGGAATCAGGAATCCGTATTTTAATGAGATTTCCGGGATACTCTTTTTGGACACTGAAATTTGAGAACCATTTATCCAGCATCTTAAGAGACTCTCAGATTTCTAATAATGATAGAATCCTCTAAAGAGTTAGCATGTGGTGCTGTGGGCTCCAGTGGTACCTTCGACTAACCCCCCTTGCAGAATTACCCAAAGCTAGGTGCTTGTTCTTACTATGTACATATCATCCCCCACCATGCAGATCTCTCAAGGGCAATAATCAGGCCTTGCACTCCTCCATTTTCAGCAGTGACAATGACCCTGGTGCTCTAAGTAAACAAAAGGCAGAGCAAGTATTTGCATTTAATGCATTATATTTAAAGGAACATCCCACTGGGATTCAGTCAAGATAAGTCTTCCCTGACTGCCTAATTCCATGAAGCCCACAGGACATGGCAAGGTTGGGGAGAAGGCTTCACTGGTTATTGGCAAAATTATGTTAAGAGGATGGTACTTACGAACTGAGTTGAAACCTGGGGTGACCCCAAAGAGATCCTAGTGCTCGATAAGGTCCTGGCATACAGTGGGTGGGTGGTCAATAAATATTTGTGGCATGGAAATGAACATTGTGATTCCAGCGCTTCTCCCATTGCTCTGATTCATAGCCTCCTCTACTTCCTGTCCTGTGATTTTTATTCTCCCTTCCCTACATATCTGCCCTATTGAGCAGAGCCTACTAAATAGTAATAATACTTAATTTGAAAACATCCAGTGGTCTCAGTGAAGAGGAGTGGTCTTGGTAAGTTCCATCAGACCTTATTTACTACCACTTGGACAACTTCAAGCATTAGATCCAAGCAGAAACTCTTAAGGTGATTCAGGTTTGACAGTAATCAAAATGCCCTAGCCTCTAGGAAGTGTGTCCTGAGTGTCTTCGTCATTTCGTCTTTCTACTCGTGAAAACTGCCTTAAACATGTTACTTGGAAAAGAATGTTTCACACGTCTTATTACACGCAGGTCTAATGCCTCCCTCTAGAATGAAAGCTCAGAGAAGACAGGAACTAAAAATATACTTAACACTCCTTATAGGCACAAAGAGGTACCAGAGTTTCAGCAGCTTGCTGGCATTTCATAAATACCGTCATAGCAGAATGAATGGCCGCCAGGATCCTGGCAAAAACAAGGAGTCACAAAAAAGGACTCAAGCCAAGAAGGGGCTGCTGGGTGGTAAGGGGGAACGCCTAAGGGAGAAACCAATGGTAAGTTCTTGCTCACAAAAGAGATTCCGAGCCAAATGCTTACTTACTCTCAAGGACTAGCCTGACTCTGGACATGCTGTTGTTGGTTTGAGAGCCAGGAGGGAAGAGGAAAGAGAAGGAAAGAAGGAAAGAAGGAAAGAAAGAAAGAAAGGAAGGAAGGAAGGAAGGAAGGAAGGAAGGAAGGAAGGAAGGAAGGAAGGAAAAGAAAAAGAAAAATTCGAAATGGAAGCAAACAGACTTGAGGTAAAAGTATTTGCACACATTCATCTAGCCTCTCAGCTTCTCCACTGTGCCTGCTGCCAGTGAATGACCCCCTCCCATCCTTCCCATTGGGAAACAGGTGTCTCCTGCCAATTAGGCTTTAAAAATCAACAGAGGCTTCTTGAGAGAATGATGACAAGTCTAATTGCAAGGAGCAGCTGTAGAGCCCTGGGCTGCACTGGGGCGGAGTCTATTAATCCCCGTTTTGCTGGGTGCCTGGCACAGAGCTTGGTTCAGCTCCCCTGTCACAGGGTTGAGGCTGTAAAATGTAGGGCGAGTATTTAATGGCCTGAGCTCAGCAGGAGGGATTAGAGCTCTCTGCACTGATACTGTGAGTCCAGCGTATAAAAGTCAAGTGGACACAAAGGCACTGTCAGCGAGCAACATCAGCTCAAAGGGCTGCCACCACGGGAGAACGTGTCCGGCATGTTTACCCAAGGCGGTGGGACTCATTCAGTCTCACCATGTTTACTGGCCTGTTGTCAGGACCCCACCCCTCAACCAGGCTAAGAACCTAGAGGTTCTCAGAAGCGTGGCCTCGGCGTGGTTCCTGACATTCGCCTCTGCAATGTGCTTAGATTAATTACATAAGCCCTCATCGGAAGAAACCAAGGGGAGTATGCTAGCATAGTACCTTGTAGGTACGAGACTGGCAAAGCCAAGCCACCAATAAGCAAAAGAAAAAGTGCACGTCTGAAGGGCCCGTGTAAACACATTTTTTAAATAAATTAAGATTATTAACTTGAAAGAGCTTTCTAAGATTTCCTAGCAGGGGAGCATTATTAGATTCTCCAGGGCTCTTCTCTGGGTGTGTTTTCCAGATAGCACGTATGTGGACACAGGCTCATATGCACATGCTTATAGGTTCAGACGTCACCTCTTAGGGAAGTCCTTCTCAGTTCTTCGCTGTGCTTCCTCAACACATTCTTCAGGCCTGCACACCAGCTCTTCTTTGAAAGTGAATTTATACTCTATGTGAGTACGCATTCATTAGTATAGCGCAAACTTCTTTTCACGGGAGGTTGTGTTTTCGTTGTCTTTGTATCCTTATCATATAGCCTTGTACCTCCGCTGTAGTAAGAGCTCCATAAATGTTTCTTTAAACTCCCACCTCCCAAACGAGGAAGTGTGGAATCTATATCTGCCAAAACATTGGTAGCAATTGCCAAGGCAAACATTCTGCAATCGTGCCGCTCTGTTGCCATCTAAGAAGTCATTCCTTTAAAATGCCAGCGAAGACAGGAAAGTCCAAGAAACATTCCTCAGAAAACACATGCAAACATTCATTCTGGAATGCCTTGGCATTCTCTCATAAGAATAGCTCAGGGAGAGTCCAGCAGAGAGAAAAATGAAACCAGAGAATAACATTTGCTCACAGTAACTTATAGACCTTAACATAGGCAGTGCTGAGAGGTCAAGGTCAAATGCAGTAACAGGATGCAGAGTTTTCAGTAGGGAAATTTTGCAAGTCCCATAAACACATTAAAGTTTGCAGTAGAAACTAGCCCATATAGCAATGAAATCCTTTTAACTAACATTTCCTGGACTCTAACTCGATACTACCTTTTGTTCTGACTAATAGAACCCAAAGAGCAATACAATTTTGCCATTGTCTTAAGCTGCTTCTGGAAGGGGAGTGAAGTACTATACTATGAGCGTGAACGCATTGAACTCTAGGCTCTACTAGCAGAATGGATTGTAACACAGAGAAGTGGTCTCAGTCTGAGCGGGATTTTGTCAACCTGAGATACAGGATATAATCATGTTCAGAAGACAAAAAGGGGTTTTAAGAAGAGGAATTAATTAGTATGAGCAATGAGAGTACAAGGTGTGTAAGAAGAGTGAATGAGATCCATGTGAAACCCAGGATGAGAACGGGCTGAGAGGAGAGGAAAAGGAGTAGTGTTGATGCCCCAGCTTCAGGATATGGAGTCTACCCTTGGTTTCTCAAGAGATCCTAGTCTAGCAAAGAGTCTGCTCTTTGAAAGAGCAGAGAGACAAGCTGAGTTCTCCTCTTTATTACCCCCAGTGAGCTGGCTCATTGGGGATGTATTAGAATGGTGGGAAGCAGTCAGAGATTAATGCTGTTAATCATCTTGGCAAAAAGGAGTTGAAATCTTCGGTTAGGGATGGGGCCAAAGGGATGGGGTGAGGACAGAGATTTAAAGAACATTTCAGAAATGGTATGGATAAGACCAGAGAGGGAAGGCAGAGCAGGGGGTCAAAAAAAGCCCAAGGTTTGTAGTTTGGGGAACAAGGTAGATGGTTGTGGCATAAACAAAGATGGAGAATCCAAGCTGAGTTATAGGAAGATTAAATGCAGAATTTGTAAGTAAAAGACAAACTTATAAAGAAGCAGAGAGAATTTACATAGAGATCTGAATCAATACTTAATAACGAATGTTTCGTAAAGATGTTCTAACATAATGAGTCAGTATGTAGGAAAATAAGTCTGCATGAACTGATACATGAATTTGAAGATTCATCTTATAATATCAAATAAGGTGTATATAGCATAGAAAATGAAAGTGGCCAAAACATTAGATCCCCAAAACACAAAGTTGAATTAATTGTTTGCTTAAGTAAGGGAGAATTTATCTAGTTTTACTGACAAAGATCTTACAAAGGGTTTGGGGAAGAACATGGTATGGGTGGTGGTGGTCACCAAGGCAAGAGGATATGGCCACAGTCTTGGAAGCAGGATTTTGCGTTGATGACAGAGGCAGGAGTGGGTAGCTTTCAGTCTTACAAGCTTGTTTACTAGTGTGTGTATGACACCCAATGACTGGCCTTGAAAATGTAAGGCTGCCACTGATAGGTTGGTTTTCAGTCATATGTTCCTGGAAAAATCAGCTTTAACTAGTTAGGCAAGTTGAAAATCATCTTTGGTGTTTGCTTGCGTTTGCCTTTTAACTGAAATTTATTGATTAAATAGGTTAAAAACTAGTTTCTCTGCTTTACTGGTTAGCAAAGCTCTAGAACTCTCAAGCTCTTCTTTTCATTTTTCTTTAATTATTCTCAATAGGTAGGAAACCGATGCAGTAAGGGCCAAATCATCCATTTCACTCCTTTGCTATTCTGGAAATCTAAAAGTAAAAAGCCTCTCCATTTTTGAACTTCTCATAACAATAGAAGAATAAGACAACCAAAGATTTCCAATATTGCCAAGTATTTTGAATTTGTGTGATCTTAACAATGAATCTTCCCCAATTTGGCTAACGCCTAACGGATCTTTTCATCTTGCTTATTTTCATGGTATGATGCATTGTCTCTTATTCTATGAAGAAGATTTCAAATCCAGTACTGAATTGAGATAGCTGAAATCCAGAATGGTTCCTTACTGAACTTAGGGGCTATGAATGTGTGCTGTGGCGTTTCTTTTGTAAATTATTGGTTGCGCCTGTCAAACTGTTTAGATACTTTGAATTCTAAGGTAATTTTTGGTAAGGCACCATTTGGTTCCCTTACAGCTGATGTCTGGGGCTATATGTGCTTCAGCTGTGGTGCTGGTCCTGACAGGCTGACAGAATGCTTGCTAAGTGGTTGTCTAAACAGATGTCTTAGTACATATGTCTTCTCTGCACCAAATCAACAGAAGGCCTGCATTTTTTGGAATCTACTACATTGTTTATATTGTGATGTAAGATTTGGAAGCTGTTTTAATTTTTTTGTTTAAAGCATCTGAAAAGGGGTTCTGCTCCAAAAATTATTAAAATGAAAATAGCATTCAACTCCAAATACCATGCCATAGAGCTCCCATTATAGCACTTATCCCAGGCAATGTAGTTGTCTGTGTGGCTAACCACGTCCTTCTCCAGTCTCTGAACACCCTGGGGGATCAGGCCTCCTTCCTTTGCTATTTTGGCCCAGTGCCTACTCTAGGGCTTGACACATAATAGGTACTCAGTAAATTTTCACTGAATAAATAAATCAGTAAGATTTTAATGTCAGATGCCAAAATATTTCTTAAACACAAACAGAGGTAACATATTCATTTTATTATGCTCATATCTAAGTTCCATTCAACTATAAATTTTCAGAATCCCCAAATAGGAAGAAATGTTGGAACCAATAATTTCCAATCCCCTTATTTTACTTCATAAGGGTTCCTGAAAATACTTTTTGGTGAAACTTGAGGGAATTATGGCAAGTGAAATAAGTCAGAGAAAGACAAACACTATAACTTCATTTATATGTGAAATCTAAAGTAAAACCAACAAAAAAACCCGAAATCACAGTTACAGAGAACAATTAATTGGTGGTTGCCAGAGGCAAGGAGTGAGGGGTGGGCAAAATGGATGAAAGTAGTCAAAAGATACAATTTTCCAGGTATGAAATTGCAAGTCCTGGGGATGTAATGTATAGCATAATGACTATAGTTAACAATACTGTCTTGAAAATTTGGAATTTGCTAAGAGAGTAGGTCTTAAAAGTTCTTATCATAGGGGAAAATAATTGTAACTCTGGTGCTGAACGTTAACTAGAATTATTGTCGTGATTATTTCACAATATATACAAATCACAAATCATTATCCTGTGCACCTGAAACTAACATAATACTATATGTCAGTGACATCTCAATAAAAAAGAACCAGGGGCGCTAGGGTGGCTCAGTCGGTCAAGCTCCTGACTCTTGATTTTGGCTCAGGTCATGATCTCTGGGTCATGACAACAAGTCGTGAGAACAAGTATTGGGCTCCGCACTGGGCATGGAGCCTGCTTAAGAGTCTCTCCCTCTGCTCCTTCCCATAGTTCCCTCTCTCTCTCTCTAAAAAGCAAAAACAAAACCAAAAATACCTAAAAACCAAGATCAGGAAATAGTTCTCTTGATTCTTAATCCAGTGCTTTTCCTATCATCCAATACTGGTTTTTCTAAACATATATTTTAACATTTTTCATATCAGTCCAAAACAGTTTCTAAACATCATTTTTATTGACTTCATTAGACTATTTTACTTTCTTATTTTCACTAAATCAGACTGAGAGAGCAGAATTCTTGTAAGCAGTTCTTTGCCAATACTAAACCACTAAGACATTTTCACAATGATTTTCACTTCATTTTCAAGCTACTACCCTCAGCTTCTTCTTACGTAGATATCACAGAAAAAAAATGTCTGCAAAGAAAGACAAAGGGAAGAAGAAGACAAAAGATAAATATAATTTAAATTAGATTTCAGGCTTGATTAAATGTCAAAACATCTGGTCAACCCTTGGTCTGATATGCAACTTTCTGGTTTTCCTTGACTAATTACAATCTTGTGTGTTCAAATCATTCATTCCTTTCTTATTCAGGCCTTTCTTATTCTTGATCTTAGGGAGCTCACTTCTTGAGGGGCAAAGAAAGGAAGCATACCTTGAGTGAGAAGGAAATAAGCTAGAATACACTGACATACGTGGCTTTTGTGAGGTTGTTTGTGAACTGAACCACACTTTATAGAAACTGAAGTTTCTGGGGCACCTGGGTGGCTCAGTGGGTTAATCCTCTGCCTTCGGCTCAGGTCATGGTCTCAGAGTGCTGGGACGGAGCCCTGCGTAGGGCTCTCTACTCAGCGGGGAGCCTGCTTCCCCCTCCCCTTCTGCCTGCCTCTCTGCCTACTCATGATTTCTCTCTCTCTCTGTCAAATAAATAAATAAAATCTTAAAAAAAAAAAAAAGAAACTGAAGTTTCTGCTGTAAGGAATCTTGGGAAAAGTCTTCTGTAAGTGGGGGAAAAAAAAAACAAAAACATTTCAAGTACAAATACAAAAATGCCCATAATGTCTCTGTCAAAGGCAGACACTTGGCTGCCAATATAACACCAAGTAACAGGCTCATGACCTCTATTTTTCTCTTGAAATGGAACACACACTTGATTGGGAAGATCTATAGGACATCTGTATTCCATTGATCTAAAAAAAAAATCCAAATAACTGAAAGTTGGTGGTAGTACTTATGTGTAGACACTAGAAAAAAACCAAGGTGCCTTTAGTGAAAATCAGGGAGGTCTTCTGAAAGATATTTAATGGACTGTGTAAACGCAAACATTTCATCATGTTTTCTCCAGAGATCAATCTCTAGGCAGAAACTTAGCATGTTTCCTATAGTCAGATGCCTGAGATTTCTGGGTCAAATGGCAATAACCCAAGGAGGGTAAAGAAGGTATTCATACATGTGGGTGTTTAAATGGGGCCCAAGTATATCCTTTGACAATGTTCTTTCCTCCTTTTCAACCACAGAATGAGATAATATATCTAGAAAAATGATTGATTACAATCGTCCCTTAATATTCCTGGGCAGGAACAGCCAGTTTTTCACCCTGGAAGCATGTAGAAGTGACAGACATTGGTTCTATGAAGGAGGGTGTGGCAAGCTACCTGAAGTCGATAATGTGCTCTTGCTCAGGTGGACTTGTTAAAGAAAATCAGGCATTCCTTGGAAAAATAAAAGATAGGATTTGATAGGATTTGTTGATCCTGACTATATAGAAATACCTGGAGAAGTAAAAACAAAAAACAAAAAACAAACAAACAAACAAAAACAATTGTCTAGGTCCTACATCAAATCATTTAAATTAGAATCAATGGGAGAGGGAATTTAGTCTTTTTAAAAAATCTGTGTAGTTCAAATGTACAGCTAAGGGTTTCAAAAATTTCTTACACCCTTTAAAATATGTGTCCTAATGACTAGATGCTCCACCACCAATTCCTGCCCTCAGAAACGATGACACTGCCTCTCTTGCTTTTATCTCAGTCTCTGGTCCCTATCATGCACTTCTATTTTCCACACAGCCACCAGCATGATCTTACCTACAATTAAATCTGATCATGTTATTCCCTAACTGAAAACCCACTAGCTCTCCAACACATGTCTAATATTGATGAAGTTCAAACTCCTTAACTTGGGCTCCAAAATCCTTCCTATTCTTACTGTTGCCTTCTTCCACTGCTCCATGTAAATTCATTGTTCTTTTCAGGATATGGCTGCTAGATAAAGAATATAGGACATTCAGCTAAACTGGAATTTTAGAGAAACAATAAATAATGAAATATTTGGAATACATTTATATGAAAACATTATTTTTTTTCTCTGAAATTCAAAGTTAGCTGAGTGTTCTCCTGCATTTGTATTTGCTAAGTCTGGCAACTCACTCCAGGAGGAATCCTGGGGAACTGTGTCACCCCCTTCTCTGCCCCGGCTGTGCATGCTGCTCTGGTCTCCTCCAGCTGGCACTTGTTTGCTTGACTGCCAAGAGCTGGTTGAGGATCTGCCTGTTCTTTCCCAGGCAGTCAGGTCCTCTTCGTCTGAACACAAGCTTTCATCGAATTTCCACCTAAGGTTAGAATCGTCTTGTTGCCTGTCTCCAATTTGATGTCAAGAACTGAGTCTTAATTGTTTTTGTAAGCCTAGCTCCAAGCTGTGCCTAGAACATGGGTGCTTAATAAATGTTCGGAAAATGACCGAACAGCACTCCTGGGAAACCCTGGCCAATATAGTGATAAGAAGCTCTACCTTAGTTTTAAATACTATAAGCCTTACTCTTTCTGGAACATTATCAGCACTCAAATCACCTGTGGCATACCATGCCTGAGGACACTGAACCTTCCAGATACTGTGGCATGCCTTCTTTGAGTTTCTTTCTCTACCTTATGGAAAACATTTTTTTTGTTTTTGTTTTTTGTTGTTAATTTCCTTTAGAGGAAGCTCCACAGGGAAGCTCTTTAAATATCTGTATCATTTAACTGTCACAACAACTGTATGATATGGATTGTTTAAGGATTAGAGATGGGAAGTTGAAGGCTCAGTGAAGTATGTAATTACTATAAAGTAGCAAGAATCACTCTAGGATCTGTAACCAGGTATGTCTTACTCTTAACTATGCTCTTTTGAATTGCCTATGCTGATTTACTTCACTTTGTAGCTTGTTCTTAAATATCAATGACATCTCATCCAAGAGTGAGGTAGCCAGGATTCAAGATGGCTGCCCAGTGATCCCCACTTCCTGGTGTTGATACCCTATGTAGTGTCTTCTCACATTTTCTCATGGTTGATCTGTGTGTCTAATAGCACTTGGTATGCCACTTCTGAGATCAGTATAAAATACTGCAGCTTCCACTTGGGGCACAGTCTTGCTAGCTCAATCAATCTCTTCCTCTTGGATCTCTCATTGTGAGGCAAGCAAGCTGCCGTATTGTGACTAGTCTTATGGTGAGGTCCATGTGGCAAGGAACGGAAGCCCGAAGCCAATACTCAGGAAAGAACTGATTCTGGCTAATGATCATTTAAGAGAGCTTGAAAGAAGATTCTCCAACTAGTCAAGCTTTGAGATGACTAGACCTGGATGACAACTTCACTATAATCTTGTGAGAGACCCTGAGCCAGAACCACTCAGCTCTGCTGCTCCTAGATTATTGATACTCCAACACTATGTGAAGTAATAAATCCTGAATGTTTTAATCTGCTGAGTTTTAGAGTAATTTGTTACACAGCAACAGCGAAATAATACACAGGGGAGATGAGTCCTTCTTTCTTTATCAGCTTTTCTGTTAGAGTTGAGTAAAGGAAGGCTTAGTGCCCAAAATCACACCATTTAATCTACTGCCTGCCTCAGTTTACACAACGAAAGATAAAGACCTTCTCTTAGGCGAGAGTGCAAGTGTCCAAGCTTTGCTTCTAGGATATCAAATATGAAGAGAAAATAGACCATCAGGTCTCTTTTTCATAATTTAGCAACTGGAGAGCAAACAATCCCCCTTAAGCTCTTGACTCTTCCCAAGACTCTGGTGTGTGGTTATTTATAGCCGATTCTGAGTTATCGCTGCATAACAGTTTGCACAGTATTTATTGAGCAGCCTTTAATGATGAATAGAGTGAGAAACACTAGGCAAAGAATATGGTAATAACAGCACATAAATTTTATTTTCATTTAGCATGAAAACACCTGATTTCCTTCAACATTGTAAACATGTCACACTATTAGGCAGTGAAAGGCTGATGAATTTAGACGTTTATTTAGACATTGTTTTGAATGGAAAATGTACTTTAATTCCACTTGCCTCCACTATTACAGACCATTTTACATTTATTTCTTTTATTTCACTTTGGTTAGTTTTAATTAAAATAAAAATCCCAAGGAGAGAAAGCAACTGGGAAGTTTTCTCAGAATAGGATTTTTTCTTTTTTAAAAGACATTTCTCTTCTTATTCTCCTGTGAACATCCTCAGGACAGAACACCTTATGGTCAGAGTTGGGAAAGAGTTCACGTTTTATAGTTAATAAACCCATTTAGAATTGAGTGATTAGAAAGAAACTCTGCTAGACCATTTTTTTAACAAAATGCAAAAAGTACACTCATTAATTATATACAATTCTGTCATTACCTAAAGAAGGAGATTTCAGGGGTGCCTGGGTGGCTCAGTGGGTTAAAGTCTCTGCCTTTGGTTCAGGTCATGATCTCAGGGTCCTGGGATCGAGCCCTGCATTGGGCTCTCTGCTCAGCAAGGAGCCTGCTTCCCTCTCTCTCTCTGCCTGCCTCTCTGTCTACTTGTGTTCTATCTGTCAAATAAATAAATAAATCTTAAAAATAAACAAACAAATAAAAAAGAAGGAGATTTCAGGCTAGGAAGGCATCTTATCCCTTGCCTTCATGTTAAGGGAGTAAGTATCTACAAACTTAAATTACTGCCCAGTAAAACAACAGCCTCATTACTGTCAAGCCAGTAACTTGCTGTTTCATTAGCATGATGTGTTTTGTGGCACTGAGGTTCTGTCAGTAGGTGTAATAGAAACTCCTATGTCTAGGGTTTATCATTCAACTGTTAAAAAAAAAAAAAAAAAAAGTTCTGGTTGGCCAAAAAATTAAGTAAGGGTGCTCTGGAGCTACATGAAAAATAAAAAAAAAGAAGAAGCCTAACTACCTCCTAACTACCATGCTAATTTTGGTCATACAGAGTGTTGAAGCTTGGAGCCATTATGTGACTCAGCAGTGCTCTTTCCACTGAACCTATTGTATGCCTAAGGGTGGGATAGTAATGAGGGTGATAGGCCAAATTTTTTTCCAAAGGAAAAAAAGTTAAGGAGTCACAAAATCTAGCATCCGATGGGCTAAGTTAGTTCTAAATGCCATTTTACAGATGATTAGGTGATGTGGTCCCAGTTGTAGGGGAGAGGAAGGCAAAGCAGATGGAACACTGAGAATTCTAGGCCTAGAAATTGAGGTTCCCAGGGTGTATGGGCAATTTGTAGGGTGACGTAAGGTAAAGTATAGGGTTTATCTAGAGCACTGTAATTTAGAGGGAGTAATAATTGAAAGTAACAATTAGCACAGGATAAGATGTTCAACATCACTAATCATTAAGGAAATGCAAAGCAAAACCACAGTGCAATATCACCTGAAAACATTGGCAACAGTCCAAACACATCATTATAACAATAATGGAGATGTGGAGAAACTGGAAGCTCTGTGTGTTATTAGTGGGAAAGCAAAATGGTGCCACTGTTATGGAAAAGTGTGTCAGTTCCTCAAAGATGTAAAAATAAAATTACTACATGATCTAGCTATTTCACTTCTGGGCGTATATTCCAAAGAATTGAAAGCAGGGACTCAAGGAGGTATTTGTAGATCCATGTTCATCACACTGTTAGTTGCAGGAGCTAAAGGTGGACCCAACCTAAATGTTTATCAGTGGGTGAATGGATAAACAAAATGTGGCATCTCCATACAAGGGAATATTATTCAGCCTCAGAAAGGAAGGAAATTCTGACACACGCTATGACATGGATGAACCTTGAGGACCAGATACTACATGAAATACGCCTGCCGTTAAGGATGAGTATTGTGTAGTTAGTCTATATGCTTATAGGAGGTACATAAAGTAGTCAAATTCATAGACAGAAAGTGGAACAGTGGTTGCCAGGGGCTGGAGGGACAGGGAAGAGGGGATAATTGTTCAGTGAGAACAGTTTTGCAAAGCATGCAGTTCTGTGGTGGGTGGGTAGACAGTAGCACAATAGAGTGGATGTACTTCGTACCATTGACTCTACCCTTAAAAACATGGTTAAGATAGTAAATCTTGAATGTGTTTTACTGCAATTAAAAAAAAAAAAAGGCATGTCCACTATAGAATTTTTAAAGAGAAGCAAAGTTGGCCCAATTGTTTCTAAAAACTTTTCTCTATTTATCCCATAGAGACTTTCTTCTGGACATTTGTTATGCAGATACTCCTGAAATCCTGCTGAATCCTCCGTGCTCCCCCCTGAATTGTTTTCCTGATTCTTGGTAGCTCTAGAAACTCCCTAATTCCCCGCTCTCATCAGAAGCCTCCTCAGGCCCATGCTTTAGTTCACGATGTGTGTAAGTCAGTTGTGCCAAAAGCTGTTGATATATGCGTTATCTCCAGGAAAGGTGTTTTGAAGAGGGAGCATCTGGAGAATGTGTTTTTGCTTAAATGTAAACCAATTCAGCAGCTTCCGTTGGGTAGTTATCTCTTGGGTTTCCAAACAGAACTGGATATAATTGTGATCCTTAAGCCAGATCTGCTGAGGGCCCTTTGTACCACTTCTCTGCAGAAGTAACATTTTTACTGCACAAGGGTCATTTGTCACATAGGCAACACAGGATGGTATGTGCAATGGCATTTATGCCCCCAGGGAGAGAAAAGAATTATGGTAATTCCATTGCTTGCAATCTCACATGCTCTGGGTTGCACTTTTCCTCAGATCATAATTCTATAAGTTCTGAGCAACTCGACTGCAGTAAGTGGAAAGCCAGATACAATGGAACAAGCCTAACATTGTAGTTCAGACAGTCCACTTGCTGGACCCAAGTTCAAATTCTATTTGTGCCACCCACACATCACAGGACTTTAGGGGGTCACTTGAGCTATATAACAGGACTAATGATACCATTTCTCAGGGATGTGATAACTAAATGAGGTAAGATACCATAAGCTCCTGGTTCATTAAGTCTCTTCAAATGTTAGTTTCCTTCCTTTTTCTCCTTCTGCATGCTCACTTCAGAGCTGCCTCCAAAACTACTCATTAAATCAAAGCCTGCCTCCCCCACCCCCAGCATAATCCCACTCCTCACCTTCCTTCAATGGTACCAGCTGTCTCCATGTGAGTCTGTCCCTGCCGAAGTCGGAAGAGTAAAACCACAACAGCAATAATACAGGCTTCAAAGAGATAGAAAAGGGTGCATGAATGAATATCCCTGTTTTGGATAGAAAGAACAATGTTCTCTTTTCTTAAGAACCAGTTCAGTTCTTGAGCCAAGCATGGTGACAACGTATACTGCTAGAAGTGATCATAATCTGTGATCATAGATTTTATTTAGGAAAGCAGCCAGTCCTCAACATTTGGAAAATTCACTGGTCATTTGTAAAACTTTAAATGCAAGTTTAAAAAATGATGCGTTATACCCTTTTTCCAGAGCCCACTCTAATGTCTCCTCCACCTCACTCCCTGCCGTTTCCGTAATTGATGTAGATGTAATTTCACAAGCTAAATAGGATGGTTTTATAGCTGTGTGTTTGGCATTAATTTTAATTTCTATTCACATACACATAATTACTGGCCACTTCCATGCAAACAGTTTATCCCACCATAACATATAATTTAATGAAAGCCGTATTTTGTTGGAGTACATGAATCTGTTGAAGAAGGACTCAATCACTTATCTTTCTGGTATAGAGCTCCTTCTCTATCAGGTCTTCATTGTTTGGCAAATAAATTAAAATGTCATGTTTGTTTCCAAGTAGACATTAGCTGGTGATGACTTGTACAAGAGACTGATGAGAAGTTCACAGAGGCATTTGAATTACTTCAGGGTTGTAAATCCAGATACAGTATTACTTTATCTTTGTAGGAAACTGGGGTAAGGCAAGAGATAGGAAAGCAGGATGATAAGTCAAGTGGTAACCCCAAATAATTTTCCATGGTGTACACTGTACATACACATTCTATATTTCCATCATTTCTAGTTTTCACTAATGCTATCTCAAGTTAGCACAAATGACAAATCTTGTTTAAATAACTAATTGATTTGATATGATGAAATGATTTAGGATTTCACTGAATGCTTGCAAATTCCGTTATGACGCAACAAGGTGTTTAATGACCAACCAGGAAGTCACTACAAGTTCACCATCCCACTGGACAACTCTACTTTGAGGTCCATGACCATCTCCCAAGTAACACTTCCAATCACTGCACTCAGTATCTTTCTCTAATAACTAACACCACCAACAGCAATGGAAATGGCTACGAGAATCCTTTTTTCTTTTATGTTTCTGATCTCTGTGAATGGCCCTACATCTACATCTTGGGCACTGGATCTACCAAATTTCCCAAACCAGAAACCCAAAGGTAAGGCTGGATTTGCCTGAGGGCATGAGGAGAAGCAGGAACAATTGCTAAAAGCTAATTATTCTTAGCATCTTAATCTCTTTAAATCTGCGTCCTTGTCTCCACATTCATGACCATCACCTAACTGAGGAATCTATCAGTAACTCTCTGGGACCCTGTACCAGCCTCACAGATCTTCCATTCTCCACTGTGGGGGTGGAGTAACTTTTACCCCGTGCAAATCTGGACACCTGCATCCTCTTTTTACTAGCCTTTCATTTGACACCTACTGATCCCATGATAAAATCAAAACTTGTATTGAAAATAAAATCAAGTGGTATATTGAAATCCTCATGATCTGACCCTTGCGTATTTTCCAGTCTCATCTCTTACTATTCCTTCTCTTGACCCTGTGTTCCAGATATAGGAATTATTTTCAGTGGTTCCCTGGTCATTTTTCTCTCTTACCTATATACTTTCTTACATACTTTCTACTTTGTCTAGACGGTTCCAATCCCTGGCCTTCTCCATTTTGTCCTTGGATTTCTAGCTTGGGAATCATTTTCTCCAGGAATCTTTCCTTTGAGGATGGGCTAAGTGCCTGGGCAAACTATTCACCATGCCCCATGTGATGCCCATGGTAGCCCCCTTCACATACTCTCTTCAGAGTCACCCTATCTAATGCCCAAGAGCTTGAGGTTCAAGAGTGTAACGAGTTCAGAGTCAGCGGTAACTGTGGTTCTATGGAGACTGATTTACTTGATGGCTCCCGGACACCCTCCAACACACACTTTCATTCAATTCTGTGTATTTTCACTGAAGGCTTCACAGAGAACTAGACTGACATCATCACTGCAGCCAATGGGCACAGAAATCTAAGATTTTATGAATACAAAACAACACGGTACCCTTTAGGCACATAGGCAGTGTTCCGACAAGCCCCAATCAAAAAGTATTTAATTGGGGTGGGGTACCTGGATAGCTCAGTTCAGCATCCAATACTTGATTTCAGCTCAGGTTATGATCTCAGGGTCAAGAGATCAAGCCCTGTGTCAGGCATAGAACCTACCTAAGACTTTTTCTCTCTTCCTCTCCCTCTCCATCTGCCCCTCCCCTTGGCACGTGCTCTCTCTCTCTCTCTCTCAAAAAAAGCATTTTATGGCGGGGAGAAGATAATATTCTGGCTTGTATAGAGTTACCTGCTTTGTCAGATACTAATTATGTTTGGACATTTTTCAAATTGTGGCTAACACAATTCTGGAAGGTTCTCTGGATGAGGGACAGGCATTTAAAGTCAGAACTTGGAAAGTTTTCCCCTTGGTGCTATGAGAAAGCATCTAGTTTACTAGAGTAGATCCCCAGAATTGACTTTGGCCCGGTCAGATTTGAGAGGTTTTTGAGTAGTGACCCATGAGTGAGAATATATGTTATTTTATACTGCAATATTCAATAACTAATTTTTTTAAACTGAATATTATGAACAGATGTGAAACAGTGGTTATCTTTTGATAGCTAGGGGAAATCACACATTCCCCTTTCTTTTTCTGTCCCTGGATCTCAGAATCACAAACCACAGACTTTGCAAATAGATCTAATTTTTACGTAATATTTTGTGGCTTTAAGTAATTTAAATCAAAGAAAGCTACTGATGTTGCATTTTATTATTATTTAATAAAAGTAATGGGGGCAGAGGAAACAATTACTAATTTATCACAAACTTATTTTTTCTTTTCAGATTATTCTCAGTTCACGTGTAACTCTTTTCTCAAATATGTCTTTACTTAGGGCCAGCCTTGCTCTTTATTTTTATACATTTTTAGGCAAGCAGACACTCCAGCTAAGTTGTAAAAATTTACGTTAATTCCATCCAAACTTACTCGCACATTTTCTCCTTTTAAAAAAAAATCTAGTGCAACCTTTTAAAATCTCTTTAATTCCAGACCATAATCATACAAGTGTTTTCCTATGGTTTATACATTCCTTCAGCAAATATTTTTTGGGGTATTCATTACATGACAGATATTTTCCTAGATAGTAGTTAAATAGAAGTGAACGGAACAAAATAAGACAAAAATCCCTGCCCTCACAGAGAACACATTCTAGTGGGGAGTCATCCAATACAAAGGATAAACAAAATTTTGTGCCATGTTGCGTAAGTTGAGGGAGTATTATTTAACAGTAAAGCAGGGAAATGATAGAAGTGCTGGGCGAACTTGTGGGACATACTCGATTTAGAGGTGAACCTTTTAAAAAGTTGTGAATGAGGATGTCTGAAATCTCCTTTTGGTTTGCATTTGAAGAGCAGATTTGTAAATAAATCAATACCATACACAAGGTGATAAAGCTGTTAAAAGCTATTTAAGACAATGGACTATTACTCAGCCATCAAAAACAATGAAATCTTGCCATTTGCAACAACATGGATGGACTAGAGAGTTTTATGCTAAGTAAAATAAGTCAGTCAGAGAAACACACATACCAGAGGATTTTATTCTATGTGGAATTTAAGAAACAAAACAGATGAACATAAGGGAAGGGAAGGAAAAATATGATGAAAATAGAGAGGGAGACAAACCATAAGAGACCCTGAACTCTAGAAACAAACTGGGGGCTGCTGGAGGGGAGGGGGGTGGGGAGATGGGGTAACTGTGTGACGGGCATGAAGGAGGGCACGTGATGGAATGAGCACTGGGTGTTATGTGCAATTGATGAATGACTAAATTCTACCCTAAAATGAATAATACACTATGTGTTAACTAACTTGAATTTCGATAAGTAAAAAAGCTATTTAAGAACAACTCTGCTTTTATTATTCTTGGAGCTACTTAGAAACTGGGTCCCATATTCATTTAAAAAACTCTGCTTTCAATATTCTAAAAGGTGTTATGTTGTCATTAATGAACTGCAACTCCTTTCTGCATTACACTTGAATGTGACTGCTCCTATGTAAAACAAACAAACAAGCAAAAAACAAAACAAAACAAAAAAAAAATAAACAAAGCAACTTGCATCCTTTTGGCACACCAGCCTGCTTTTTAGTCTTGATGAGTGACATTCTGTCATGTTACATCTCAGCTTGCCTTAACTGCAAAAGACATCACTGAGACATAAGCAAGGGAAGATAAAAATACATCAGAAAGCCTAAATATACATTTCACATTATTTAGAATTGAGCTAAGTCCACACAACAAAAACTCTACAACATGGGAGGGTGAAGAAAATGAAAACATTTCCAAAGGTATTTATTGAGAAATAGTAAAGATGTACATATTTTTACAAGCTTTTAATATTAATTTACATTTCTTTAAATTATGTCGGCCCCGATAATCTATACTTTACTAATACATAACAGAAACCCTTGACTTTGTGAGATTTCCAAAATGCTACCGTAGTTGGGAGTCAAAATGCAACTTTGGCTCATGATGCTTTAATTTGTTTTTGAAAGAAATACTAAATGCCATATTCACTGAGAACATAGGCTTGTCATAAACAAATCCACTTAAAAGAAAAAAAACTTCAAACTGGAGCATGCTGTTGACATTATCTTGAATCTTTACTCATGAGACTAAGGAAAAAACATTTTTAGTTATTCACTTTTGCACCAACTGCATGATTCTAATTTTTTTTTGTCTCTGAATTTGACTTACAAACTTTTTGTAGGGAAATAGTGACTTAATCTTGTAAGCTATAATATTGTAGCCAGGCCACCTGCTTCGATATTTCTCAAGTGTGACACGAGGTGGTTACCTTTCCTAGTGATGGACCACGTTCGTACACGTACTAGCCGAAAACTCAGTGACAGAATGTTTTTTGAACTGGTTAATAACAAGGCACAACAGTCTATGTCAAAAGCAAGTGGGAGTTGCCAAAGAGGTTGTTCCTTTTGCTTGTTGGCTTTTTTGTTGTTGTTGTTGTTGTTGTTGTTTTAGATCAGAAAGGAAGAGGACCTCTGTTCCTAGCACAGGAGGGGCAGTTCTAGTCTGAGCATGCTCCAAGTTGCATGACAGGCTGTGAGGTGAGCCATATTGGCCTGCGCCGTTGTTTTGGATGAGCTCTTCGTGAACAGCTTGGGCTTTATGCCAGCAGCCTCTTCTGAACACACAAGCAGGGGAGAAAATGTATGTGAGAAACAGCACTGGGTGATGTCACCGGTGACCCTTCCTTTGCCTGTGAAGAACTATTCCTTTCTGGCCCTGCAGGGTTAGCAGCATTAAAATCCTTGCTTGTTTGATATGAAAAATAATGAAGAGTCTAGATGCAATGCCACAATTCTATCATTTAAAGAAACTGGTTAGAAAGAGAATATTGTTTCATTCACAGTAACAAATATTTAAGGTTTTAGTGCACAAAACAGAATTGATAATCAGTGCAGCTCTTTGATTTTTTTTTAAACTGCCATTTTCAAGCTACATGCCAATAGAAGTGTGAGATGATGATGATGATCATTATTATTAAAATTATTGCAAGCTTAATTTGTCTGCAGCAGTGCTTGGGGCAGAGAGAGCGAAAAGTTACAAAATTTAAAGAATAAGTTTAAAGTTTGTGTGATGAAGTCGGAGTCTTAAAATCTGCAAACTTGGATCTCAAGCTCTTTCTGCCCGGTGTAAATATGGCCTTAGCATTCAGTAAAGAAATATAGGTTTACAACCTAGAAAATTAAACCTCACTTCCATAGTGAATGTTGGGATCAGTGTCCAACAGCACTGATCTCACGGGAGCCACCGAAGCCTCAGATGATGAGCTATCACAAACCAGCCTCTGGTTAGGGGGGCTGCCTATTAGCTGGACTCCTGCTTCCACATTAGGACAGTTTAAACACAGAGCTGCAGGTGCAGACACTATTAAAACACTCCTAGATCTTGAGGTCTTAAATTTCCACAAGGGAAATCATGTCATACAAAATGACAGGAGAACTTGTATCGTGTTCTTAACATGGGCTACACACCAAGAAAAAAAAAAAAAACACATGCACACACACCGATGACAGGTTCTCCTTGAGATGAATGCAAGCCTTGTGCAGGAACAGGGCGGGCAGAAATGAAGGTGCGTGGGTCTCTAAGGGAGAGAAACTGGACTGACGCATACAGATGGAGAACCAGATACTATTTCGCTGTTGTAATTTTAGTATTGCTGCCAAGATCTGGCTCGCTTGCCAATTTATTTTAGGATGATACATTCTAGGTGAAATTTTCATTGACTCACCCTTTCTTCAGAGGGCATTTGGGCATTCGCCTTCCAACACTGATGACATTTTGTTTTTGCAACGGCATTGGGAATGAATGCACTTAGCTTTTATTTTAAGCCATGTTCACTAAATGTGAATTTCAAGCCATGTTCATGGCGTAGCCTAAGAAAGTTTGGGTGCTATTTGTTTATGAATTTAATGAGACTATGTTCCTCTACACAACTTACACATATCAAAAAGTCAAACTCAAAATAGTGTAAGTAGTCTTTAATATGGCTCTTAGTTTTCTCCAGAAGAACTGTAAAAAGGGGTACTCGAGACTTCAACATACATTTCACTTTCTAAGTAAAGGTCCCACAGTCTTTCCCAAACCTTCTGCTTATGGCTGGATGCATAAGTAGTTGCCTCATATAATTATTGGAATTATTAAGAACCCAAATAAAATACAAGCTTTCCTTTATTATCATTGTTTTCTTATTGCAACAAATACTCAGTTTCTTGGTGATGCAGTATTAAGCTCTGATAGCTTGAATTTTAAATTTGGTCATCTTAAGAATGATCACAAAGGTTTTTTTTTTTGTTGTTGTTTTTGTTTTTCATTATCTACAGAGATTTTAACCAAAGTTACACCGTAACACACAAACGCTGTCTTGTCTTTAAGGCACAACACATCAGTATGAACATTCTGTTTGCCAAACTTAAAAAAGAGACATTATGAGACTCCCATTGCCCACCCCCTTCCCTCCCCAAAAAATGAAAGAAAAATTGCATCCACTTGCAAAGTCAGCTGCTAATAAAGTCACAGTAAATTATTTTCATCAATAATTTACACAAATTACAGGTCTAGATAGGATTGTCCTTATACAGTCTGAGTGCATTCCAATTCAGATTTTCTGGGCTAGGTAGGCTAAAGTCAGATTCAAACCTCAGGGCTGAGAAGATCTCCCATTTTGAGGAATGTTGTTGAACACCACCTTGTCGGACGGAGCCTGTGTTGGCGTTCTGCCAGGGTCAGCATTCTTTGCTAAAGCTGTTAATTCCAGTGAGGACTCACTCGGTGTGTACCAGCAACCTCCACAGATTTTTTTTTTTTAAACCATTAAAGTGTTGTAAATATAAGACCATAGAGCTTCCTTTCTGTAGCGCTAAAGTTTAACTCCATTCAGCAATCTGAATTCTTCATTCTGGAATTTTCACTCCAAATATGATTTCATCCTTTAAGACAATTTATATGTGTAAAGCCAGAGGCATTGAATCACACATAAAAATTCAGTGTACTTTGAAATTAAAAAAAAAAAAAATGGATCTCCAGCTAGAGAACACAGTTACAAATACTCTAATTCCAGTGCTTGATGAAGAGCCAAGAGGTCTGAGTGACTTGATATCCTCCAAAAGGGCATGTTGTGCTGTGTATTGACAGAGAGAGGGACAGAGGAGAGAAGGGGAAGGAATGGAGAGAAATCATAACTATCGTCTCAATAAAGCAGCAATAAACACCAAGACGTGTGGTTCACCCATGTTCAAGGGAGGGAACTCAAAGGAGGCAGGATCGTATTTGAAGCCTTGGTAGCATCCATATTATATTGTCAAAATACTAGAGAAATAGATCTGAACTGGATTTTAGTGTTTATAAAAGCAAATACTGAGATTTCTTAGGTAGTTTAGTATTTATTCTGGAAAAGCATGACCAACATCAGCATCCAGGGAAGCAAGTTGAGCATGAAAAGCCTCCATGACTGATAGAAAGCAATTTTTAACCACAACACTCTTTAGAGTTAGAAATAATATTTTAAAAAAATGATAAACTTCCTATGTCCAAGGCTTTTTGTCTATATGAGAGGAAGAAGGTGAATTTCTTTATATGTACTAAATAATTTGAAGCTGGACTATAGAAGGTAGAAAACAATGTGGGGATGATCGACCTTCTTCCTTGTCTGGCGTAAGTAATAAGCCAGTAGCACTGACTTATTTCACTGGTATGGGACTGAGAGAAAGCACTCCAGCATCCATTCACAATAGGGGTGATGTATATTAAAGGGGACAGAAACGACCTCTTCTGGGTAAAATATTCTTAGACATTACAATGGTTTGAGCCTCTCCAAAGATATACCAGGATATAGTATTTGTGTGATAAGTTTCATGAAAAATTGTGATTCCAAAAAACTGTCTAAAAATACTCCATTATGGACAATAATGAAAAAAAGAAATAATGCATGGTAGCAATTAAAACCAAAGCATTATTTGTAATTTTTGCTGATGGTATCTTGTAGAATACATATGTGTAGAGTACATATACATATATTGTATTATACATATATATATAATGGAGATACATATATGTATGTATAACATGGAAAATGTATTATAAATGTTAAACATTAAAATAACAATCACTGTTGTTATGATTCTTTGCTGTCCAATATGGTAGCCAGTAGCCCCATATATCTTTTGAGTACTTGAACTGTGACAAGTCCTGTTCTAAATGCATACTGAATTTCAGAGACTTAGAATGTAAACATCACATTAGTAACTAGTGTATTTATTAGGTGTTGAGACAGTAATATTTTAACATGTTGGGTTAAAGTGTATTACTAAAATTAATTCTCCCTCTTATTTATTTTAATGCAACTTCCAGAAAACTTGCAATTACAATAATGGCTCACATTATATATTTCTATATGGGGCTGCAGTTATAGATTAGTTCTTAACCTTTGAAATCTCTTCTTAAATTTGCAAAAGAAAACATGTTTCTAGGTCCATTTAAAGCACAGAAATTCACCTAGAAGTAACCTTTTTTTTCTCATTCAGCTCAGATCTATTTATAATAACAAAATAGTACTTTGTATTTCTGCGCATGCGATTATAGCCACATCCAAAGGAAAGCATGCATTCTGGATACTAGAGGAACCAGCCACCTGTGTTTCCAAACAGAACCCATAAGCTTTCACCATCACCAAAACTGTACCTACATAAACAACCATTTGGAAATAGCATTCTAACAAGGTTCTCTTCCACTTGGAGTCACGACTTTTTCTCCTGAAGTTTCAGGTATAAAGCAGAGGGTGTAACAACTGAAGAGCCAAGTCCTGTTTTCACACCGTGGATAAGTGGTGTAGACTTTATAGATTTTCAGTTTCAGGCATATAATGTTTCTGGTTTGGAAAAGTGAATTTATATTGCCCTGACCTAGGTATGTGTGAATTTCACATAGTCTACAAGACATGCAAAATGTTTTGCTGCGTTTGTGCATTGACTACTTGTTGTGGGTCATGATGGTGCCAATATGAAAAACAGCAGGACTCTAGACATGGACAAACTTCAAAAGATACTTCGACTGTGTGCCACTGGAAGGCTTTTTAGAAGCAGTTGGCAATGAAAGTTGGGTTTCTTGAGACTCCATCTCTGGTCCAATACAGAATGTCCTAGGGGGTCAGTGTGCTGTCTTGTGTCAGTGATGCTGCCAACAATTACAACCAAGAGCTCTGTGGGAGTCAAAGCCTATGCCAGTTCTCTTAGTGTTAATGGAAAAGCATGGAATTTTTCAATTATGGCTTCCAGTACTTCACCAAACTTTCTAAAACAGAAGCTCGTTCTCTTTCTTCACTTTGCTTGATTTGAATGATCTACAAACCAAAGTCATTTCTTTCAGCTTTCTAGTATAGCTAAACTTTTCTTAAAATTTCTTTTATTTATTTATTTAGGAAAACAGAAATCAGGTAAACCCTTGAGCACTTTGTGAGTGGTTAGTGAAGGCTTCATTAGATGATTTGAGATCTCCTGAGGATAAGGACAACATTCTTTCTATGTACGACATTATAAGCTGATATGTCTCTGTTTAAAAATAGCAAGTATCGGGGCGCCTGGGTGGCTCAGTGGGTTAAGCCTCTGCCTTCGGCTCAGGTCATGATCTTGGGGTCCTGGGATCGAGCCCTGCATTGGGCTCTCTGCTCAGCATGGAGCCTGCTTCCTCCTCTCTCTCTGCCTGCCTCTCTGCCTACTTGTGATCTCTGTCAAATAAATAAATAAAATCTTTAAAAAAAATTAGCAAGCATTGTTTTGCTTTATTTTACAAATTATATGATTTTTTATCCTGGCTGGATGATATTTTGGGGCCATTTAGTAAAGGAAGCATTCGATCTCAGTGTTGTGTCAACCGATAGTTTGGTTCCTAGGACCAATCTCCGGTATCATTCCTCTTTTGATCTTGGGCCAACCATTTAACGGTTTTTAACTACATTAATTTCTTCTTCAGAAATATGGGCCAGATGAAAAGGCTTATTTAAATACCTAGGGCCTACGAGATTTTCTGAGTATGTTCAATGCCAGCTGCTTGGCTTCAATCGAATGCTAGCAGCTTGCTGAAACAGACAACACCCTTCTAGAAGACATAAGGCGTACTGCCTCTAAGTCTCTATGACAAGTTGGCACCAAAGGACCTGGATAATATATGTCATTCTGATAGCATTTACTAAATTCTCTAGCAACAGTGTTTTCCTTCAACTACTAAATCTTTCCTTATCATTTATCACTATGGAACACACTTACTACAAGGCACTCACAAGGACCATTGGCATAAAGGAGGGTGAGCAAGAGGTTAAGAACAGAGCCACTTACATGATTTCTATGGAGCTCCCTAAAGCTATCAGGTTAAGCTTCCTGTGTTTAAAAGTGGTTATTTTCCCCCACCTTTCTCAAAAATCACCATATCTGTGTGCATTACACGTACACACACACACACGCACACACAAATAAATCTGACTAAATTTTTGTACATTTCGTTTCAAATTTCAGGCAAAAAGTGCTAGACTCCAAATGGTTTCTTTGAATGTAAGTATTAACCTTCTCATGCTCTTACAGCTTTGCAGCTACACATTTAAGTCATTTGTCAAGCTGCCATTGGGCCAAACTACAGGAATGCAAACACAAAAGCTTGCATCAGAAGTATCACACCAACATTGTTTGAGACAGGTTACCTTTTTTGCTGCCTGTTCTTCTTCTACACCATCCCCAATTACAACATATACTACTTTTCTGCCAAACCTTTGCATTATTCGTTCAAAGCAACTTTCTTTTCCTGGAAGATAAACGAGATAAAGTTCAGAGTGAAGTTACCTGGTTAGCGGCATGCTCCTCATCTCGGCCATCTCCAATCACAACATAAGTTATGTTAGTGCCAAATCTGGACACTATACGCTCAAAACAGCTTTCCTTGCCTGAAAAACAATGCACTGCTTATTCTTCCAGCCATTGCATTCATTAACCTAAAGATTCATAAAGTGTTAAGTTAATTTTTCTTGAACATCAATCACTTAGACTAGCTTGCAACCTCTGGCTTTATGAAATCAACAAATACGTTTGAAAAATATAAGTCTTTACTTGAGACAGAGTATTAAGCAAATGTGCTTCACACTCCAAAAAAGTCAGTAGGGTTAAACATTGACCCGGAGAAAATGTTAGCATCTTTTACACCACCAAAAGAATGCTGGAACAACTTTACAAGCAGCCATGAGTTTTAACACTTTTTTGTTTAATTCTGTGTATCCATTTTATCTAGTTTAAGTAGTATAGACAAGTCAGCTAGGAATATTATTGTAAAAAACTGAAGGTTCGTCTGTAAGGAAAGAGGAAATACTAAGATGTGCATTTACCTTGATAAACAACTCCTTCCTTTAAGTGGCTGGGAGCTAGTCTGCTCAGATTAATTGTACTAAGGGAGTTGTTTGGGTCACAGAACTGCTGGCACCTGTCTCCTCTGACTGCACTATGGGAATAACATGGTGGAATTTCTACATGTTCTTCATTTTACAACACTGGCATAATTCTCTGAATTTCACTCCCACAATGTTCATGGCTATTTTTGCATTTTTTTTTCCCAATCTGATAGTTCAGAACTCCAAAAAAATACTAGCTTAAAGGGAAAAATAAAAATGATTGTTTTTTTCAGATTAAATATAAGGAACAATTTGGCCAGTAAAAAAAAAGAATCTTGTCCCAGCTAGAAGAAACATTTATGCTGGTGTGAAATGATTTGACGTGTTAAAATGCAAAATAAAGTGAGCTAGGTTAAGCCTGCTAGCATGAATACATACATTTCTGTAACGAATGAGTGGGCCTGGCATCAGGGCTCTGAGCTGCAGTGCATATGACAATGTGGAATTTACATTACGAAAGCTTATAAAGGCTCTTTTTAACTCTACTCCTCAAACAGCTGCAACTGGGGGCTCTTTTTAGCTGGTGCCAATACAGAAACTCTGTGAGACCCAGCGAAGGTTATTTTTGGTAGGGGATTTTGGGATTCTGAGCTCTTGTCAAGGTGCCAGCACCTAAGTTTGCTGACCTGCGGGGTACATTATACAACCTACTTCCCCAGGCATTTCCTTGACAAGACAGTGCCATACGGAGGCTGCTTTCTTTTAACTCTTTCAGGACGGAGGAGGTTAGGAAGCTCAGTTTTGAAAGAAGATTAGAAACATAGTCTCTTTAAATCAAAGATGGCTCCGAAGACGGATAGTAAGCAAATAAACAAGGCTGTAGTTCTCGGATTACTGTGGAACATTGTTGAAAATGTGAATTTCCAGCCATTCGTGAGTTATAATTTGTGAGATATTTTTTTTCCTGGAATTAAGGATGTTATTTCCATCCATCTGGCACTTCCCTGTAATGCCAGCATCGTATTTTTATCTGAGATCTAGATTACTGCATCTGCAAAGATGAAATACCATATACCATCCTAACTAAGATATTCAGTACCATGGCCAAAGACACTCTGTTATTTAGAAAACAGGGGCTGCAATGAAAGACAAATACGAAGACATAAATAAGTATACAGAACTATCCTGATATTGACTTCACAATTTCACTAGGGAACAGTTTTCATAAAATTTGCATGTGTACAATGGGTCACAGGCTGCTTTGTTATCTGAGCTCTGTTCAAATTTGCTTGATGTTTTTGTAGCAAAACCAATAAAAGAGGGAATCATGCAGAGAGACATACCGAGAACATCCTCCAAGACACAGATGTGAACACATTTCATGCAGAGTTAGAAAGAATTTTCTTACCTATTTTAGTTGCACTGTAAATATTCTCAATGGGGAAAGCACCTCCTAAACTATAGAGGAGAACCTTCGCAAGTGCTGGGATCAGTTGGGTTGTCGTGACCAAGACATTTACGCAATTACTCCTAAGACAGGGAGGAAATACACAGAGTTGTTTTCTAATTCTAAATAATTTCTAATGGTGCAGGTTGTAAATGGTCACTGTGGTCTTTTGATTCCATAATAAATGGGCCCTGATAACCTAACCTTTAAACGTCAACAGTTATTTACGGGCTGTCTGCTACCCGGCAGGCACCGTGACAGGGGCTAGGAATACATCCCAAAATGGAGGACGTGGAGGAAGACAGGCAAAAAGAAGTCACACATGGATGACATTTTGTCCCCGCTCTCCTCCAGATCACAAGAGAGAGAGGAGAGAGAGAGAAGGAAATAAGACACCTGCAATATGAAATGTGTTCTATAATAAAGATCTCCTCTGGCTTCTGTGGAACCTCAGATAAGCACACCTACCTCAGCCAGTGGCAATTATTGGAAGGTTATCAGAGGGAGAGTGTAGCTCTAAGCTTCATAGGTATCCAGACGAAGTGTTTTTTAGGGTAAGAGTCTATGTCCTGGGGTTAGAAGAAAAGTAGTAGACATAGGCAGAAAGAAGGTGATAGGATGGGTAAAAGGTGTTTTTGGATTTTGTGCAAGAAATAGTTCAGCATTCCAAATCAAGGGGCTGAGAGATGGGGATCCTGAATAAGTAAGAATGGAGAGGACCCTTATTTAATCCAGAAAAGGTGAATCCCTGAATCTCCTTCTTAACAACAACAAAGCAAACTGCATTTAATGGGCCCAGTTTTAATCCATCTACAAAGGCTCTACTCTCTGAGAGTGACAGTGTCCCAATTTGTAACTTACAGCTGTTTCTCTCATGGTAATATTTCAGGGAGATAAAGGAAACACTAAGAGAGTAGGAACTATGAGGCAGGGATCTGGAAAGAATGGATTGTGGTCCTTCCTTCTGGATTATGTAAAAATTGAGCCTTCCTGCCTTGAGGGGCTCAAACCGCACACATCAAATTGGGACTCAGAAGGCATATAGGGATGGGCCTTTCTCTATTGATATTTTGTAGCATGAGCCTTTAATACATATTAGTGAGAGCCCCCAAAATATTCTCGAGAAGTCTCTAGATTGATTTTCAGAAGCTTGGTTAGAATTTAGAAGATAGAAGACCAAGTTGGGTGCCAACTTTTCATGGTATGTATATGCTTATCCCCCAGCACACTTAATATTATGCTTTATATTCTTTAGACGTATCCTGTGTAAAGAAAAACTGCGATTTGTCCCAAGAACAATTATAAAACCTGTATAATTACAGGTTTTTAAAACATTTTCATTTCTAAATTATTTCCAAAGATAACCTGATTTTATAATGGGAGCTCTGACTTCTGGAAGCACGTGATGAGGTTCTCACTTATATGGGATGAAGAAACAAAGCCTTCCAGAGGTAGAAGTTTAATAAGTATCACCAATGGAAACCTTAATGCTGCTGATAAGGCATTAGAGACCTAGAAAGTGATTTGCCTGTTATCAGACAGAAACTCCCCAAATAATGGCAGATTATTTAGCATAATACATAAACACATAGCTGTACTGAAGTAATGTTTTGCAATCTAGCTTTGCCACTGAGACAGTGATATTTGGAGTTATATCGTTTCTTTCCTAAGTTACAAACCTCATATATACTTGTAAATTATAGACTTTAAAATTGCAAACATTGCATTTATCTAATATTCAATTTATAATGCATTGTAACTTTTAATTACAAACATTGCATATATTTATAGGTTGCATGTATATACATTTGTGAAATATGGGAAAACATCAAGAACACGAAAAGCATCAATTATTTAGCTATCCAGAGAGCAGAGGGTAACTGCTCTCACCATTTTGTGTGTTTACTTTCAGGATTTGTTTGCATATAGATTTTCTCATTAGTACCATACTATATATATAATTTCTTCTACATTTTTTGCTTGTTTGTATCATGAGCCTATTTATTTATGTCATACTCTCTATTAGTCCTCCTTTCCCAACAAAATATAATGTGTGAAAACCACTTGTGGCTACGGGATCATTTTTTTTTTTTAAAGTTAGCTCACTTAAGATGGTTTGGTTTCTGAACATTATATAAATAATGTCTTACATAGAAAAATTTCCTACACATTTGGTTATGACCTTTGACTATATTCACAGGAGAAGAATTAGAGCTGGAAGGTGCAAACTTAGCTAAAGGCTCAGAAACGTAATTCAGCCATGTTTTATATAAGTTTCCGTTCTCTTGACATCTTGGACATTTTATAAGGACCAGTAGGGTCCTACATGTGGATGACTTAGCAAATTTCACAGCACTTAAATTTCTAATGTGTAATGACTTATTTTTCCCCTTCTTCTCTTTGTTATATTTTTATTTCTTAAAAGTCACATACCCATGTCGTTGCCTTAAAGCCATGTGTATAATAATAATAATCTCTTTCTATTATGGGTAACACATATATGATCTACATAACACTGTAAGAAACTTTGGTATTTAAGCATCTAAGAGAACTCTTTTAGAAAGAGTGAAAGCTGACTTCCTCCTCAGAGAAATGCACATTCTACTATATTTTATGCACAATTTCAGACACTCAGGAGTCCTCCCATCCTAACTTCCTTGACCTTTATGTCTCCATATCCCTAGTTACAGATCACAAGCCAGCAAGTCCCATTTTAAAACAGCTTCAGTTGTGAGACAGTTCTTCCTCCCATAGAGTCAGAACTTTCCTTCCTAGGTTTCCCACTCATCCATCCTAATTTTCTCCTTTACAGATCAGAGGGAAATGTAATTTATTTTCAGCCTAACATCTCAAACAATTGAAATTGGTCATCTTGTCTCACATGGGACACTCCTTCAGATGAAACTCCTTGGTTCCTCCCTCCAACTGCCCCTTTCATGTGGTATCCTCAGCCTGAAACCCTTCTGGCCACTTTGCTGGACAAAAGATGTGTCAAATATGCCACAGCCCCCATTGGAATGTGGTGCCCAGAACAAGCCAAGTACTCTGGTCTGGCTTCCCCATCCTGACCCAGGAAACCTGCCACTTCCTACCCATCTCCATCCACCCACTCATAGTTTCTGACATCAGTATAGTTGCTGGTCATGTGGCAGCTGGACGTCACGTGCAGGATGGGACATATACATGCTAACTTCTGTATTCTATTCCTGGATTCTCCTTTTACCCCACCAAGATTTCTGTAGCCCAGTTCAAACAGTCCAAATATGACCTCTTCTTCTGAATTTGTGCTACCACAGCTTGGCTATGCATGCTTCATCCACCCTAACTAGCGATTGCTTTCCAGATTTATACTACTTCATGAACTAGCATTTATGGCACATGGCGTTCAACTAATTATGTCTATTCAGTTCTATTATCTATGCTACTAAGGCAGTATTTCACTATTTAGTTCAAATGGTGCAAAGATTACAAGTTTTTCAAAGAGCTTCCACTAGCAACTTTCTTGCATTTAAATTATGCATATTATCTATAGTGGGCCCAAACGCTTAAAACATGCAGTCTATGTGTAAACTACTGTTTTATTTTTTTTCATCATCTCCTGTACTTTGCCACCAACAGGGTGCTGTCTTTTTTGTTGTTTTTCTTTTTTTTTTTATTACTAGTCCCATGACCTTCCTGTGGAGATTATCAGTAGTTATGTAGAAAGGAGGGTAAAGACAAAGGATCTCCTCGTTATTCTGGGAAGCAGCAACTCCCATCTTCTGCCCCCAAACACATCCCCCCACCACACATTGAAAATCACTTGCTTCAGTGAATTGTTAGGTCCCCAGAAATTCCAAAATACTCTAGTAATTAATGAATCTGTATATGTGTTGTACTATTACAACCACATCTTCAATAAATACTGAAATAATACCACTTACCTAGTACTAATAATTGATAAAGATTTAAGTGCGTTTGTTAGCCAGGAGTCGGTGAGACCTTCGATCTCTGCCCTTAACTGTAACCATGCATCTCTCTTGGCAGGGCCAAGGAGTCCTGTAACCGAAAACCAAGGCAGAATCAAGAGATGAAAAATTTCAGGAATACCTAGTTTGGTCTCCCTTCTGTCTAGTAGAGATCATATCAGAAACAGGGAGAGACTGATTTGTATCGATAATGATCTTTCACTTAGGAACTGGTGATCCATTCATTCATTCAAACATTCACTGAACAACTTCTAGATTTCAGGTCCTGGGCCAAACAGTGGGGATGTAACAATGAAAGAATGGGTCCCAGCCTCTGTTCTCACCAAACCTAGAAAGTGGCACCATGGACACGATCACCTGAGGGACTTCGACCATGCCTGTGCCAGGGTCCCATCCCAAAAGATGGGATAGAATAGGTGTGGGGAGGAAGCCAGGGTCGACCTGCCGAGGGATACGAACCTCAAACACTGGCTGTCTGAAAATGTTTCACTTCTTAACAACCACAATCATTATCATTTTCCATGGATGTTATCATATGTAGCTACGAGCACCAAAGCTATCACTAATACTGTGTGTTTTAAAAAGAATTGTGTTTAAAATTCTGAAGCATGTGATACAAGTTATAAACAATTAAACATAATGTATTAAAACTGCACTGATGTTGGGCTAAGAAAACAAGAAGACATACTAATTGTTTTATTTAAAAAGTCCTTGCTTATGGGGCGTCTAGGTGGCTTAGTCGGTTGAGTATCCAACTCTTGAACCCAGCTCAGGTCCTTATCTCAGGGTTGTGAGATTGAGCCCCAAGTCAGGCTCCACACTTGACATGGAGCTTAGTGAATAATAAGTAAATAAATAAATAACCCTTGTTTTATGATAGAACAAGATCATGCAAATCTGCTAGAAAGAAGTTTCTTATTTAAGTCGTATTTTAGAAAATTAGGAGCACATATACAGATGGATGATTTATCATAATGTATTAATTTCTGGCAACTCTCATTTGTCCTTATTTCAAAAAAGGGATGCTAACAGAGCATAGAAAATGGACTTGCATGTCAGCACTTAAACTTTTAAAGCTATAACATTATTTATTAGTAATCTTAGTTTTTACATAACTTTAATACCCTTCATGGGGGAAACTATGCCTATCTAAATAAAAATTACTTCAGATTTCTCAAGGAGACATTTATTGTAAAATTAAACATGTTACCCACAATGGAATTTAAACAGAATATCTGATTGTCTGATTTTATGAATGTCTTATCTACAGCATTAGAGTGAATTTGGAAACTGGAGTTGTCTGTCCTACAGGAGCTTATTTCTACTTTGGAAATGAAGATTTCTAAGATCCCTTTTTGGTTCTAACAATCATAATAATAACATTGCTAATGCTTATGGTTCTATATTTTTTTCAATGATTTTATTTATCCATTTGAGAGAGAGAGAGAGAGAGAGCGCACACAAGAAGAGGGAGAAGAAGGTGACTTCCCACTGAGCAGTGAGCGCAACTCGGGGCTTGATCCCAGGACCCTGGGATCATGACCTGAGCGGAAGGCAGACACTTAACCGACTGAGCCACCCATGCACCCCTGTATGTTTTTTGTTCTTTTGAGCTACAGAGTATCTACTGAGCATCTATGATGTACCTTAAGTGTTATTAGACACTGGGAATACAAGATGAACAGACACACAGCCCCACCATATGCAATATATATACTATAGATGAAAACGTTACTTACTATACTATATTCTATGTATATTTATGTACATATGTATTGTATGCATAAGTATATTTAACTTATCATTCAATTTTAGATTCTGATTTTAAACTCCTCATTCCTCCTTTAAAAAGAGAGAGAGAGAGAAACAAACAGAAAATCCTGGGAGAAAAATGTTATGTGACTTCATAGCTAATTTTAGGATCTTGCTGACCTAAAACTGATCCTAATAATAGAAACAGCCAAGGTTTATTTTATCAAGAAATGTATCCAGGATTTTAGTTTTGATGTTACAGGTTATGATACCACCTGTAACAAATGGATGAAGGTAAAACAGCTTAGATAAAACCTACAGAGTATCTGAACATTTGAAAACCATGATAATCACAGTTAATACTCTACATGGCAAAGACATACTGCCAGATAACCTGCAATTTTTAAAAAAATAAAATAGACTTGTTTAAGTCATTGAAATAACATAAAGCACTGCTTATGTTTATTTTGGAAAGTATTCCAGAAAGGTAATGAGGACTAACCACTTCGCTTTAATGACTGGGACCTTTGCTTTCAGACAGGTTTCCCTGCTGCCTCAAGGAGTTCCCCTGTCGGGTTTACATGAATAGTGTCTGTACAAGAGGGGTACACTTTCCATGTCCTGCTGTGAATCTTGACCAAACATTTGGGTACAAAGAATTCCCAACTCCTTTGGCCAGAGCCGCCTGTTTTATTTTGTGGTTACATGTTTTCCCCCCACCAACGAAGACACATAAAATTTTGACTCAGTGTAGTTCAGCAGGGGCTCTTGCTAATATCTTTTCTAGTAGAGTAGTCTCTAACACGGAACATGGAACTACAGTTCAGTGTCTACCTCTCTCTGCAGTATCTTTATTAGATTTAACGAGCCACACATACCTCCAACATTGTTCTTGTAGGTGTTATATAGTTCTTTTACTCTTCTGTAACGAAAAGCCAACTTCCTCATCCAGTCAACCCCTCCTCTTACACCTGTTGGCAAACAAAGGTTTGCACTACTTGCAGCTGCATGGAAGCCATCAGTTGCAAAACTGTAGGTACTGCAACACCCAAAATACATTAAAAAGAAATAAAAGAAATAATTACAGGTGCAAAACTCCATAGCTGAATTTCTGTAGGAAAGAGCATACTGAAAGGCCTGGCTTACCTTAAGTCCTGCCCATTATCATCAGAGGAAACATCATCTATATGAACTTGATCACATTCCTGTTAAAAACATTGGAAAAGTTATTTGTTTTTCAAACGATGCCTGTGTGGTATTTGGTTTTTCCGTCTTTCCATTTGACTGGGACATGGCCAGAAGGTGGCAGCATTTGCCCATCTATCCCATTGCCAAGCTGGGGACAAGGCAGCATTTCTGTTTTAAATCCAGGAGAGTACCATAAAAAGGGGTCTGAAAACATATGGCATGTGGATTTCTTTAGAGCAGCTTAAAATTGTTTATTCTGAAAATTACGGATAATAAATGATTTTATGAATTTTTATAAGAATGGTGTTCACTTTCAGCCCTTTCTGTTGTATATACAGTATGGAAACAAAGCTAATCTGAAGACATACAGAACTGTGTGGCTGAACCTCAGGTGATTACTATTATTTGCTATTTGTTGAGCCCATTGGGATGGGCCCGATGATTACGGTGTCCTTTGAGATTTCTGGACTTCCTGCATTTTGCTGGGCCAAGGGTACCATGAAAAGACCATGCTGATGTTATTCTAAAAGTCCTGGTCTTTTAACACAGAAAAAAGCTAGATAGCCATGGGAGTTGGTATCTTTTATTCCTTTTGTTCAAGTTTTGGAATCCTGACGCTGGAAATGATACTTATGAATAAAAGGGAAATAATGAAGGTTTACTGTCTTCAATGTGCTACAAACTCAGAGGAGAATAAACTTTAGGTACATATACACATACACTTGCCCTGACAGAAGTCACAGTGTTCTCAAATGATCACTTATCTAGAAAGATAAAAAGTAAACTCTTCTTTGTTGTTCTAAGGATCCTGTTATATCTTCAAATAATCTGTAAAGTTCTAGTGAAATTGTATATGATCTGAAGGGGGAATTTGGTTAGGGCATTTAAAATACTTAGTACTTAATAACTTCAGGATAAGTATGTTTTAGCCTTTTGGACCTCGTTTTCTCCCCTCAAATTATTTCAGATACTCACAGATCCTGACTGTGTAACATAATGCTTACTCTTCAAAATCACTTTTTAAAAAATTATTAACTTTGACAAGAAGGTGCCTTACTAAACAAGGGCTCTTCAGCTACTGTTTATGTTCATTATAGGACCTGGAAAGTATCTGGTGGTGAAGTATTTTGTATCTCATCTCCAGCTTTCTGCATTGAGTATATTAGACCCTCTTATACTCTGAGGGTGAACGAGCTGAGTTGGGCTTCTTTCAAAATGTAAAATAAAAAAGTAGCCCAATCAATATAATTTTGAAACTTGAAAATCCAAGTAAATTAAAGGTTCATATGATTTACATAAATTACACATAAATTAGTGATTTTAACATAAATGTCAACCAATACTCATAGGTAAGGAAGGGCTCCAAAAAGTTAATTTGACTGAAAGCTCCCTGAGGGGGGTGTTTGGGTCACCTCCATATCGCCTCCGCACTCCCAGCCAAGGCACAATCTAGCACACGGTAATCTCTCATCAATTCTTTGTTGACTAAATGGCAGCTATCTAGACAAAGGACAGTTCTTGACAAAATTACCACAATCATTTAAATTTTCTAATAAAAGTTGCAATTATATTAAAAACAGTACTCTACATGGTAAGGACCGTAAGAAGCTATTTTCATCAAGAGTGGAGGGGAGTTGGGGGAGAATGGGGTATCGGCCAAGGCTACAGGAGTCTGGGCGGGGCATGCATTTGGAAAGGGTTTACCCCATTTTTGACTAAGCATGGGTGGAATGGAGTCCAGTCCAAACTTTAACCAAAGGAGGCACCAGGCTTCCAGAAAAATCTCAGGGAAAAGTACGGCAAGCAACAGTAGTGGCTATTGCATTGGGCTCTAAAGGAAAGGGTGGAGAGATTTAATCATTAGCGTGAAAACTGGAAATAAACTTCTCCCAGAATAGGGAGGCAGCAAAGCAGTTCTAGACAAAAAGACTTATATCTTATTTAGAAATGGTGACCTTCTCGGTAAGCATGAAGATGGAAGTAAATCACTATCAAAGTGGTATCATGTTAAGTTGTTCATTCCACTGAAGTTCTGAAATCTTTCATTATGTAAATAGTTTCCATCTCTCTCTTTTATTATAAACTACAATAAATAAAGACATATCCAAAAAAAGTGGGGGGGAAATCCCTACGAACAATTCTGGTAATTAGAAGTTATTTCTAGATTTCATACTTTCTCATTCTAATTTGTAGAGAAATTCCTCTGACATTTCGAGTATTAACTCACATGATTAATTTGTACGTTTTGCCCCTAAATTTATTTTTTATTCCTGAGGACATCAGTATATCAAACTTACTGGAGCATGAGCTCCATATTTGAAGTTATGTTTGAGATTTTTCCAAATGGAACTTCTCTTTTAATTTATGCCTAGTTAACTATGCTTGTTGACTCTGGACTCTTGCCTGAGGATTACAGTCCAGTGAAAGAAACCTGAACTTTAATCACTTACATTTTTAGAAGATTCAAAATAATTGTTTTTCAATTAGTTTTCACTCAGAGGAATTCTGCAAGTATTATTTCTGACCAAAACCTGAACTACTAAAAACAGTGCGATGCTTCGCTTCAACAAATTTCAGTATAAGGACTCAAATATTTGGACTAATTCTGTTACTAATCTTAAATTCTTTAATTTTGTCTTGCAAGGTGACCATAAAGTTGTCACTGATCTTTATCAGTTATAATCCACACAGCAGTCTTCTCTCACTTTTGTGAACCTGAACTCCCCAGTGCCTCCTTTTCTGGAAGTTATTCTAACTGAAACAACATTTTATTTCAACAGAGAGCATTCTCTTCTTCAGAGGAGTAGTGTCAGCATTTGCTTTCTCTGCAGTTGGGCAGGATCCGGGGAAGTGTCTATTAGGATTTAAATTTGTATCTTTTAAGGAATTATGTGAGAGCAGCTGTTACTACATATGTTACAGTATCTATTGAAGGATTGGAGTCTCAAATTAGATTTCTGGGTTAAGAAAAGGAACCCTGAGTGATTAAATACAGAAGAAAAAAATAATAATAGGCTAACGCTGGAGTTACTCTCTTGAGGAATTTGCCTCTTTGTTTGCAGAAGCAGAAAGAGCTCAATGCCAGTTCTGCAGCCCATGACAATCTGCTTACCAGAGGTTTACTGAAATAAAAAATGGGGAGAAAGTCAAGTTGACTTTCAAAATCTGATGTAGCAGGATTGTGGATATATACGTAATAGCACTGAATGACCCCGGAAGCTACTGTTTAGATTTTATTTTCATGCCTGTTTATCTCACTGAAGGCAATAACAAGACTTTGAGTTTCCTTGGGCACTTCATCCGGACTTAACATGCGCCTATGTCGTGCGCATGAGTGTGCCGCACAGAGGAGTGTTCAGTCAATTTATAAGCAGATACTCAATCATTTCATTGATAAGATACTGTTGGATACTAAGTTGTAGTGCTAGAGTCAAATGGAATTTTTAATCACATTTTAAAACATAACTAAAAAGCTATAATCAGAAGAGAAAGTCAATACCAATATTTTCTCAGTTACTATTTTTACCAGAGACCCTGTTGGGCATTTTAAAAATATATTTTATATAGTACATAATCTAAGATAAAAATTCTTAAAGCCTCATAACTGACCACGTGCTTCTGATATGCCAATATTCATGTCAAACTTGCTAAATGTATTTGCAAATTCACCATACCCTACTTTCGCTTCCTCACTTTACTATTCTGTAAAAAGTTGGGTGGTAAATTTATTCCATCTGGCTTCTAATGTGCCACTATAAAGATAAAAGGTCATTTATTCCATTTATTTCTAGTAAAAAATAATTAATGAAATGAAATAAAACCTCTAAAATCTAAATAAAACCACGTAATTTTTTTTTTGGTTTAAAAGGATGAGTGATCTTATTATTTTCTTTAGAAAAATGAGACTCATCCATTTTAACCAACAGAAAAACCAACCTAAAAGTTATTGCCATATATAAAAATTCAAGTTCCAAAAAAGATTAAAATGTGTTTTCTATTATAATGTATATACAAAGTCATTCTGTATGCTACACTACTAATAAGTAGCAGGATTAATTTAAATCAGGTTTTAGAGAGGTGATTATTTTTTCTTATTATCTGAAACTGGAAAACTTGCTGAGGAATACTGATCTTTCATATTGGCCATTAAAGAAAACAAATAAAACCTCTTTAAACAGACAGTAATTTTATTATCCAGTAAAAACAGTGACTCACTGCAGAGAAAACACCACCACCAAAAAAAAAAAAAAAAAAAAAAAAAAAAAAGACATTACCCAGATTTCCAGCACATACATTTATGGGATATACTAAAAAACAGAATTTTTATTCATGTCTCAAGTGCAGCTGAAACAGGTTTTAAGACCTTGTCAATTTTTAAAACTTATTTAAGACACTGAGTAATTTGGCTTTTCTTTCTCACACCCTTCTGTTAATTTCAGCGTGGTCTGGGGGCGAAGTATGAGCTCTGGAGCCAGAGAGACTCCAGGGTTTCAAATCCCAGTTTTGCCACTTAGCTACCAGGTAACCTTAGACACGATTTTTATGCTTGTGGACCCTATAGTTTCTCCTCTACAAAAATAATGTGATAAATAAATTTATTTCAAAGGTTATTATTCAATTAATGGGAAATCCAATATAAAATGTTCTGCACAAGGTGGGATTTCTGCAATAATAATCTCCCTCTCCATTTATAATATGATTACAGATAAACACTTTTATTTCATTGTGAAACCACTGGGTAAAAGATAAATGTAAACGTGTCACTTAAGAAGTATTTCACCACGGCGGCACTGGATTGAGAAGTACATCTGCTCAGTGCCTAGCTACTCAATTACTTCAAACTTTACCATCTGAATGCCTAATCACCCAGATCATTAGAAGCCGGATCATATATACCTTATTACAGTATTTATTCAGCGGTCTTGAGACTATTGGGGGAGGAGGAGTTCTCTCATTCTGTTACTGTTTTTAACTTTCCCTTTGAGGTTAGAAATGAAATGATAAATGAGAACAAAAGAAAATAAATGTAATGCAACCAGTCAGATGTGCTATGTAAATGGCTCTAACAAGGTTTTACCCAGATGCAGAGGAAATAAGGAATGATAATGTTGTTTAAAATGAGGCTTCAGATTATCTACAAACCCTAAGGACCCATGCCAGCACCATGAATAGTACCCAGTGATTTAACCTAAATAATACCCTGGTTAGTAACCTGGAAAAGCTAATGTTGATTCCAAAGGTGCCAAAGGGGTTATCCAGCATGGGACAGCAAAGCAGACTTTCTCCTCTTCTGAGATACTTTTCTTTCAAACAGGTACCTGTACATAGGCAGACTTTATTATCGCAAGTTAGCTTTTGTTTGTATTTGTATATAAACTTTTCCCCTTGACAGAAACTTTCCTATCCTCTTGAGCGAAATATTTTTCAGATTCTTGAGGCTATCTGTCTAGTTAGAAACCATCTAAGCATTGTAATAGTTGGGATACGACTATTCCTTTCTTTTTCAATTCTTACCTCTAAATCATTAAAAAATAAATGTGTATCAGCAAGATTAAAAATCATTTCTTCCATTCGGAGTCCCAGGGTTACAGCCATGGGGGGATCCTGAAATGAAAATACACATGGAATGAGGTAAAATTTCAGTAACCACTTATTATTAAGAATATTTTAAGTGCCTATTGTTGTGGGCAGTGGGGGTGGGTAGACTGTATGGATTTTTACCTAGGATCCAAAAGATTTCCCAATGATCTAAAAAGCTGCCTTTCGAAAAAGTAATCGAAACCATACTAAATATAGAGCTACATCTCTGAATTTATAGGAATTTATACACACAGCAAGACAACTTTGAACACATTTCCACATACATCTGTATGTTCGTGAGGAGGAAGAAGGAAGCAAGCTAGTTCACAGGACCCTGTTTATACATACCCCATGGAAAGTCCTTTGGAGAAATATATTTGGATGGGCTACTGAGGAATGGAGCAGACTTAAGAGACGGCGGAACACAGTAAAACCACCACTTAATTATTAATTGCATTTTGATCAACAGGCAGTATTTATTTGAATATGCATATAAGTTGGTCTAACCTGCATCTGACTAGAGAGGGTAGGGTTGAGGATAACTAAAGGAACATTAGTTCAGTGAAAGTAATCTGAGTAGAAAATATATACGTTTGAAGTTTAATGAATGTAAGGGAGTTAGTAAGGAGGCAAGTGATTGATTCTTGTCTACAGAAACCAAGATATTATCTAGCAGCAATGAGCTGAGAACCAAGACCAAAGCTGGTACTTTACCATGATTAACCAGAGCTGAAAACCTGAAAACAGAGGTGTAAGACTTTGACAAGTAGGGAGAGTTTAGGGATAGGGCTGGGGAAGTAATTCAGGCACAAATATTGTGGTTGAAATGATGGGAGATTGAAATGATCTTGAAAGAAGAATTGCAATAGGTATACCTCTGGAGATACAGAAACTGGAAAACCTGGAAGGGACAAAGCCTCATAATTTGAGACCAGAATGGGTATTAGCAGGGAGAAGAATATGGTTTTGAATAAAGCTGACAAGTCTAGAAGGATACTGTTGGTTTTGGCTGAGAAGTTATTTTGGAAGACTTTAGAGGGTGATTTGGGTTGAGTGGCTGGGCCAGGAGCCAGACTGTAGGGATCTGAGGAGAGAGAACCAAACTTGTGTTTTCAATGTTCTAATAAATGGCATTTCAAAAAAATGTATTTAAACTTGGAGAAATTAATGTTAACTTTACTTCAATTTATGATAAGGATATGCAACCCAACAGGCCAATCTATGTCAGTATATAACCCTGACCTCATTCCACTTAGCAGGAGAAGCCCTTCCTTTTCTCATTCCTACACAGCAACAACAGATTTTCTGCCTATACTCCCTTCCATAATGCTTTAAGGAGGAAACCCTAGAGTAAACATATTTGCAGTGAGTGTCAGTTTCATAGTCCATAGTGATTAAAACCTAGAGAATAGGAATTGAGTGCTAAGAAAGAAAGAGGTCACTGAGGTGTGCTGAGCCAAGTGAAGACTTGACGTGGGAGAAGATGAAGACAGGGCAGTAACAACACGCTGGATGTCGACACAATTTTCTAATTGTGTGCATCACTTCCTTAGAGATTTCTGTGGATTTCATAGTCAGAGACTCTCCAAAAACAGATGTCCACTCTTCACATACTTGATGGCATCCTGGTATCATGTCCTGCAGTCGCTCAGACATGTCTGCTAGATTCATTTGTCTTGCACTGACAGGATCACTTGGAGCAACACACCCAAAGACCCAGATAAAATTCCATTTTCTCCAACAAATATTCAAGAACCAAACAGAAACAGGGAGTGCCTCATTTGTGTCTCAGAGGGATCTTATGCTGTTACCTTTAAGTATGAAATTCTTTTTCCTTACTTCTTTTGTTGTTGTTCATGTTTTCGTTGCTGTTGAAAGAAAATCCCTAAAGGTTGAATAATTTTGTTTCAAACTCTACATTTGTCTTTTTCTGTCCAGGAATTCCTATTTCTAGTCTCTGTCTCTCTTTTTTGGGGTGGGGTGCAGAGGCTGAGGATGGAAAACTTGTAAATATTCTGTCTAGTCATGGGGCCATGAACAAAAAGTCTATAGAAATATCAGGAAAAATCAAATGTAATTATAGCATGAAAACATATAATTCCATTAGTGACGCTCTCTGCTTTTGAGGAATGTTCACTGATGCAAGACAATAAAACCGAGCTCTACACTACTCCGTTATGTTTCTGATGATTACTGCCTAAAGATATATATTTCAGATGGGGATTCAGAAACGTCCTATTTAAAAGGTTTTCCTTCTGGAGACTCGGTTGGTTGAATTCTTCCCCTATAATGTGCCAAATTTTCTTTTTTAAGTTTTAAATAAAATTACTGAATTTCTTATATTCATGTCTCACATTCTTTGCATTTATAGATCAGATTTACGAGGCTGGGAGAAAACATACTGTTCCTCTTTGATTGTTACTTTCATTGATTCCACGCTTCTGAAGTCCATAACTCTCTATGCTACCCATGATAGGCAAATCCATGAAGAATGCATTTTGTGTATCTGATAAGCATGCAAATACAATTAAAAAAAAAAACCAACATGAATTCTCTAACAAGTAAGCACAGCGTATGGTATGATGAAAACTGTATTCGAGTGCTCCACGGGAATGCAACCCCACGGGAATGCAACCCCACGGCACTAGAAGGGGTCGTCTGTTGGTTTTTCAGGCAATGGCGATTCCACATCACCCTCTCCTCAGAGCCAGGACTTAGTAAGCATTCTGGCAAAATATCATTTGTTAACTGGGAAAGTTTAGGTTTGAGGTTTATCAGAGTGTGAACTAGCTGTATTTTACTGAGGTTTCCAGAGAACAAGGCCTGTTGAAAGGGAGGGTTTGCATCAGCCATGCCAAAGCCTTGGCACAGATGGGCTAAGGATAGTCATGTCCAAGCCAAGGAAAACCATGTCTGTAAGAAGTGATGATCCTGTTTCTAAGAGAATGTTTAGTGAGGGCTTACTTTCAAATAATGAGTTCCCCCTTCTCCCCCAGCAGCTTACTAAGTCACTAGGACAGCTAAATCTAAGCGGGTTACGATACCACATTTTTCTAGCTGAAGAACCCTCAGATGTTAAGACTCCAAGAAAGTTGACCAGCAAGTTGGTGGAGGTGGCCCTTGTGAGGATCTGTAATGGTGGATACCCTCTGCTTGGCCAGACTCCTACGAAGGAGCTACCAGAGCCAGCAACCCCATGGTTTTATCAGGCGTCTGAGAGTTAAACATACTTCTGGATTGAACCCAAGTTTTATACAGAGATGTTTGCTCATTTTCATGAGATGTTTGTAGAATTATGGGCACCTTATGAATCAAGAGTAACTGCCCTTTTTAAGTTTAACTGTAGTGCGTGTTGAGTTTAGGGTCTGAAATGAAGTGACGGTGAAATCTTGGATGGGGGGTAGTGGGATAATAAGGGCACCAATGGGGTTTTGTGGAAGCTCTGATACATATTATACATATATAACAGTTTCAGTAGGTTCCAAGTGTCTACAGCAGAGTTTAACATGGCGCAAACTGAACTTCTGCCAATTTGCTCTGTGTACCGCTCTATTAAAATACTTCAACTATTCCCAAGACGTTTTTAAGGGAGGGAGGGGGAGACAGAGAGAGAAGGGAAAAGAGAGAGAGAGAGAGAGAGAGAGAGAGAGGGAGGGAGGATGAAGAAAATGAATAAGTCTTGGCCCTTAAATGTGTGATTCTAAGCCAGATGTTACCAGTTTTTAACCAAGTCAGGATCAAGTACGGCACTTCTCTATATCAGAATACTAACGCCTATTAGCCATGTTAGCACAGAACATAAATTGGAGCCAGACTGTCTGTCTATGGGCCTCTGGCCTGCACTGGGCCATCAGCTGGAATTCCTCCTCTAGAGACACAACGTAAAAATATCTCAGGAGAGGCAGCAGTTACAGATTTTAAAAGAAAGAAGGAACTTTTTTCCCCCCAAAAAAGAACTAAAGCTCTTGGAACAGTTACTCCTTTGGGACCGGAAGTACATTTGTTGACTTGTGGGCACAGAGGCAGAAGATGTGCAAATTTATTACCGAAGGAGGAAAACAACAGCATTATGAACTCAGGTAGGAAGAGCTAGCGGGTTTGTGAGAGTACATGAACTATTCTCATCAGTGATGGGGGGTGAAGAAAAACTCATTCAGGAATCAGAGGGGCAATTTTACAACTGACATGTTTCTTTGTGATGGACAGGCAAAGGGCTTCAGGCTTCTTGGGGGAACTGGAGAAGGTCTCAGGAACACCCATTCCATTAGCATGTAGTCAGTGAGCATCTATGATGTGTTAGACGTGTTCAAATTCTAGGCAGAGAGCAGAGAATCCAACAAGCAAAGTTCTTTCCCCTATGGGGTTAATATTATTACTAGATGAGATACCTGATACATAAGCAGACAAAATCCATGTAAATATATAGTATGTCAGGTAGAGAAAAAAATCAGAGTTGACAGATACAGAAGACCATGGGAACAGGTGGTGATGGCTCATTTAAACAAAGTTCAGGGAAGGCCTTTCTCAGGAGGTGACAGTTGAGCTAAGAACCTGAACAGGGTAAGGACCTAGCCATGCAGAGAAGAGGGGGCAGAGAGCACATGTAGAGGGAAGAGGGAGTCTGTGTGCGTGGACTGGTGTGAGGCACTGTGACCCCAGTCAGAGAAGGGGAGTGGAGCGAGTACTTAGAGAAAGATGGAGTGCACAGCTGATTCAGACACATGTGAGAGGCCCCAGCAAAATAAGGCAGGCATTTGGCAAGCAGGTCATTCCTCAGACTTGAAGGCACAGGCGGAGAATGAGAGATACAACTGGAAAACGGGCTCCAGAGGCTTTTCTGGTGATTGGACCATTACAACATGAAATATGGCATAAAGAAAATTCCAGGAGAGTGGGGAGCCAGGGATGTAGGCATGAAAAAGGTCATTTCCAGAGTCAGTTTATTGGGTAAGTACAAGGGCCTAGATCCAGAACATGGATGGAGGTGCAAAAGAGAAGGCAGAGAACATGGTTATGGTGTGAAGATGAAAGAATTTTTTTCAGTCTTTCAGTTTGGGTTTTTGTTTGTGTTTGTTTGTTTTTTCCTCCAGTGAAGAGGAGTTTTGTGCAAAATTGAGAAGGAGCTGTGAAGGTCTGAGGGGAGAGAAGGTTTGAAATAGTCAGCTGAAGAATGAATTAACTCAAACATGCTGTACCCACTGGGCCCAATCAGCTGTTGAGAAACAGGTAGAGAGTCAGGTGGGGTTTTCTGCAACGTGAGTCTGATGCCAAAAGAGCAGGATAAGGACAATGAGGCTTTATGGGGAAGTGGGGCTGCAGGGATATCCGGGGCTTCAGGGGTGATGTCTAATGCAGAGCTCGTCAAACCTGACCACACATGAGAAACACCTGGAGAGTGTTTAAAAATCCCACTGCTTACTCCCCACCCCACACTAGTGACCTCAGATTTTCTGAGGTGGGAGCTACGCATCAGTAATTTCAAAGCTCTCCAGTGATTCCAATGTATAAATAAGAAAATCAACAGATCAGTGCCTCGCTACTCAAAGTGTGGTTCACAGACCAGCAGCCCTGACATCACCTGGAAGCTTGTAAGAAAGACCAAATGACAGACCCTACCCCAGATCTACCCAAGTAGAATATGCAGGTTAATAAGATCATCAAGTGATTCATAGGCATGTTGATATTTGAAAAGTACTAGTTAAGAGCTCTCATGAAGTTCTGGGACAGTAGGGAACAGCGGAGCTGGTATGACCTTCTGGTTTCCCAAGAGGTAAGCCTTTAGGTTGCTTCCAAAGGACTCTAAGACTTGATCCGTCTGATCACTGAGCAGAATGCTGGTTTAGTAGAATTTCTTAGGAACTAGGATTCCCTACAAATAGTTTAAAGTTGTAAGAGTGCACTTCCCCATCTTCACCTCCATAAAGACTACCTGTGGACTTAACTTCAGTGACCAAATGACTCACACAGATACCTGCTGGAGAGCTGGCAAAGGTGGAAAACTAGCTAATTTTTGCTCAGGATTAAGAGCATTCATCCCAAATCTAAGTGTTCAGTGTAAGCAACATATTTGCAATTAAATAGTAGTCAGTATTAAGTAATCAGAAACCCTGATGGAGGCATCATACAACTTACCACTACCAACTTCTGTTTCAATCAGAAGAGAGTCCAATGAATACAGCTTGTCCAAATTTATTAAACTAAGGACAGAACATATATAATTCAAGGGGAATTACAGTAGTAGTAATAAGCTAGACTCACAGTTGTTATGCTGTACCACTGCTAGTGTGGAGACTCCAGATCCATGAGACTTGTTCAATTTTTATTATTTTTTGGCCCTTCTAACCTACCGTATGCCATATATATTTTTAAATTTAAAAAACAAAGTAACATTATGTTTATACTATAGCTTTGCAACTGGGTGTGAAGGACAGGTTGGGGAGAACAGTCATGGACTGATGAGCTGGAAAGCCCAAGACTGAGAGAGGAGAGGCGGGGCAGAGACGACTGAACACACCAACTGGGTTGGCCATGGGACTTGGTGGAGGCGGGGAGCATGAGATGAGTGGAACATGAGAGGAAGGTTGTGGAAAAGAGAGGTGAGACATTACCTAGAAAATGGACAGTTGATGATTTAAGGAAATTTAAGGGACATTGATAATAAAATCTGTCCTGTCCACCTGATCAAGATGGGAGATGGAACAAGTTTATAAACTGAGATCATAAACAGGGTCTGAAATTTCAAGGGAGGTTACAGAGGTCTCCTCTAGAAGTTCATGTTTTTAAGAAATGGATTACCACTCACCTTTCTGGTATATTAGTTTCAAGCTAATAAATGTGAGGTCCCTTCAAGATCTTTCCCTTTTCTCATCTACTCCCAGCAATAATTTGGTGAGGCTGGGCTTCAATAAAAGTGAGCACAATGTTTGGCTATTTATGGTATCACCTAGAGCCACTCAATCTCTGAAAGGAACATTTACTCAACAGAAAAGGAACACAGAGCTCTGCAAGAGGAGTCTCTATGACAGAGTTTGAGAAACGTCACTGTCTTTGACTTAGCTTTACTCATACATACCTACGCACTGTAATTATGTACACACCATTCATGTACACATATGTGCACACAAACACACATATTATGAACAACAACATAACACACTACAACATTTGTGAAGCCTACGAATTCTGCTCTCACTCGTTTGTATGGACCACACACTGTCTTGTCACCCTCTAATTCCCTCCAACAGTGAGCCGAGTATCTGACATCTGAGATAAAACAGCAGATATAAATATATGCACATTTCTTTAGGAAACATTCAGTTTTCCCAAAATTCAGTTTCCCAACATTCAGATTTCCTTGAAACCACATAAAGTACATTAAACTTACTGAATGTTTATTCTGTGGTAGGTAATGTGTCGAATTTTAATGCCTTAGCTCATTTAACCCTCCTAATCACTTGATTAATTTTATCATCCCTCCTTTTTTTATACAGAAGGTAACTGAGGCTCACAAAGTTTAAATACACTACCAAGGTCAGAGGTAGAGCTAGAATTTAAACTCAGGTCTATTCTCCCTTCAATGCCAGAATGCCTTAGTCATTATGCTCAGAGGGGAGGTGACCTGCACTGGTGTTAATGTTGCCAACTGGGGTGGCCTCTAGTCCATGGTTCTAGCCCTTAATTAATTCTAATCACTTCCTTTTAAACTATATTGCTTTTCCTTAGTTGGCCAGCCCCTAAGTCAGTACTTATCTTCATAACTACCCCAAAACTTAAAATCTAGCTGGTGCCATTTCAGAAATCTTTCTATGTAAGCGTGTATACACTTTTAATATAAAAGTCATCAATGGGCTTATGCTGACGGACATCTATTTCTCCAGCGCCGCTCTTACATAAGATGTTGTCTACAATGAGCAAGTAGTTTGGGGAGCTTGAAGTTCAATTTCTCAGTACAAAGTAACTAACCCACTGTTCACTTTTACTTCAATCATTTCCCTGACTCAGGCTATATCCTTAGCTTCCTCACCCATACTATGGAATAACTTTAGAGAATCACGGCTTCACAGCACATGGCACATTAATGCTCCCCAATGGATCAAATCCCTAAAGCACAATTTATTTAGTTCCTTTCATCCCCTTCAAAAAAGAGGAATTACTACAATTTATCAAATAAAATAATACATACACATAATCAGGGAATAGGGAGTCTTCACAAACTAACCGATGATGGATGAGGTGATTCCTCATCTACGTCCTGCCCAATTTACAAACTCCTATTCTGGAGTTCTACATGGCTGAAAACTATACGTGCCCACAGGTGCTCTGCTGTAAAGCCCATCATCAGCTTCATAAGCCTCAAGGCTCAAACACCCTCAGAGCTCACTTGCCCTTATGATAAACATCCAAAAACTGTTCTGCTTGGGAAAAGAGCATGTTGTGTGGACAACAGAACAGAGTGCAAGAGTGTTAAGCTTTTAGGAAGATTCTTGGAATATTCATAGTATCATTTACTTGTAAGTGGAGCTAGGGTTTTCCAGAAGTTTCTTTTCTAAATTAAAATGAAAAAGTTGGGCACCTGGGTGGCTCAGTTGGTTGAGCGACTGCCTTCAGCTCAGGTCATGATCCCAGAGTCTTGGGATCGAGTTCCGATTCAGGCTCCCTGCTCTGTGGGGAGTCTGCTTCTCCCTCTGATCTTCCTTCTCATGCTCTCTCTCAATGTCTCTCTCTCAAATAAATAAATAAAATTTAAAAAATAAATAAATAAATAAATAAAATGAAAAAGTTTTTTACACAGGGCTATTTATGACTGACGTGGCATCCCTAAATTATTATGTCCCATGCATTTTATTTTTATATAAAAGTATATATATATATATATATATATATATATATATATATATTTGGTACATATATATACCAAAAGAATGCAGAGATTAAGAACATGTCAAAGAGATGTGGGTTCTGACTGGCCATAGCACTTATGAGCTGTGTGATGAAAGTTATGGAGATAATGCCTTGAACAGGACACTGGGCAAAATGTCAGGCCCATAGCAAGAACACCAAATGGTGCTTATTTTTTTCTCAGTGAGAGAAAGGAGGATAAATAGAGAGGTAAGTAGGCATGGTTCTGTCAGGACATGACTTTGTATCTCTGGTGCTTATATTTCTGTCTCCCAGCTCATTAAATATCAGGCCACTATGATACCACTTCATACAAACACTGACCTTCTATGGGTCCAGAAATAACTGCCATTAGTCATTCCTCATTTGGGGGAAATAATGTGTATTTTTGTAAGTTTCTCTGGCCTGGGATGTGGATGATAGTTTTCAGAGCAGAGTGCTACTTTTTATACATTTACATTATCTCATTTAATCCATCCAGTAACCCCAAGAAGGAAACTGATTATACTCATTTTGAGATGAGACAGGCTCAGAGGTTAAAAGAGTTGCCCAAGGCAACAGGCAATCCAGGCACAGGATTTCCTTCTACCTTCTAGCTCGGTGCTTCTTCAGCTGGGTAACTGCTTTAAAAACGGTGCTCTGAGCAGCACCCAGGACTCAGGAAACCCTCTTGGGGTGACCGAGAACTGTGGGAAGGGATCGGCTACATGAGGGAGGGAAGTGTGTTATCTCTAGTCCCTTAGCATCTCCATTTCACCCAGAGCATGCTCTCGGGTGTTTTACATAAAGAGCCTCGGCGTGACGCAGTAAATGTGCACAAGCATTCTCGGGCTAGAAGGAAAGAACTGAAAAAATCACTATGTTACACAAAAATGTTAGGCTTTAAAAGTGCATGTTGTGCAACCAAGACTCATTGAACAAATGAAAACAACTGAAGACATTAACAATTGCAAGCTGAGGCGAACTTTAAGTAGCATAAGGGTTGTCCTTTCCTCTGGATGGAATGGCCCTGGTCATTTTTGTTATTAGCAAAGTCCTTCTAAGTTGTCAACTAGACACCAGAATGACCTCACTTCAAGCAGTCCTCAAGGTCATTACTGAAGACACTAAGGAACTGAGGAATTAAACATGGTTACAAAGGATTCTCAGCTGTTAAAACCTCTCAAGACCTCTAACATGATAATGTGCACTGAATGGCCATAAAATATAAGTAGTCTCTAAGTTTCTCTGGCCATGAGCCTTTCCACAAAGACTATCAATTAACATGTTCCAGAACTCACTTTTTCAAGAAGAAAACGTTAGGGAACTACTTTATTCTAGTGGTTCTTAAAGCATGGTTCATCAGCTTTATTGAGGGTTTATTCCAAATGCAAAATCTCAGGCCCCACCCAGACCTACAGAATTTGAAACTATGGGGTTGGGACGCAGCATCTGTGCTTCATAAGCCCTGCAGGTTATGGTGACTCACGTGGGAGTTCGAGAAACACTGTTCCGGTCTAAACTGCTACCACTTCCTCCTTACTGCATAGCAGCCTGCAAGTCTCCACAGAGCACCCAATTATAAACCATCATGTCCCCACTCAGCCAAAACCCCTCCAACACACTGCAGCTTGAATAAACCCCAAGTGCCTTATGGGAGATACCATAGTGGATGTGGCCCCCCACTCGCCACTCCATTCTTACCCTGAATTATTCTATCCCTTGTTTACAAGCTTCCAGAGACACTACTCCTTTATATTCCTGGAACACTGGAAGGCTGTTCCTGTTCCAGGGCCCTCCTGTGCCCTCTGCCCAGAATAGTCCTCCATGTTCTCCCCTTCCCCCGACATCAGCACGGCTAGCTCCTTCTGTAATCCAGGTCTCAGTATCAATGTCACCTCCACGCTCAGTCCCCTGTGATGCTCTACAGGACGCAGTTTCACTGTCTTCACTGGGGTTACGATTTTGCTCTGATTTTGTTTGCTTATAAGCTCCATCAGAGCAAGAAGCAGGTCTTGCATTAAAAAATAGTTGCTAGATGAATATAGTCTGTCTACAGAGCTCTAGTTTTACCATTTTTACTTGTGGTTTGTGGTCAAGTGGAAGCTGCCCAATGCCCTTTTGGCCCCACTGAATGACCTCTGAGCTGCATGTGGTCTCCAGCTTCAAAAGATGGGGACATAGCATCCCTTATTTAGCTCTTTCCCAATATGCCAAATAGTAATGTCTTACTGGAGAGAAGACTATGCCAACTTCCTTTTGGACATTAAGAAACATGTCAAGAATCAAATGACTTTTAGAAAAATGTAGGTAATAATTCAATAAATAAAGTCATCTTAGTTGTTTTTCATGGATTTCAAGAAGGGTGTTTTCATTCTGATTAGAAAAAAATGGAGCCTAAACAAATTTTTACTTTAATTTCCTTAAACTGCCCCAAGTAAAATATTATTCATTATGGTGTATTCCAACAGGCTTCCCTCCTGTAGAATCGTATAAAGTACAAGGAATTGTTATGAGATGTGCCAAATGTACCAGCATTTAGCATTTTTGTGACCTTGGTCACGTTTCTCAGCTTCTCATAACCCTGGGTTTCTGCATCCACTGAACCTGGATCACAAGAAGTTACAGCAGAGTAATTAAGAGAATTAAGGGGGATGACATTTGTGAAAGTTTTTTGAATGTTAATTCATGCCAACTGTTCTGAAAAGCCCTTTAGACATGTTATCCCTTTCATTCTTATTCACTACAGGTACTATTATTTCCATTTTACAGAAATTGAAGCCCAGAGATTAAGGACTTTGCCTGAGGTCACAGAGTGGCAAGCACTGGCTCAGCGGCTGGGTTTTCAAAGTGAAGTTTTTCTAACTGAAAGTTTCTTGTCCTTAATCATCAACCCTACTGCTTGTGAAAAGCCAAATACCAGCTCCATCTACCACCCAGCAGGTGTTCTACAGATGTCAGTTTACCTTCCCCAGACTATCAACAGTGCCCCTGGTTCTCTTCCCGTGCTAGACCGCCATGAGGCAGTGACATCTGTCTGCCACAATCCATTTCACAAGGTTTATCTCTTGATGGAAAAGTATTCCAGTCTTCTGAGAGAAGATCATTCAAATCCTTTCAGCCTACAGAGGACTCCCATAATGGCCTACACAGTCCCTCACTGCCTGTCTTTACTCTTTCTAGGCTAAGTCATATACGGCGCTCATGGCGCGTTGAAGGTCTGTGCTGTGTGATGCGCTGTAGCAGAGACGAGATGGGCTCTGGGATCAAAGAGGCCAAGGCCCCATGACTCATCTGTGCCATGGACTAGCCTGATGACTCTGCACACATTTTATTTCCTGAGTATGTTTCCTCCACTAGAGATGGGGAGAAAATCCTGTCTTACAACCGTTGCGACACTTCACGCCTGGCACGCTGCGGGCACTCAGCAGCATTACTTCCCTCCTTCCCCTCACTTTGCCCCACTCTTTTGATAAGCTCTCCTGTTTTAGGCATTGACAATGTCTCTTTTGTATTCCAACAAAGCTTTTGACAGTACTTTAAGAGAATGGGACTTGTCCGTGAAATGAATGCTGCATGTCCAGGTGGCCATCTGGGGAGGTGACAGGTCCCTTTTGATGATACATCACTGCTGAGGGAAGCATGAGAACTTTGCTATTAAATCACTCTTGGAACCAGTCTGAGTCATTCAAGAAAGGTGACTTGTTATTCAGGTTTTTTTTTTTTTTAAAGATTTTATTTATTTATTTGACAGAGAGAGAGAGATCACAAGCAGGCAGAGAGGCAGGCAGAGAGAGGAGGAAGCAGGCTCACTGCAGAGCAGAGAGCCCGATGCGGGGCTCGATCCCAGAACCCTGAGATCATGACCTGAGCCGAAGGCAGAGGCTTAACCCACTGAGCCACCCAGGCGCCCCTGTTATTCAGGTTTTTTTATAGTTCACCACCCACACCCCCGACTCCTTAACTCTTTACTGGTGCCCCTTGTTATCGCAAAAGGAGGTCTATGCTCAGTTCTGGGAAGGGTGCAACTTTATGGTATTTTTTCCAAAAAGAAAAAAAAAATATATATATATATATGACAACCATGCTCCTTATTTATCACCTTGGGTTCAAATGATCTTACTATTTCTAACAATTAAAACCATCACAAAAGGATGAAGTTCTGAAGTGAGGAAAGACTCCAAAAATCCAAAGGTAATTCCAAAAGATGACTTCCACCACTGATCTGACACAATGGAAACCACATGGATATTTAGGTATAGCCTCTGATGGAGCCTATTTTGAAGGGAACTTCATTTCGATTCATATGTTCAAGTTAGATTATCTTAAATAGTGAAGTAATATGAAACTTAGCTGTGTAAAAATACTGTGGTCAGCTCAAGCAGGATTTATTGTGTATTCCTCATCAGCCAAAACTATTCCAGAAGAAATGCTTTAGATTGTTATCTGGAAACTTTTTAGACTGTATACTCTGCCAGTCATTGAATTTTGAATGTGCACCCCAAATTTATGTATGGTTACTTAATTTATATGTTATATGCATATTCTTTAAATTATAATAATATGCATGTATTTGTAAAGTAAGTGCATTATAAAACATAAAAAATACAAATTGTAGGACAAAATGTGTGTGTATACGTTTGTGCACACGTGTGTATACACATTATCTTTTTTCCTTATCTCTGTGGAGCATCTTGTATATCTGCACATATTCATATATCCTACTTAGGAGACTGTGGTCTTAAATGACAATGACTGTGATAAAGGGGCTAAGGCCCATTTTTTCTAAATAGCTGTTTTTTTTGTGTTTTTCCTTTTTTTAAAGATTGTATTTATTTATTTAACAGACAGAGATCACAAGTAGGCAGAACAGCAGGCAGAGAGAGAGGGGGGAAGCAGGCTCCCTGCTAAGCAGAGAGCCTGATGCGGGGCTCGATCCCAGGACTCTGGGATCATGACCTGAGCTGAAGGCAGAGGCTTTAATCCACTGAACCACCCAGGCACCCCTAAATAGCTGTTAAGCAAAACTGTTACCTTTCATATTTGTTTAGTTACGTATATTACTTAAACCAAAAATCAAATACAGGGCAGATTCACCAAGAGCACATCCCATGAATATTTCAAGGAGGAAATACTTGAGTGTAACTCATCATTTCTGGTCTAGAAGACAAAACTTAACAAAACTGCTAAACACGGCATGCTGGGCTGTCATGAGACCCTCGTAAATAATGAAACACTATAAAAACACAGGGAAGGCACTTCTATAAGTGTAATATGTAACGGAGCCAAGTCAGATGTAACTCTGAATACGGTAATTGAAGGCAGACCAAACATATTCTGAGTTGACTCTAGTCAGATTATGAATCCTACAGAGTCAAAGATTCAGACAGGAATGGCCTAAACCACTGCGGACCTGACAAGTGCTTTCCCTGTCAGGGAGTTTCCCTGATCTTTGTACTAGCACTTACACAGTGTACACCAACACAGTCATAAGAAGCTAGCTAACCACAAAAAGGATGGCAAGAAAGAAAGGAAGAGGAGTCAACAGACCATCGGTCTCTGAATTTGTGTGTGCGGGGGTGTTATCCCCACTTGCTGTTCAAATGCTTATTCAAAGTTATATAAAAAAAAATACTTAGTTTCATAAATCCAAAGGATCTCTCAGACAAAAGATTATTTCCTTATTTCACCTGACATTCAATAGCAACATTTGGTGCAATAAGTGATTTCAAACAATTTCTTGAAATTTCCTTATTAGAGGATAATATATGATTTTATAATGTTGCAAGTCCATTTTAATTTACAAAATAATTTTTTCTAAAGTGATTATGTCATAGTAATAAGCTTGCTTTTGAGGCAGAAAATTCAAAGGCATTCTGAAAAGAGAATTCAATGTCGAATTATTTTTGTAAAATTTGCCGGTTCTCATTAAAGAACAATGAGCCACTGAAAATTAATTACGAACAGATTTGACAGCCTACGATAAAAACACTTAAATGTATTTAAGTTGCTCTGGATTTTTTTTTTAAAGATTTATTTATTTGAGAGAGAGAGAGCACATGAGAGTGTGCTCTGGGGGAGGGGCAGCAGGAGAGAGAGAATTTCAAGCAGACTCCCTGCTGAGCGCAGAGCCCAACACAGGGCTTAATCTCTTGACCCTGAGATCATGACTTGAAATTGCTCTGGATTTTTGAACAAAATAAAATTCCAACAAGGTGCTTTGGGGTAAAATGTCTTGATCTTCTTACCTTGCCATACTTCTGGGCATAAGACCCTGTGAGCAGTGAGTGGAAAACAATGATGGTTTCATCCAAGTCCCAGACAAACACACGCTGAAGAAAAATACAAGTATCAAAGAATTATCAAGTTCTAAGGAAACAGAAATCTCTTAGTTGAAAACATCTGACTTTGTCGTTGGGCATCATCTCAATACCATTTTACAGAAAACTACTCTACTCCATTATTTTTTTTCCAAGTTTGCCAGATGTCACTGTGATAAAACCAGAGGAGGAAGAGTGATTTAAAAAAAAAGTCATAATAAGCTTAAATATCAGATGTCCTAATTTGAATGAATTCATCTAAATATTTACTTGCAGTTAATACCCCAAAAGACACACCTGAACATAGGATACAAGTATGCTTGAAATCTTATTTTAAAATCTCACACCTCATGGATTCATGAAGTTTTGCAATTTGTGTAAAACTATTTTAAAAAATATTTAAAAAAATCATTGAGCGATCCCCAGACAGAAATTGCAAACTGTAGACCTTTGGGTTAGATTAGGCCTTCAGAGGGGTTGTTTAGTTTGCACAGTGTTTAGAAAGATTTCAAATTATTGATCAACATTTCAGGATTAGAAGGTTGCACACAAACATCAGGGTTCTGAGCACAGCAGGGAAACAGGAAGATACAACAATGCTGAATGACATTCCACGTGGCAGTGATTTGTGGGCCCTCTTCAACTGGGCCAATCCTCCCTGCTCCCCACATTCTGCCGCTGGCTCCCTGGCCCTGTTCACTCATTTCTGTCACCTTCTAGGTTCCCGAAGGCACTGGAATGTGCTACTGTCCTTCAGGTGAAAGGAGTGATGTTTTACAAAGAGGCACAATGACTATCATTTGATTTTATCAAGTCTGGAAATTTGGGTATTTTTCTTAATTGAAGGATGCAGTTGTGTAAGAAGTAACATAGTATGGTTAAGATAGTTTCCCTGATGTTTTAGAATAAAAATCAACCTGCTTGGCATGAACATATCTCAAAAAAGCTTTCAACCAGAGGAAAAGGATGCATAGAAGTTTTTATAGAGATAAAAATGTTATCATGTTATCAAATGACGGAATTTTTCCCATTTTTCAGAAGACAACTTTTCTTTTCCATACAGATTAATTTCACCTTTTTCAAATTTAATTGACCCCCCAAATTTTATTCACCCATATAAACATTCTTCATTACCTTAATACTACTAAACAGAGTGTCTCTTAGATGATTATCCCACTAACAGTGACTTTATTTTGTAAATTTCTGTTTGTGTCAATTAGGACCAAAAGATGCAATTATCTCAGGCCTGGAATTTATAAAGTTCCATCATTTTTAAGTTTTTAATTTTGCCATTACAATGGATGAAATCTCAAATTTTAGAGTTATGAAATCCCTACACGATGAGATCCACTCATTTCATGATATTTCCTTCTTTTTTTTAAGGTTGAAACCTTATGGAACCATAAGGTGTAGAATATCACTCAGTAAAATAAAACATCAGATTCCACTCCTTACGGATAAGTCAGCATACCTCCAGGTCACTGTCAGGAGGTGGGGAGGGATTGTTTTTCCGGCCTCTTCCTCGGGATTTTGACCCAGAACTCCTGCACGTTCTCTCATCAAGATCTTTGATAGGTGTGGAAGGGCTCTGCACGGTATCAAACTCTCCTAGAAACAACATGACTTGTGTCAAGAAAAGCTCTTCATTTTTAGATCAGGTATGAGTCTTTGTTATGAATTATCTTAACGAATCTTTATACAATAGAAAGCTCCTCCTGACAAAAAAGATTTATCATCCCAAATACACAAAATCCCCATTCAATTAAAAATTTTGCAGGTCCCACAAATCCCCCATAGTTTCAATCTACATGATCTATTAAACCTGAATGTGTTTTATACTCTATGTGTCTTCACCTTCCTTGTCTCTACTGTCCCCTATATATCTATCCAGATTTAGCTCTGTTCCCCTCTTTTTATGTCAGAGCTCAAAGGAGGGGATGTCTTCTTCCGGATCAATCCCATCCCTCTACCTATAAACTTGACTCCCAACCTCACCCTCTAAGGGAATCGTGCTCTATTAGTTAAAACCTTTCTTAACTTTCTTCCCACCTCTTGCTTTTCTGTGGGCCACAAACAAGTTTAAAAGTCCTTCCCTTGACCTTGCATTTTTACTTAGAAGTTATCTGCTTGCTCTCTTCTCTTTTTTAAGGGATACTCCTTAAAAGAATAGTACATTACATGACAGGGTTGTCCAAAAGAAATACGATGTGAGCCACAAATATAACCACATATATAATTTAAAATTTTCTAGAAGCCACAATAAAAAATGTAAAGAAACATGTAGAATTAATTTTATTTGTATATACTAATTGAGCCAGTATAAACACAATGTTATCATTTCAGCATGTAACCAACATGAAAATTGTCAACAACATGTTTTACATAATCTCCTTTTCATTCTAAGTCTTTGAACTCCTGTGTGTATTTTACACTTACAGCAGACCTCCAACTGTACTAGCCCCGCTACAGGTGCTCGACGGCCACTCATGGCCAATGACGACAGCAGTGGACAGCCCATGTGTCTCCACTTGCGGACATCTGATTTGTCATGATTGCTTCACCAAAACCCTAATAAAACTACTCTTACTCAGAGTCCTGTTAAGCACCTAACCAACAGATGTAATAAATAGATGCAGTCCTTATCCTTACCCTGGATGCCTGAGCTGTGTTTGATCCTCTTAAACACCACATCCTTAGAGCCATTATTTGGCTTGTGGTCTCCTAGCTCTGGAAGTTCTCTCACCAGGCCTTCTCTGTCTAGGAGACATGCACTCCTTTTCCTCCTCCCATTCCTTGTATGCTAGTATTTAAGAGTTCCAACCTTCCATCACTGTCTTCCTTATTCCACACCATCTGGACGATCTAACCCTCTCATGGGTTAATCACCTTCTCTGAGATGACCCATACATAAACCCATACGTCCAATGAGGCCGCATCCTACAGAATTTTCAGACTTTGTATCTAACTGACCTCTGCATGTCCCCTAGGTACCTGAATGTCTGACATGTCTACAACTGGGGGTGGGGTACCTTATAAGGAAAGTGTACTGAGCTGTGGCAAATCTGTGGGAGTGGGTTTGCATAAACCAAAATGACAGTGAGGTCCTCACAAGTAACAAGGGTCAGACACACTGTAGGACTTGAAGCATTTCACTCAATCTCTGTGAATCTCTTTCTTTGTATATGAAAGCATGGGCAAGAGCAGCTGCTTTCCGAATTACTGAGGTAAAAATGATTTATGTTTAATTTGATGTGAATTATATATGTAAACATTTCTAGGAGAGTCTGAGGGTAAACTACATTTAAAATTAAATTTAAATTACTACACTTAAATCTAAATATAAAGAAGTTATAACGATTATGCTTTGTCATAAAATTAAGGAAAAATAATTATGAGGACAGCCAAGTAGTTATTAATCTAAATAAACCAATCTGAACAGGCTAGACAGTATCTAGGTCGTATTTCTTCTGAGATGTTCTAAATAAACAGTCACTTTTACATAGCTCACTTGTAACTATTTCCAATGATTATAACATTATCTTTGGGAAACACTGTGCATGTCAGGACAGCACCAAAAGGAACAATGTGTCTGTGCTTCAAATATTATTTGCTCTTAAAACATTGTTAGCGTTGTTCCTATGATAGGTCTCTGTTAGCAACTGTGTCAGCGTAGACAGTGTAATAAAGGCTCCATAGTTTTCAGTTGAATATTGATTGTCCCATCTTAGGGTAAATTGTGTTTCAGCTTGCACAAATATTAAATGAGAGCTTTAGGTATTTAAATACATGCCAACTTAAAAAAAAATCACATAAAAATTCTTCTTTTAGTAGTTTTTTTAAACAGAATTTTCATAAGGTTACTATGCCCTCCAAATCAAATGTTCTTGTTCTGATAAAATGCTGATTCAAATTAAGCCCCATTTATTAAGTAAGCTTATAATTTTTTGGATGACCTCCCTCAAAAACTTGTCTTTCTACTCATGATAGATCGATTTTCAGCTGTTAGCTATCATGAGACACCTTTGCTCTTGCAAAAATGCAAGAGCTGAAAGGTTGAAAACTTGCAAAATTGCAAAGCCATTGTGATCAGTTATGGGTGGCTGACTGTCAACTGGATCCAGAAAGAAGGAGTTTGGCAGAACAACTCAGCTATCAAATGAGCTGGAGAGCCGGCTGCTGAAGAGCAGGAGGAGGAAGAAGGGAAAAGGCTGGTCATAGGCAGTGTCCGCGTTTCAATAAAAGTAGGATTTGATATCACTGATTCTTGCCAAGTTACAGAAGGATCTTAAAAGGGCTCTAAGAATCTGGACAAAATATGGACCCACGTGTTTTGATGAAAGTAAAGGCATAGCCTTTTAAGAAAACAATGAAGAGTAGCTCCACATTTATCCTTCGTATGTGTGACGCGCTGCCTTCTTTCTTAAAAAATTTACTGAAATATGTGTTTGGGCTCCATTCATTCATTCATTCTGAGTCTCCTCATGTCTGTGAGAGTCTTGCATTTTGTAGCCTGGAGCAGTTGTTTGCTTTTTCCTTCATGTGGCTAGCACTTCCTTAAATATGTATACTATGCTTTATTTGGCTTTTGTGAATGAACATTAGGTTATTTGTAGTTTTAGGCAATTACAAATAAAGCTGCTATAAACATGCTTGTTCAGCTCTTGTGGACATAAGCTCCTATCCCACCAGGGTAGATGTTTAGCGGTGGGACTGCTGGGTCAGAGAAAAGTGTCTATTCATTTTCAGTAGACACTGACCACCTTTTTCTAGTGTGGTTGTACTAATTCACTCTCTGACTAGCAGTGAGATTTCTAGTTGCTCCGCATCCTTGCCAATACTTGGCTTTGCTAGCCTTTTATGAGCTATCGTGGGGCTATGTTGGTCCCACTGTCGTTTTAATTAGCATCTTCTTGTTGAAAAATGATGTAAAACACTTTTTTTTTCTTTTTTTGCCCATTTGGTATCTTTATGATATAACTGTGTAAATCTTTTGCCCATTAAAAAAAAAAAATGGTCTGGTCCCTAGGTGGCTCAGTTGGTTAAGCTTCTGCCTCCATCTCAGGTAAAATCCCAGGATTCTGGGATGAGAGTCCTGCGTCGGACTCCTTGCTTGTCTGGGAATCTGCTTCTTCCTCTGCCCCTCCTTCCACTGGTTCTCTCAATCCCCCCACCTTCTCAAAAAAAAAAAAAAAAAAGTTATCTTTTTCTTATTGATTTGTCAGAGCTCTTTATTGTAAAACATTCTTTACATACATATGTCTGACTTAAACTTTACTTTAACCCAGTGAATCTGGTCCTTCATTATCCTCTTTTAATAATGGGAGAACCAGAGGCACATGAGATTTTAAATGAACTTACCAAGATGAAATAGCTTGTATGCAGAATGCTGGTATGATTCCAAAATTCCTGCTTTAACCACTAGGTTATCCTTTCTCTCCCAAACAACAACAGATCCTCCAGGTTTCCAGGTTACAAAGAGGTCAAACTTAAATCTGTTTCTACCCATCAAAAGAGTATACAGACCTCTTATAATTTTGTGAGGGCCAATGAATTCATCAAAACTCTCCACAGTACAGGAGTAGGTCCTGATGAGTGCACGCGTGTCATCTGGGTCCCTAGAGCAACCACCCAGGGGAACAGCTCTGACCTCTGTATCTTTGGATGGTGCTATCCTTTCTTCTGATAAAGGGCAAAACCAGGAACTTGAACTCAGCTGGTCATTAAAAATTTGTTGACACTTTTTTTTTTTTTTTTTTTTTTTAAGAGAAAGCTGTTAATTCCAGTGTCTCTGCCAAATTTCACTCAGGTGATGGCACTAGGGTACATTAATGCTGCAGGTAGGGGGAAAGTAAATTGGCAGAGAAGTTAAATATGGTCAGTCCTTTCTATCTAAATCCCCTTGTTAGCTTCACTTAAATGAAGGAGCACTTTGTCTGCCTTCCTGTCCTTGTGTGAAATGCCATGAAGCTACGGAAATTCTACTGAGTTCTGCCGAAGAAACCAGTTTCTTTACAAAGAATGAAGTGATCTTATTATATCCTTTACCTTTCTGAAGTACCTGTAAAGTTTAATTAGCTAATGTATTGTAATGCTTGCCGAGGTTTCAGAGTAGAGGAAGATACTGTTACAAATTACTGATTATTTTTCATTTTCAAGATGTTTAAAATACTGAAAGAGCGGGAGCTACAAAAATTTGTAATGTTCGTCACACTTTTTCAATGCAAATAAAAAATATAATATGCCTGAGATGATCTTTGTTAAAGGCAAAAAGAGATCTTTATAAAGGTAATATTAACTCAAATATCTGTTCTTAATCAGTATGCTAATGTTTCTTTAAATACATTGTCGAACTGCCTAATAAGGTAAAGTCAAGAACTGAATGCTATTTGCAATTTCCAAATAACAACAGTCATTACCAACTGCCCTAGGCTTTTCTTGGGCCAACATTATATGTGATTGAATAATTCTCCTTTAATTAGTACAGTAATGAATAAGTATACCTTCTAAGCTTTGGCTATTTAGATGCAACTTAATTTCCAAGTCTAAGTCAGAAGAACCACCAGCTGTCTCTTAGAGAACATAAAGTATGTTTCTATTTTAAAAACGAGAGCTGTGAACAGTTAATGATTTATAAAGAACTATGAATTTAATTGTTAAGTCTCTGTGTTCAGTCCAAAAGACAGAGCTGGTCAATGGGAAATACTTTTCATACCCTTGAACTAAGTACCTCAAAATTCATCAATAACAAAGAAAAATCCCACAGTTATAAACTGGTTGATTTGGATACATGCCAGATCTAGAAAAACAAAATCAAACTTAAAACTACCTTGCCTAAAGCGCTGGGGTCACAGAATTCCTTAAAAATCCAGATATGTTACTATTATAATTTTGGTTAAGAGAATAATACAGTTACAAGTAAAAATGATTTCTTCTTTAAATTCAACAGAAAGTCTGATAAGACCTGAACATTTTATAAAACTCTATTTGTTGGCATTAGCAATCAATGGAAAGCTAAAGAAATTGCATTCTAATAGTACTATGAGGATGTTACACATGGATGTGTCACATCCAAAGTCATACATTCAGAATACCTACATGCCTGCATTTAGTATTTTTAATGTAAGCAAAATAGCTATTCTGAATATTTATTATTCTTTAATTAATGGAAAGTGCCCATCTGTGTCTTTCCTGCAGAGAAACTTTTGTGATCACACTGAAATTAGAGTAAAATACACAACAGCAAATTCGAAGTGTTATCCAACAGATATTATATTCGAAAACCAAGTGGTTTTCACTCATGGTAGTTCTATTCTAGTGCACTCAAATACTGTCTGCTGGTCCTGGTCCTGTTACTCGGTCTCCAGTACCTTGGTGATCAAATACTTGTGTGATTTTGTTTTTAATACAGTCATCCTACCCTGTTTCCCTATGCATTTACTACAGAGAAAAATCTTTCACAGTATGATAAGACATCCCCTTATCTAAAGTATCTGTAGTATCCATTAAGCAAGTATTCTAAAATCACGTTTTCTTCTTTCCTCTTTCTTTCTTTCTCACTTTTTCTCTCTCTTTCTCTCTCTCTTTCCCTTCCTTCCTTTCCTTTTCTTCCCTTCCCCTTTCCTTCCCTTCTTTCCCTTCCCTCTCCCTCTCTCTCTCCCTCCTCCCCCCTTCCATCCATCCATCCATCCATCCTTCCTTCCTTCCTTCCTTCCTTCCTTTCCCTCCCATCCTTGCCTCCTTCTAGATTCATGCACAGGGTCTCACACATGCATGTGCGTGGTGTGGGGAGTGGCAGCAGGAGAGGGAGAAAATCTACAGCAGACTTCCTGCTGAACTGGGAGACCAATCTGGGGCTTGATCCCATGACCCTGAGATGATAATTTGAGCCAAAACCAAGAGTCTGACTCTTAATCAACTGAGCCACCTAGGCACCCCATACATTCTTTCACTTAAGGTAATATTTTTGATGAAATATAACTACTGTCTCAAAGAGGATCAGGACAGATTTAGCACATGGGATTTAAGCTGAAATGAGGTTAAGGCAAGTGAGGTACAAAGGGTGTGAAATTTAAGGGCCTTGAGAATGAATGCCTCCCTCAGTTTTGTACCCTGTCCTTCCCAGGCCTTACTTAGTCCCAGCCCTGCACAAGATACAACCACTCCGAGAGGCTGGGGTTAGATGAAAAACCTAAACAGGAGCCTTAAGGGGACAAGGACCGGAAATTCAAGAGGGCTGTGTGGTCACGGAAGGGAGGCTCTGAAGGGAAGATAAGGAGAAAGAAAGTGAAATGTAGGAGCACCAAAGACAAAGTCTAGTAGAATACTAGACAGTTTTTCCTTGGAGCCACAATTAGAGACCATATTCTGAAGAGGGAACCAAAAAGAAATACCATTATTTCATCAATTCATGATCTGAGCATATCTTGGCTATTACTTGAAGTGTTAGCTTCATTTTTACTTCTTTAGGTTCAAATTAGTTTCTTGCTAACATTCTTGTATTAGCTAGCATTTTCCCTTTCCAACACTCATACAGTTTTAATTATTTGCTTGAGATTTGTCTTGTTTGTCAAATGGAAGCTAAAGGTATGCAGAGATCTCATTCCCTACTGGAATACTGGCAGTACCTGCAACCTATTAGGTACTCATAAATAATTGTTAAATGGCCTTAAATCTTCTTGGAATCACGGGTCCACTTAGAAAGAATTTATAGTGTTGTTACCATGTTTCTTCATCTTCTTGTCCTTCCAACTGGACAAAAAAAAGATAAGTCCAACTGGACTTTTTTGTCCAAGTGGACAAAAAAAGATAAGTTTGGATCTTGCAAATAACTGAAGTGAGAAAAAAAGAGCTTGAACATACTAATGGTGACTATAAAAATTCTTAACTTCATTTTTCTTATTGAATCTTGGTAATACTTTATATATTCTAGATGCAAGCCCTTTATCAGATATATGTTTTCCAACTATTTCCTCCAAATCTGAGGCTTGTGTTTTTATTCTTGTGATAGTGTCCTTCAAGGAACAGAAGTTCTTGATTTTACGAAGGCTTATTTCCTTTCTTTTAGAGATTGTTTTTTTAATGTCATACTATGAAATCTTTATGTAACCCATGGCTGCAAAAATTTCCACCGTGTTCTCTTCTAGAAGGTTTATAGTTTTAGTTTTTATTCGTATGGTATATGGTGTGAGTTACAAGTCAAGATTCTGTCTCGGGATTTGTTTTTTGTTTGTGCTATTGTTGTTGTTATTTTTGCATATGGATGTCTAATTTTTCCAGTACCATTAAAAAAACAAACAAACAAAAAACCCTTTGTTCTCCAACGATTTCACACCTTTGTCAAAGTTCCATTTTTGAGTGTATGCTTACAGGTCTATTTCTGGACTTTCTATTCTACTCCATTATTCTATGTATCTATCCTTTTGTCAATACCACACATTTTTGATAACTGTACTTCATAATAAGTCTTGAAATCAGGCAATGTCAGTCACCAAACTTTGTTCTTATTTTTCAAAATTATTTCAGCTAATCTAGTTCCTTTGCCTTTCCTTTTAATTTTAGAATCATCTTGATGACTTCTCCAAAAAGTCCTGCTGGAATTTTGAATAAGATTACAATGAATCTTTATTAAATTTGCCTTTAGCTTGAAATACTTCAGCTGTGTCAGCAAATTCAAGTTCAGTGGCACTGCAGATAAGCTTCTGACAACGAAGAATACAACGGATCTTAAGTAAGTGCTAATCAGAGAAAGATATTAAACTACCTACCAATGATCCTACACATCCTAGGAATGTAGGAAATGTTCACTGCCCGGAGCTCATGAGGATTCACAAAGTTGAAAGAGCTACAAAGGCTCTCAAGCTTAAAGGAAATACTATTAGTTATACCCAAAGAAAATAATATTACTACAGCCTTTCCATATTGTCATGATCTTTACAAAAGAAAGGATTAGTCAGGCAAACGTTCCACTGACCTTTTTATATCCATATGCATGTATGTATATATATACATATATATATATATATATATGTATATATATATGATCACTTGAAATTAAAATCTCTCAACCATCCACATCTAAAAGAAGGGTTTTTTGAAACGCTGGAAGAAAAGCCACATCTTACATGGCAGTATTGGCCCAGATGAAATATCAGCATCATTAGATGAGAACTTTGAGCCTGGTCTCCAAAATGTCTTTTCCCCCATATAGTAGACCCAGCAAAACATCAAAGTATTTCACCTGGATGAAGATCTGTACCTGGTTGGCTGGTCAGTCCTGGGAGAGATTCCTGCAACTGATAGGTTGAGGTCGATGACGATGTGCCATCAGCCGTGTTATTTGACGTCATATATGCCCCGTATGTGGAGGCTGAGTAATACTGTGCATACTGGTTTTGGCCAAAGGCTGTGTAGGATGGGTAATCCTGAAAGACGAATTGAGACGTATGTGTCCTTGAAGGAGAAATTACTTCTGGTCCAAAGCAAAAAAATCACTATGGTAACTGAAAGGTTAGTATTTGGTTCCATTTGTTTTAGAGTCCCCAGTTTTGAGGTGATCCTAGCGAGTTCACCCAGTTACGAACTACCCTGCTGGCTTCACCAACCAGGTCCAGCACATAACTCTCCAACTGCCTAAAGGCTGCACATGCCTCACGTAACCACAAGTACTTATCTGGGGATGTATGTCTTAAGGTCTTAGGCGAAAGAGTAAATAAAAGAAAATAGAATAACAGAGTTTTTTACCCACGCTTTCATAGGCTATGTGTCATCTAAGGTCTTGACTTAAAGTCCCTAGTGAGGTTTTTAAATATTGAGTTTGCCTCATTTGCTAGAGAAAGAAGAAAGCACTAGGTCAACTCCTCTGACCTGCCTTTATTAAAAAATTCTAAGAACCTTAAAGTAATCTAAGTAATCCTTCAAAATCCTTTACATATTAAGATAACAAATAAGAATTTGTTGTAATAATTTGTGTTTAATGTATCTAGCATGTTTTAGCCCAAATTGTTATCAGTGATGATAAAACCTTGGTCAGGATTAAGATTCCCCGATACATGTTCCTAAGGGAACAAAGATACACATTTGATGTGGTTTTCCAAAAAGGAAAATCTTTATGTAAGTAAATATCTGTATAAGCAAATATGTGTATTATCAGAAAGGATTAAGTAGAGATGACCCTTGACTAACATGGGTTTGAATTGCATGGGTCCACTGATATGCAGATTTTTTCAATAAATATAGAATATAGTACGGTAAATGTATTTTCTCTTCCTTATGATTTTCTTAATAATATTTTTTTCTAGCTAACTTTACTGTACGAATACAATATATAACACCTATAACATATAAAGTCTGTGTTAATTGGCTGTTTAAGTCATCAGTAAGGCTTCCTGTCAACAGTGGGCTATTTCAGTTAACTTTTAGAAGAGTCAAAGGTTACACATGGCATTTTGACTGCATGGGGAGTTGGCACCCCAACCCCCATTGTCTAGTTCAACTCTAGAATGGCAGGAAATGAAAATTCTGTTTGTCTGCTAATTTCAGGATCTGATGTTCCCCATCACCACCTGTAAGCTAAGGAAAACACCGCTCAACAATACTTGGACAAAGCTCCTAGCAACCTGTTTTTGTCAGAGTAAGACACTTACACAGGCAGTGTTCGAAGGCGTCAAGTGGATTCACCCATTTAGTCCTCACACCTGCCTATGTGCTATTGTTACCCCATTTTTCACTGAGGGGAACGAAGGCACAGTGTGGTGAAGTGATCTGTGCGCTCGAGGTCAGACAGCTAGCAAGTTTCAGGCTGGAACTGGTCCCCAGAGAGGCTGACTCTGACGTCTGTGTGCTGAAGCTCTCCCTGAGGCTACTAATGTCCTTAGGGGAAGATGAAGTGACTTAGAGGAAAGGTCCAGACTGCTAGCTACTGGTGACTAAAACAGCTTTTTGTACTCAAACATATCTCAGAGATCCCCTCTTCTCTATCTCCCACTACTGTCACCCTGGTCCAGGCTACCTTCACTTCCTGTTGGAGCCAGTGGACCAGTTTTCTAATTTGTCTCATTTCCAGGTTTAGTTTTCTCCAAAGTGCCTAAAGCCAGAGTGATATTTTCAAAACAGAAACTGTATGACACTATGCTCCTGCTTGGAATCCCCTAATAGCTTCCCAATGGGCTTGGAATAAAACTGAAATCCCTCACAGAGGGATACACATACAGAGCCCTGCCTATCTTTTTATAAATATGCTTCCCCCTCTGCCCTCTTGCACAAACTAAACCCTCCCCTTCTTGGAATTCACTGGCACACCAAGGGTTTTACCTCTCAGAGGTTTGGTACCTGCTACTTTCTATGCCCGAAACACCCTGGCCCTCCTTCTTCACCAGTCTTAGAAGACGTCCCGAATGTCGCTTCTACAGACAAGCCTTCCACAAAATCTTCCCTACTCAAAATTAGAAGTCTATTAATATTTTTAATAGACTCCATTCTGACTCTTCGTGCTTTCCAATTCTATATTTATTCATGCATTTACTGGTTTATTGTCTGCTTCTCTTGGCAGTTGGTGATATCCAGGAGGCCAGAACCAGGTCCTATCCACTCCGGTCCTCACTTACATGTCCCCAGCATACAGACCAGGTCCTAAGACATAATAACTACTCAATAAGTATTAGCAAAACTAATAGACTGGCATTCCAACCATGGTCTAAGATATAGGTTATGAGTCATATTGGAGCCACTGTATTTTTAAATGTTTAGATAGTATTGGATCTGTTTTATGCTATAAATCTTTCTTCTACTTTATGAATCTTTTATAAATCCTCCCAAGTAGAACAGAGTAGTCTTTCCTTTATGCTATGCACCACTCTGCCTAATGTATATTTCTACTATTATATTCATTATATCCTACCCTCTGTTCATATTATTTTCCTATCTGTTTCTTTAGAATTGCTTCCTTCCAGACAGCAGAAAATAATGACATTATTTTTGAATCTTCAATGCCTGGTCAAAAGTCTAATCAATAGTAAGTGCTCAATAAATGTTTCCTGTATCAACAAAAAAGTAAGTAAAATGAAGCTACCTGGATTATCAAAAATTCTCAATATTTTTCAATATAAAATAGACATACCAGCTTTGATGTTTAATGTTTTAAGAAACCATTTTTTCTAACTAATGCCAAATTACATGATTTAATTCTATTAAAAATAGTATTTTTCCACACTAATAATCACAATTTCTTTTTTGCTTTTTGTTGCATTAATAAACATTAAAAGAAGGCAATTGATATAATCCCTTCAATAAATCCGAAGAGCGCACTTGTGCAATAACTTAGATTTTAGAATATATAAAAGTCCAACAACTAAGTTAAAGTAAAATAGTGTATTGTCCACCGAGGAAATCAACTACCCTTCTATCTCAACAACTCTAAACTTGACAGAAGTAGGAAATAAGCACAAAAGATTCTGAAGTGTCCGTATATTCCACCCATCGCAAACGTTCTCGCTCCACACACAATTCTAATAAACTAGATTTTAGAACTCACAAAAATACTAAGAAAGCATAATTAAGAGGAGGACTAAGGACTACTAGAGGCAAGCAGCCTGACAAAAGCAAAAATTACAGCTATCAGGAAAGTAGGAATCAAACGTTTATTAAAATGAACCACAGAACTAAAAGAAAAAAAAAATCCGAGAGGCATTTGGTTTAGTAGCAAATATTCCGTACTATCAATGTCATAACCTACTTATGGGTTGTAGTTCAATTTCTTAATTAATTTTCATAATAACTTGTCAAAAATGAAATTAGGTTTAGTAAACAGTTTAAAATAATCGGAAAATACACAATATATTTTGTAGTTCTGTGCCAAATGATTAAAATAAAAATCATGGCTTAAATGTTTAAAACAAACAATCAGAAAACCTAAAATACCCAGAATAACACAGATCTCAAGAATTCTGGAAAGTTAATTTTTTACCACCTTGAAAAAACGTTTTTCTAGGAGAGTATACGCTTACATGATAACCCGAACCTATTCTTCAAAGATCTGAAACAGACACAAAAAGCCTAAATACAAAAAAGCTACTATACCTGTTGTGAACCACTAAAATTTGTTGAATTGGAGACTGAATTATTTGCATAAATAGTAGATGATGGTGCAAAACTAGAACCTAGAAATAAAGAAAAAATTGCACTTAAAAAGTATCTCTTTGCAAAATTATAAAAACATTTCACTTTGCAGAAGCCAATGAGAGAAGTATATTTTTAATTTTGTTAAGGCAACAAAACATGAAATTTGAAGTTGAGAGATTTATAAGGAAATGAGTGCTTAGCTCTATCCTTCTTGTGACAACAGATAAAGTCTTTGCTGTAGATGTCTGTTGGACTAAACAGGAGCACATGGGAACAGTCTTAAGGACAGCAGTTAACCTTTGAAGGTTAAATGCCTAGAAGAGCAAAGGTTTTCAAAGAATAAAATGTTACGCAGACAGAGTACTCCTAGGAAGCTACTGGAACTTTCAAATGGTCATACAAGCTGCATATGCACACAGAAACCATTTGAGCTAAACATGTGGATAAGGTTAGCTTAGGAAACATAGAACCAACTTAGAACTGATACTTGCAGCACCCTGTCTTTTCTTTCCTCCTCTGTCCTTTCCTTGGAGTCAAGAAAGATGTGAAGTGGGACTCAGACTAAGTATAGTACAGTCATGTAGGGCTTGAGAGCCTTCAAAGATTTGACTACAAAGTTAGAAATTTAATTGTTTTTTAAATTATTTTTTCAATTAAAAACAAGTGAGATATCAATTTAAAGATCATTTTTTAAACATATGTTCCATGAAATGGACTTATGAAGAAGTAAAATGAAAGACTACTGACATAGCTGATTACTTGTTTTATCAGTGTGTTTAGAATTGCAATAATATTATATAATTAACACAAACTGATCTGGCCCAGAATAGCCAACATGAAGTATTGGGGGATCAATGAAAATGTACTCATGGTTGCTTTCATACTCCTAACTGACGGAGTGGCTTTAACATTTATGTAACTATATTTCTATATATACTACTATATATCTACAGTTTAGGTAAAAAGAGACCTGCCCTTTCAGCCAAAAAGGTCTAGGTAATTATTTCACTTAAGTTGGACTAAAATTTCAACACTGGGTTGATTAAAAAAGGATGATTTACATAACCCCAAATGTATGACAGAACAGACACAATGACAGAAAGCTTTTAATGCATTTACTATGTCACTAAAATTCTTTCTGCAACTACTACATAATGACCAAATGTAGAAGCAAAATTAAATACTCAGATGCAGAGGATTGTTGCGGGGGGGGGGGAGTACAAATTATATAAATATTTCTAGCATTAGAAATATTTATATTTCTAATTATATATTAGAATTATATATTGAATTGATTATATAATGAATATATTGAATATATAGAATTATATTAGTAATTATACAAATATTTCTAGTAAGAAATAAAGTATTAATAGAGGAGAGGTATTTGAGGAATGAACAGAAAATCCAAAATAGTTAAACGGTAAACAGGACTTAGAAAGGTATTAACTCAATTTTAAATATAATCAAAGCAGCATTACACACTTAAGGAATATGGATAAGAAAATACACATGAATCTTTGAACCTCACTTAAATAGATGTCTGTGTATGACTGACATGGCCCAGAGGTTACTCTGCTTGGACTTAGTGTCCTGCCAATTTCATGCAACTTCAACTTAAGTACTGAAATTTGGTATAGGTCACGTTTCCTGATGTATATTCAATTCTTTCCACCATGTTTTTTTTTTGTTTTTCCTCTTCTCTAGCTATTTGACTTTCCGGATGCAAACAGCAGTAACAATTAAAACCATTTTCACAAAGGCATATTCCTATTCTGAAGCCAAGGAGTCTCATCCAGAGAATTCCTCCTCGCGTAACATGCTTCCTGTGCGGTGGCTTACCTGGCATCTGGTAAGAATACGGCGTCTGGCCAGGCTGTGGGGTGGAAAACCCTGGGCTGTAACTGAGGCACCCGCTCTGTAACGGGGATGGGGTCTGTGAAAGTCCACTCTCCGTCTTGATGCCTGGCAACATCACACCCAGATCTGTTTGGGAAATGCAGAGCGCAGACCCTCGCATTAGTAGAATGACCTTGCTCCTGCGTTGTCACTTACGCTAGAATATCTAAGCACAAGGCAGCAGGATTACCCGCTCGTAAGCAAAGAAGCAGAGAAAAGAGGTGCGATACCGTAAGTGGGCAGGCTGTAGGGCTGTCCTGTCTGTGAGTAGGCTGTGTAGACCGCTGGCTGCTGCATCCCCGAATACTGAGTCTGGCCTGCGTAGGCAGACATCGTTTGAGCTGCTGGTGTAGAAAGAATGTGTGGATAGGGCCTAAATATCAGAAAAATAGCATTACTGTGGCAACAAAGACTGCACATTACTTCAGACAGCTTAGATTCAGTGAAACCTTATCATAGCCAGGAAGTAACCCTCTTCTTCATCCACAATACAATTCTAACAACAGGGAAAGGACAAGAGTCCAAACGTCCGGAGCCTGGGCTCTGCTACCAGTCAGGACAGTGACTTGGGACAAATGGTTTAAACTCCTTAAAGACTTACGTCTCACTTATATCATGAGACATCTGGATCAGATATTAGATCTAAAGTCTTCCGTCTACAGTACTTGTTGACCTCTGAAATAGTATCTCAATTAATGTGCGGACCAGGGAAGTGGAGCCCAGGCCAGTTAGCATGCTCATGAGCTTACCTACAGTTTCTACCTACAGTCTCCCCTGCTGCTATACCACAGATACACAAGACATGAAAAGTCCTACCAATTCTCTGCCAAGATCAGGACATTTAAAAAAAAAGAAAAGAAAGGAAAAAGGTAGGCAGCTGCTTCCTGAAAAGAAATGGAATGACACTCCCTTTATTGTGCCACATTTTACAGAATGTTCCCGAACGGATATCCAAACCCCAGTCTGTACTTAAGGGCAGAGACTGTAGCTGCTCCAGAGAATAACATTTAAATATGTGTGGATCATGACTCTAAAACCTTAACACATCTGGCTGATTGTAACCAAATTCAGATATATACCTAATATTGTTAAATTTGAAATTTCTACCCCTGCCTTCAATAAGTTGACTTTGTTTGTTATAAAAACAATGGAGCACATTATTCTAAAATATGTGCCTGAGAACTTGAAATCCCAAGAAAATGATGTTATATGGAACAAATTATGAAGGGTTAATGTTTGAATAAGATGTAATCTTTTCAGATTTTCCTTAAGCTAGTCAGAATTTTTGAATTTTCATTCAGAAATCAGTGTTTTCTGGTTTGAGCTTGATGCTTTCCTCAAGGTATACAAAGATCCAGAATTAAAGGAACTGTCTGGACAAACAGGAGTATATCTCAGTTCCTGGATTTGTATAGGGTATTTGTCCATATGTCTAACCCACCCAACTGCTCTGTGCAAGTATCTATCTATTCAACTATCTATGACACACTTACATACACAAAGGAATCTACTGAGCACTTACTTGGAAGGATATAGCTGTGGGGAATATTGATGTGCTGATCTGGGGCTGTAGCCACTACTTGTTATTACTGTAAGACACAAAAAAACCAGTGCAAAAAAAGTTGCTTCGTGAATATGTTTCACTAGAATGACAAAGCCAGTTTGAAGAAATTATCATGTTCAAGAGATGTTTCTACAAATTCACTCGTTTTCTAAACAGAAAAAAATCATTTTCTAAACAGAAACAGATGCCTAAATATTTTCTTCTAATGGAACTGCTTCAAGTTTGGTCTAAGAGCATAAAATGAAATCTTCTCACAATCCTTTGTCTCTGTCGTTCTTTCGCATTCTCACATCGGTAGCATATTCTTACGTATGATTAAGTAGGAATAAATATCCTTGATTCCAGACCATTACGATTTCGTGACAAAGTAAATTTTTAAAAATTATCAGACTTTAGGTTTTATGTTTTAAATTCCAACTAGGACAGCGACATACTGCTCTTCCTCCGTATCTATTCTACTAAAAATAAAATAAAATTTCAGGAAAAATGTGAGTTTCCAACTGCATTTGGAAATTGTAAAATACTATCATTTATGGCCTCTAATTTTACCAATCAGATGAGCAGTTAAAAATGCAGAGTCCGGGATACCTGAGTACTAAGTGGAGTATGCATAGAAAGCGTGAGTGGTAACACATCATGTCTTACGAAACACCATTGCATAATACCCCAGCGATCATATTTACAAATATATTCTGAACTATCAGAGACAGCACTTTCTTGAGGAGAGCTCAAAGGTGAAAGTCAGGTCCTGTTAACATTTTGTCCTAACATGCAGCCCCAAACTGGACTACATTCAGAAGTCTGGAAGTTTCTCTTAACCAACTGCCTTGACTAAGACAGATGTATTGCAAGCACATGGACTCCATAGTGTTGAGGCAGTCCCTTCAGAGCCAGTCCATACTGGGCAAGCACACAGAGTGTCTTTATTAGGCCATCTGCTGTTCATTCACTTTTCAAAAAGATTAAAGTAGTACACAATGCAGTGCTGGAATTAGTTTAGTCTAATCAATCATAGTTATACTTCAAAGTACTGTGTCCTTCCTAAGTTGTTCATAATAATTCTGGAGCTAAACTTTGAGAATTGTAAAAGTGACAAATAGGCTTAGGTTGCTAACTATTTTATGAAACATGATATATTCCTACATCCAAATGCTATTAAGTACCCTTGTGATCTGTCATTTTGTAAACACATAGAATTTAGTGTATTTAAAATGCTATTTGGCCTGTAAGCTCCGAGTATGGAAAGTGTGTTATGGTTTTTCATAGCAATAGCACAGAAAGTATGTTTTCAAGGATATTATGAATCAGTTTTGAGAATCATTGAATATGACGAGAGGTGTCAGGTTCTAAATGTTTTAACTAAACAAAATTTAAGTGAAATTGCTATTTTAATTTGCAAATCAATTGACCAATGAACCATTAATTTTCTACTGATTTATTAAAAGCTTAAAGTTTAAAACTTTCAAATCACTCTAACGAGAACATGCTTTTCCTACCACACCACAGAAGCTAAGCGTATATTACATAACAGCAATAGTGTTATTCCCCAGGTAATTCAGTCTGTTTCATTAACTCACAATAGTGAGCAAAAATATAGTTAAATGAGGCATAACTCCATGTGTTGTCACTTATTTATAAAATGTCATTTTATAGTAATCAATTCTTCTCAAGATTGCGAATCACAAAACTGTTCCAAAGTGACATCAGAAAATGAAAAGAACCATCCACCAGAGCAAATTTTATTTAAAAAAAAAAAAAAAAAAAAAGCGAAAGAGCAAAAATATTTCAGAGAAAAAGCCCCATATACCTGAATGGAAATCTGAATATAGGATTTTCCTCCTGCTAATGAATGAATCTAGACAATATTAAAATAATGTACCCATAACAGTACCAAGGCTCAACATTTAAAATTTCTATTCATGTCTGTACGTTCACTTGCTAAATAGAATGCAAAACCTCTAGCTCAGAAAACTAAGATGTTCATACAAAACTTGCTTCTACACTAAAATGTATGTATTTATTCTAACTCATGAGTCTTCAGGTAACAGAAAACAACACAATTTCACTAAGGTGGGATGAGATTCCGCCGACCAGAGTAAAGTCTGTTTCTATACAGGGCAGCTTAATCTCCAGTATGGTTTCTGGACTACCATGTACAGATTTCAGAGACGTTCCTCTCATTTCCCATTGTCATTTCAGTAAACAAGAGTTATTACCCAACACGTTCAACTCATCATATTCCAACATCTCTGCAAATAAAAGTAAATAAACTGCTTGTTTTCAAAATGTCCTGAAAGTTAATTAAAGCAAATTTCTATATAGTATTACAAGATTCTCAGAGGGTGATGTAAACAATTTTAAGGTTTTAGTCTAATTACTGTGACACCTTAGATCAGAGATTCTCAGTGGGGCAGGAGAGGGGAAGTGAGCGAGCTGGGCAGGTAGGATTTTTACCTACAAGGGGACATTTAAAATGTCTGGAGACATTTTGGGTTATCATGACTGCGGAGTATTACTGTCCTTCTAGGATAGACAATAGAGATGCTGCTAAACCCCTTCCGATGCAGAGGACAGATCCTCCACTACAAACAAAAAGAGAAAAAAAGTTAGCCAAATTTTTGATAGTGCTACTGTTGGGAATCCCTGACTTTGAACATTTTGTCTAAAGGAACCTGGTCCATGGTGCTAGAAATGTTCTATATCTGAGTTGTTCAACACCATAGCCACAAAAAGACCACAGGCAGCTCTTAAACACTTGAAATGTGACTGCTGTGACGAGAGACAACATTTTTACTTTTACCAAATTTTAAATAATTTAGACTTAAACAGCCACATATGGCTAGTGACTATGGGACAGCAGAGCCTTAGATAATTCGTAAAAGAAAACTGGGTAACTATTTATAAAGATAAAGATAATATGCATGAATTTTAGAGAGGATGACTACTCACAACTATTTCTTTTTCCAATTTTGTATTTTCCAATGGGACTATTATAGAAGGGACTGCCAGACTTGTCAGAACACGGCTCTGCACTCATTCATACCAGTGACCAGCTGTGAGACCTGGACCGTCTAGCCTTCACCACCTTTAACTTATCTGCACCTCTGTGCTCCTGCCTATAAATCAGATCAGAGACCTCTGAAATTCCTTGTGGGACTAACGTTCTACAGTGCTGTCATTTAGTTTTCAATAAACTTGTGGTATGGTATTTAAGTATGCTAGCAATTACTTAGTATTTCCACATCTTTCCCTAAAAATGTGTTCCCAATGCATTTACTCTGCAGAAAGTTTTACAAGAGTTATGGTAGGTGAGCAGTAAAGACTGCTAGAGTAAGTTGGTACCTATTTATCTCGTGGGAGGCAAGTGAATTGCTAGAAAGGATATGAATTAGCACATATGAGTCTCAAGGCAGAGTGTATGAATTATTACCTCTTTCTGTCTGAAATACCAATATTTATGTGAACACACAGCAACTGCTCCCAATCAGTGAATTAACGAGGGGGGATCATCTATCTCTATGAAAATGCAATGTATGCTTCAATATTCTATTCAAGGACGTACTTCCACTCTTTATACCGGAAGCATACACACGTAAAACCTTTGTGTGTGAGAATATGGATGAAACGTAAGAAATATCGTAGTAGACCAACAGAACTACAATGTAAATTACCACAAAAATTTCTCTAGGTTTACTGTTCATCTTTGTGCTATTCAAATTCCTTCTCAGGTTAAAAAAAAAAATCCTTTCACCAGATAATAAACTAAATATTGTAGCTTAAAATCTTTAACAAAGTCAACTTAATGTGTGTCCTTTGTGCCCACCTGGGAGTTATCAGGTATTTATATTTTAAAGGATTGCTGTTTAAAGATAGCTATTGTTCTCTTTGAAGCACTAGGTGAAAGTAGTGCTCTCAGGCTGGGTCCTAATGCAACCAGCATGTGTCCTCCAGCAGCCCATTAACCTTTAATACTTGTCACTCAGCTGCTTACACAGGAGGATTTTTTTTAAACCCAGAGAGGAAACAAGGTTATTTAGAAGGAATCAAATGGATAGTTTTACATCTCGAATGTTGGGAGAGAAGGGAGTTTTTTATGCCATTTAAATGGACAAGTTAAGGGAACAAAGCCAACGATTACGACCTAATGATTAAATTAAACACTGTATAAAATCATTACAAAGGAAGCCAGCCCCACTTCTTTCTAACAAGGAGGTCAGAGGACGGTTTTGCTGTCAACTGCAAATCCAGTAAAAATGATTCCAAATATAATTTTTAAAAAATATACACTTCTGTCACCATTAGTTCTCAAAATAAACACATCAGACGCTAAAGTGATAAAAACCCACATTCTCGAAACTTCGTTTTGTATTTAGGCTGCTTATTTGCCAGGAAGATGATGTGTACCCCAATACGTAGGTAACAACGCATGAGCTTGAGGCTTTACCTGACCCAGTAAAAGTGTCAAGGGCTCCATCTCCAGTGGTGGTTGCCGCTTCACTGCTGTTCAAAGGCTCTGTTTTGACTGCAAGGAGAGACACTATGTAGAAGAATAAGGACATGTGAGTTTTATTTCTAAATGTTTATCAAAGATGCTGACTGTTCCACTAGTGGCTTTTCCAACTACCATGGGCATGCAAGAGAACACTTGAGAAATCGATGAGGAAAGTGGTGTTAATTGAGCTTCTAAAAAATGGACATGCATTTCTAGAGGATTTAATATAAAAATCCTCTGACTAAGCTAGTTCTCTCAGATCTGGTTTTAAAGGCAGTCAACCTTGTAAGGGGAAAGAGCAGTACACATGTTTGCATTTGTAACTCACCTAAGCACCCTCTGACATTAGAGTCAAAAGACAGAAAAAAGGAATCACAGTCGGTCCTTAGCCCATTTAATCCAAATCATAACAAAGAGATTTACTAGCTTATATTTTATTCTTCCCAAGGAGACATTTTTTTAAAAAACACATGATAGCTTGCATAAAAGTACAATGGAAGCATATGCAAATAAAGAAACCATGGGCCTGTTCCTGAGATGGATGGACAATGAGGCACACAATAAATTTCTGTTTTTAAATATACTAAACAGTCGTAAGATATTGGGGGTTTTATTTTAATGGTATAACAATTTTTAATGCATTATAGAGATAAGCAGAGAGAAAGATCATTTCTACAGCAGTTCTGAAAACTCTTTAAAAGGTTATTTCTACTCTGAAGTCATATATTTTGCCAAAATCCTCACTTGGGAATGATGTCGGCAGGCACACATCATTATTGTCATTATTAGATGCAGTGAGTAGGGGAAGAGGGCCGTGGAAAAGCCTCGACCTGTTTTTGTCACACCATATTTTCCTTTTGTGGGCAAAGCTCTGCTACATACATCACAGCAGCAAGGGGATCAACTAAATTATTTTCTACTGAACACCTCTTGTGTTTCCTGGTTATGAATGGAATGATACAGTTAAATAACTTACAAGCAAGCAGAAAACTATGAAGAAGAAAGCTGAAGACTAGCCAACCATGAGCAAACATGGCAAAAAGAATCCTGCAGTCAGAGTGTTCCCATCAACCAAGCAAGTCAGCAATGTTACTCTGTTAGAAAGGCAATTAACTAGCTGATAGAGAACCATGCAGTAATGATTATGCTCTCTTTCCACACAAACAGAATTGACCGGAACCACCCCCTCCTCCTGCCCCGCAGTGAGCCCTGGAGTTAAGTTAGCATTCATGACTTAAGAATGTCCTGAAGAGGGGTGCCTGGGTGGCTCAGTGGGTTAAGCCTCTGCCTTTGGCTCAGGTTGTGATCTCAGGGTCCTGGGATGAAGCCCCGCATCAGGCTCTCTGCTAAGCAGGGAGCCTGCTTTCCCCCTCTCTCTCTGCCTGACTCTGCCTACTTGTGATCTCTGTCTCTGTCAAATAAATAAAATCTTAAAAAAAAAAAAAAAAAAAAGAATGTTGTGAAGATTTGCTCAAAGATTCAGAGGAGTACTGTAAATGTTGGAAAGCAGTAATGAAGAAATTTGGATTACTTACCCTAGCAAAAAGGGAAGTTTAAGCTTGCCCTATTTTTCAATAACAATAATCTGAGGCATAGGGTCTAGTTACTGTATAGTGATAAATAATGAATTGGTGGTGAAAACTTTACGGTAGTAATTTATATAGTAGTCTATTACATAGTGATACATTTATAGTTATACCTGACTGCTAATTATATTTCCCACTACAAATTATTAACTACTACAAAACTATTTATCAGGAGCTTACTATGTGCTAGACCACTGACATGGAGCTGATCGTTAAAACAACTCTGATGGATAGGAACCACTGTCTCCATTTTATATAAAAGAAAGCTGAAGGGTGGGCTAAGGAGTTTGCATTCATTCCTTTGCAGGTGATGAAGAAACTATGATCAGAACTCAGGTCTTTAAGTCTCCATCCACAATCTCTCCATCATAATAGCCTACCTTCCAGTATAAAAATGGCTATGTTCACCACAGGGACTCCTCACAAAGGCTCAGAGATGGATAAGAATGGCCTTATCCTCCAGAGAGCGTATTTAAGGAAAAAAACGTCAGAAATGAAAACTGCAAATATGAGAACAGGCTACTACAGTACATTTTCCATGTCTTCTCATGAAATTTCTTAAAAGGCGATAAGGAGCAAGTGTGAAAGCAGATAATAACAACACACACTTAAAAGATATTTAATATGTGCCAGGGGCTGCTGCTATGCTTTCCAGATATGAACTCATTTCCTCCTCATGACGATCCAATGAGGTAGATAATATTATCATCTTACTCTTCAAATGACTAAGCTGAAGCACAAAGTAGCTAAATAACTTGCCTGTAGTCACATAGCTAGGAAGAACTAGAATTTGAGACCAGGTGGTATGGGATCAGAATCCAAATTCTAAACCATACTGCCTCTGGGGAAGCACGAATTATTCAAGAATTCCTTTCATCTGTATGAAGATGATCCAGAGTGTGGCCAGGATGGATGTAAAGCTCTCTCTCTGATGTAATGTCCACGTTCGACTTCTGACAAAAAAGCACAGCCCAAAGCCTTTGGCAACACTAATACAGTGGACAGTCTCTTGAAACTTCCAAATTCTAATGCTGGCTAAATCCTATGTACATGGGCCTAAATCTATAAACAATACTTATAAAATCGTTGTAAAAAAATTCCATATTTTGCTTGTGAATTGAGGAGGAAGGATCAGAACGTGAGCTGGGTCTAAAAAACTAGTCTAGAAGCCAGACATGAGGATTAGTTTTGTTAGTTTGGATCCCAACTTTGTATTGATGTTGATTATAATCTCCTCAATTTGCATGTTTCAGGTGGTCAAAAGGAGGAGGAAGAAAAGGGAGACAAAGAGTTTGTAGTTGCATTCACTATACTGGAAACATTGCTCGTTAAAATTTTAAAGGTCTGAATTCAGTCAACGACAGAAAAAGAAGTTTCATTTTACCAAGAAAAGGCATCTGTAAAAAGCATATGAAGAGAATCATAGATGTTAAGAAGCGTTCAGTGTACTAACATGCATGGATTTTAAAGTAATAATTCAACAAATGGATTTGGAGAAAAACTGTACATTATTGCTAGTTTATTTTTCACATGCAGGTAAGAACAAAAAGGAAAAGAGGGAAATTTGATTATGTTGCTACAGAAAGTAAATTATTCTCACATTAGGTCGACATCAATAAACATCTCTTGAGCTCCAAGTAAAATGCAAAATAATTTGGTTTGATTTTGTGAACAACAAAAAAAATAACATTAGGTAATAATAAATTGCTTCTCCAGGGGCAGAAAACCAAGAGAAGTGAAATGGACATTCCATATATGATTAGTTGATTAAAAAGACAAAACAAATGAGTATCTTAATATTTATAAAACAGGTTACTAGGACAAAGGAAATACTATTTTAATTATAAAGTTTTGAAAAATGTTAAGTCATTTTCAATAAAGGTCCACATATATTTGAAATGTATTCTGATTTCTTTTGTTCTTGGTTTTGCTTCTGTACTTTAAATTAAATATGCCATATACTTTTCTAGTGGCAGGCAACTTTGTTTTTAGTTAAATATGTGCAGGGCATTACTGGAAAGATATTCACCAATGAAACATCTTACTATTTTCTAAAACTTACAAAAATCCTCATTCCAAATGATTATCAGTGTATATTCATGGTCACATTCAAATGTATTTTTTTCTCACTGTATTTCACTTTTCTTAAATTGACACAGGTTCAACAGGGTTTTTAACCTATTAGGACAGTGTCCAGAATCATTACATGCTATAAAATGGAAAGGACAATCTATAAAAGAGAAACATCATATTTTTCAACAAAATGAAACTTACAGACAAATGTTTGGATTTCAAAAGTAACAATCATATTTTAAAATCCGAAGTTAAAGAGTATTGTGGTTTTACTCCTCTATATACTCAAAATAAGTAATTCAGAGTTCAGGGTTAATTCAGTAATTCAGGGTTTCTCTGAAAGTGAGATGAGAAACCATATATAGCACTTTGTACAGAACTTACAATTTAAGAAATACAAGCATTTCTTGTTATATAGTTGTAATTTGGATGTTTTTCACAGAGACAGATGTTTAAAAATAAGTCAAAATATTTTTAATATATTGATTATAATATATTGGTATAATTGGATTTTTTTTTTTACCTTTAAAAATAATTGATACCAATGGACTAAATAAAAATTGTACAGGATTATTGTCCGGGGTCAGCTGTGCCTCAACCTTGATCCATACCCTCCTACACATATTTTCACAACAAATTTAATCTTGTCTGTTCAGATTATCTTTGGAACTCAAGTACAAAGTTAATGTATATTAATGATTTGTGAAGAGAGTCTGTTTATTGTAGTAATTCCAAGTTCATGTTCATTAGTTGCACTAGCAGAGTTAATCCTTGAAAGAGAAGGTGACCCAAGTAATTTACATTTTACATTTCATCTTCCAAAATCTGTGATTAAACTGGTATACACTTAAAAGACATACCTATGCTAATTCTAAATATACTTCTTTCTGAACCACAAAATCACCCGTAGCTCCTTCTGACAGCACAGGTGTTGCAAAGCATTTCAGGAGGAGTTAGATCAGGAAGGACACAATTTATAACACTGTAGGGGAGCACGCAGTATGGCCTACTGCTTTTTAATAATTAGTATAGCCTATGATTTAGTTTGTCTGAATCAGTATGTTCACTCTATGAGCACCAAGTGTCTTTCACTCCTAAATATCCAGAAATAAAGTGATTTTTATAAAATAATTTAATAAAGCAGCTTATGGTTTTCATTTAAAAAAAAAAGAATCTAAAAAGAATAGAGGCACAATAGTAGATGGTTCTACTTCATGAACATGTAACATTCAGAAATAAACCCCTTGCATAAGAAAAATCATGTGTATAATAAACATAATAAAAATTCTGAAAGATTCTTTTCTATGATATATAGATTTTAAATATAGAAAATGTTGTAATCTGATCAGAATGTCTGATTTAGGTTCCCCCAAACCTTCTCTCTAAAGCATTTTCTTAATCTCCATGTAGAATCAAATATTCCCTCCCTCTGCTATGCACTCACCTTGAACACATTATGCACTCATTACTTTCTTGTCTGTTTCCCTCTGCTAGACTTTTGGTCCCTTGATGGCCAGTATCATATTCTATAGGTCACTGGGTTCCCATTTCCTAGCACAGAGCCTGGCATATAACAGGAACTTGATACATTTTAATTGAGAAAGTGAAAATCCACTTTTAGATCCTATCCTAAGCAATTCCAACGGATGTCTTTCTGTAAAGTACAGCTAATCGTGAATCTTGACACCATTAAGCAAATAAAAAGCTTATGTATTTCTGCAACTTTTCATATGCTCAGCATGCATTTATATGCGTAAGTATGCATATACATGAAGGATTCAGAGCATACATATAGCTCATCTCGGGGGTCAGCAAATTACATCCCACATGCCAAATCTTCCCCATGGCCTGTTTCTGGATAGCCTGTGAGCTATGAATGACTTTTAAATTTTTCAACAGTTGAAGTATATCTAAAGAAGGATATTTGTGACTTGTGAAAATTCTGTTAATTTCAAATTTCAGTGTTCACAGATCCAGTTTTATTTGAACACAGCCAAGCTCATTGTCTATGGCTGCTTTTGTGGAACAACAGCAGAGTTGAATACCTAAAACAGGGACCTTATAACCTGCAAAGCCTAAAATATTTATTATCTCACTCTTGGCAGAAAAAAATTTGTTAACCACTGATCTATATGCTAGGGTATGATTGAATATATTCTACTTTTATTGACAGTTCTACATTTTAACAATTTTACAAGCAATAAAAATTTGAAAGAAAAATTATTTTCCAATATAAATCTGCAGATGTAATTATATAATTAGCTCTAAGGTGTTGAAACAGTTTAAATCACTTCAAAGAATAATGTAATATATTTAAGAGTACCAATGTAATATGGTAAGATATTAAGGGGACACTATCAACTTATTCATATTAGAAAAAACTATATAATTCAAGTCCTTTTGAAAACCTCAAAGTTAAAGGAAAGGTTTTCAAAGCCACTAAATTAGCTTTTGCTTTTTTCTTTTATTATAATAATTTTATAAAGGGATCCAATTCCCACAATAAAACCCAAGATTAAAGATAAAACAGTTTATTGTCAATGGGAGAGATATGCACCAAATCTTTGTTTGTGCTATAAATATCCAACATACACTCATACAATAAACTCCTCGAAGTCATTAAAATTCATAAATTTCATGTCAGTAAGCCACCAAGACTACATCGTTAACAATCAAAGTATACCTAACATTTTATTACTAAAAACTTGCCTTCTTTGGCCAGTTTACACATTCTAAATGCAGAAAAATATATTTTATGACCAAATATTAGAAAACCTTTTAACATAATGTATGTTTTCATTTTCTTTTAAAACTATTGCCTAGTCATTATTGAATTGTTAATTAAAGAAAGAGAAACATACTGGTTTTTACTGGCAAGCAATTTGTATACACTAGTATACAATTTAACACAAAAGCTTTGGCAGGGAAATATTATTTTCCTCCTTTTATAGAAAGAGATTAAAGCTCAGAGAGGTTAAGTGACTCGTCCAAGGTAACACAGCTAGTAAGTGTGTTCCTCCTGACACACAATTCTTTGTTCTTCCCACATGGCCACATGACTCTTAACATTAACACTAAGAACTAGGAAAATCTGATACTTAACACTTAGAAAAATATATCTGGTTGAGATTCATCTAAATTACTAAACACTGAACATATTCACTATGGTAAAGCTCCCATGTTACATGAATATCTGAAAGCAGAACAATAGCCAGTGAGCTAAGAATGTTTTTCACAAAGGAAATGTTTTTTTAAAAAAATATCAAAACTAGAATATTTTGTGTTGTGATAACTATGAAATTTAAATACTGGGTTTTATTGGAACCTGATGAATCTCACTCATTTATGCATTGACTATGGCTGCTTTTGAGTTAGGATGGCAGGGTGGAGTAGATGAGACAGACATGGTATGTTCTATAAAGACTAAAATACTTACTATCCAGCTCTTTATAGAAAAAGACTCCTGAGTTAGAATTAAGAGAAACTAAATTCTTGCAACAGATTTTAAGTATAAAATGTGTATTTCAAGGTGGAACTGGAAAACATTTCAAGTTAAAATTATTTTTAAAAAATAAATAATGGATATAATGGAATTATTTTTCACTCACTGGTCATATATTTTAATTTAATCAGATACAACGAGATCCGGCCAAACTGCCTATCTTAACATTCTTTTGTAATGCACATTTCCAACAGGTAGGGAGGTCTTCTTTTTAATTTTACTATTGGGTGATTCCATGTTAGTGTTATAGTCTTGTTTTTATTTTTTGATTTTGGTAGTATATTAGCTTTTGATTTAGAAAAAGAAAAATGTTATGGGGTGCCTGGGTGGCTCTTTCACTGAGTGTGTGCCTCTTGGTTTCAGCTCAGGTCACGGTCTCAGGGTCCTGGGGTTGAGTCTCATGTCAGGCTCTGTGCTTAATGAGGAGTCTTCTTGAAGAATCTCTCTTTCCCTCTCCTTCTGCCCCTCCCCACACTCTCTTTCTAATAAATAAATAGCTCTTTTAAAAAAAGAAAGTTTGTTTACACTTCTATATATTTTCTGTATATGAATGCAGTAATTATAGTTCAAAGTATTTTAAGGGTTAATACTGATTTATAATTTTAAATGTGTAGCTTTCACACTGATAATTCTTTAAAATGATGGAATTTTAAATGTTTATGTTGCTTTAGGCACTTTAACTGGATTATTTATTGACGTCCTTAAAATCACAGATATCTTTTTGCCATGTTAAGAATTTCAAGGAAGACAGTCTGTAGGTCACAGGGATGACCAAGTTTGTATGTCTGTGCAATCTGGTTCACCCGCTCTTAGAGCTAGGGCTGCTGTGCTCTATTAGGCACTTAGATGATACGTAGTTAGAAAAACAACAGATGCATCTGTTGGCGCAACATTATAAACCAATGTAAGAAAAAAAACCATTGGTTTAAGGAATCTAAGATTAGAATACTAGTTGGTAAGGAAAAAACATAGTCAACTGTTATCTATAAGCAACAAAAAGTCATGTTTATTTCTCCTTTTTTGTTACAAGTACTTAACACAGAAAAGGAAATGCAAACAGAAAGAGCCACAGAAAGCAAACCAGAAGGGTAATACCGACACACCCAAACACATGCAGTGTACCATCATCTCTCATACTTGTTGCAGAAGAGGGGGTGTTGCAACTCAGCAACCAGTCTGCAGTGTTTAAAACAGTCATGTTGTCCCCTGAGAACAGGAACAGTATAAGGGTTCATTGTCCGAATGCCTGCTCAATGTGCAGGAATAGTCTTCAATGCCTGCACTGGTGCCTGACCTTTTAGCTAAAATCATAACTGCACTGTATGATTTTTATCCTTTATTTTATCAGATCTGTTTTAGTTCCGTTAAATACATATACATGATTAGTGAAACTCCAAGATTTGATTCCAAAGGTTTTAAAAATCTTGTTACATGTATCTAAGTTAAAGTTTAAATCTAAATGTCCTTACACCAGAAATCATCACTACACAATCTTACAAATTTGCACTCCCATAATTAAATAGCTAAAATTATAGATGCATGTTTAGAGACAAATAAACATCATAAACAAGGAAATGTTAATCTACAAGGGGTTCGGTGTAAAACATTATTAAATACAGGCAAATTGCAATGCACACAATTTTACAGAAAAAAGTTTAGACTGCACAGTTATTTTAAAATAAATGGGAAGAGGTGTGTCAATTTCATAAATACTTATTGAAATTTTAAAAGAAAATATGATGTGGCAAATGCTATTATCTAATAATATTATTAGTTTATAAATTAAAACAAATGCATATACTTTTTCTCTAATGACTAAAATAGATAAAACTTCAAAATGATGAATAATTTAAAAAGTAGTTTACACATGTGTATATATATATCATATATATAGATATGTGATGCATATACATATTCTGATGCAAAAATCAGACCATATCTTTTGATGGCTGAATACATATTATAAAATCAGTAGGGCAGAATATTTGAAATAACTGTTATTGTTACCATATGCTATGGCATGATTATAAGCTAATCAAATGAGAAAATATCTGAAAAAACTTTAATTCCCACTTTAAATACATCAGGTATTAATCTCCTTGAAAAGAGAGTGCAGCAGACATAAATATTTTTCTGTTCTCAAACCTCTTAAGAAAAAAGGTTTTTAAGAAAAATTTGGGGTAGCCTTTCTCCTGCAATTCAAAATAAAACCGAAAACTAGTATAATCTCTCTCTCTCTCTCTCTCTCTCTCAGACACACACACAAGATCAGAGTGTAAATCCTTTTGGCCACATTTTCTACATTTTTGTTTTGAAATATTTCCTAGGGCAAATACAAAAAGGAAGCTTTTCTAAAAGTCTTTAAAATGTTGTTCAGGGATATCTACTTTTTCTGATTTTTTTCCAGCTACAGAGGAGGTGCAAGAAAATCAGCAGAATAACAGTCTATTAGCCATATCGTCCCCAGACATAATGCTGATTATGTTATTGCTGATAAGGATTTATTTATTAGTAGATTCCTAACATATGAAATTATAGCAAACATTGAAATGTGATTCTGGGTGCCTCCGTGGTGGTACACTTACCTCCTGTTCCATTTGTGGTGACAGATGTGCTGCTGAGATTAGCCTTCTCCAGTTTGGAGCTACCAGGAGTATCACCACTTCCAACAAGAGGATGAGGACTTGCGAGGTCCTGCATTTCCATAGACCTGTTAGAGCAGGAAGAGCAGAGCAAAAGCTAAAATCTCAGCAATGATTTCTTAAAAAACGACATATATTTTTTTACTGAGCACACATGTGATCTCACAGTAAGAATGGAGACCAAAAGCTAAGACTTCTTTGTTAGCTAGATGAACATGACAGTCCATTAAAGATTAATAAATAAATACAGCTTCCATGATAGTTGAGCTTCATAATTTATTTGTAATCCTATAACTATTCTGTATAATAAAGTACAGAAGAAATATTCTGTCATCTTAGCTGTTTAAGTTGATAGGGATACCCTCCCTCCTACCATCTCTATTATAAACATGTAGAAATGCTGAAAATATTTAACCCCTAAAATTTGATGTCCTCAGCCACCAGTGACAAAGAAATCAATAGCTAGAAGTAAAGTACAAACAAAGTCAGAACAGAAACTTCCAGCTGACCTTGTGGATCCAGGGCTGAAAACTGACTTTAAGGACTGAGGGCTAGAGTTGTTACACCTTTAATATCTACTTAGGAATAGGCAGTTTGACATAAGGGAATGTGCTGGAATTGAGACCCTAAATAAAACTGAGACTCTTAAAAGATTGACCCTCTTTGGAAACAGAAACTTAAAAAAGCAGAATTTTACAGTAGTCCAAAGAAGCCATACATGCTTCAATGAAAGAAGGAAAACACATGAAATAAATAAAAATTGGGAGAACTTATCACCAATAAGCTATCCTATAAAAATAATACTGAAAGAAGACCTTCTGTTAAAAGTAAAGATACCAGATAAAAACTCAGAACTAGGGGGAGGAATGAAGAGTGACAGAAATGTAAATATATAGGTAAATACAAAGATTATCTTTTTTTTTTTTTCATGAAAGACTGCCAAATGAAGCAAAAAAAAAAAAAACCACACAAAAACAAAAACAAAAACAAGCAAACAAACAAACAAAAAAAATCCCACAACACTGCATTATGTGATTTATAATATAGCACAGGAGCAAAATATATATCGATATCACAAAGATGGTGGGACAAAATTATATTCTTTTAAGGTTCTTTCATTTGGCATGTGATTTTGTGTTATGCTTAGAGAAGACATTTAGGATTCTTCAAGTAATAACTAACATTAAATATTAATAAGAAAAAATATTGACAGATATAATAAAAAGTCAATAGAAAAATTAAAACATTTAAAAGGATTGATTAACCCCAAAAACCAGGAATAGAGAAAGTAAGGAAGAACATATGTGAAAAACAGAAAACATGTAGCAAGACAGCACACTCAAACCTAACCATATCAATGTTTACACTAAATATCAATGGACTAAACACTTCAATGAAGAGACAGAGATTGTCAGAGTGTATTAAAAACCCACCGCCCAACTATTAGGGATCTACAAGAGGAGTATTTTAAATACAGACACACTGTGATACTATGGCATACTGCCCAGAAAAATTCATTCCTATAGCTGCTGGTAGTGTTACCAACTAGCAGTTCTCAACTAAATTCCTTTCTAAGAAATGTCTCAACTAAAGAGAGTCATTTTGCCCTAAATCACACCCTTTCTGGACTTACCCTCACCTACTGACTGATCATGAAGGGGTATAAAGGTATTACCCTCACCCAGAATGTCACTTGAGTCTAGAGCTACCATAAGATCAGCTAGGACTTTTGTTGCAATTGCACTGAAGATCAAAATCTCTCAGTCTAATCATGCTTCCATCATTCCCCTCAAAATATTACCACTGGAAGCACAACCCAATAAACTCCTGGCACATAAATCCCTATGTTAGAGTTTGCTTTCTGGGAACTTGAGCAGTGATAAGGCGCAACTAGGTTCAGAGTAAAGAATGGAAAACAATATGACATGTAAATAATAAATGTAATATAAATGTCTGGGCTATTATAATATCACAAAATGGTCCTCAAAATGAAGAACATTACCAGATACAAAGAGATTGATTAAGAAAATGAAAGAAATGATAAATTCTTCACAACCTTAGATGTGCATGTACTTACTAACTGAGCTTAAAACTATATAAAGGAAAAACTAAGCAGAATTAAAGGAAGAAACTGACTAGCAGTCCATGGTCATATTTGGAGATTTTATAACATTCCTTACACAATAACCAATTGCAGAAGTAGACACTGTCATCAACATGCTGTAGTTGACAGAGTATACTAACACCAAATAATTATAGATTACACATTATTTTCAAGTATACGTGGAATGTCTACCAGGATGACTGTAAGGTAGGGGATAAAGTAAGTATCATTTCATTTTAAATTAAACTTTACAGAGTATAGTATCTGGCCATAATTAATTAAATTAGAAAGCAAGTAAAATATATGAAATAATCATTAATACTTGAAAATTAAACAACACAATTCTAAATAACTTATGAGTCAAAGTAGAAATCACCAGTGAATTTAGAAAGTACTTAGGACAAAATACTAATGGAAACACCTCAAATCACCCCACATGTAGTCAACTGATCTTTGGCAAAGTAACAAACAGAATACAGTAGAGCAAAGGCAGTTTCTCTAACAAATGGTGCTGGAAAAACTAGTCACACACAAACACACAAAACATAAGCCTAGACACAGACCCTATACCCTTCACAAAAACTAATTCAAAATTGATCATAGACTGACATAAAATGCAAAACTGTAAGTTTTGAATACAACACCAAAGACAGAATCCTTGAAAAATAAATACTGGTAAGCCGGCTTCATTAAAATTAAAAACTTCTCTTCAAAATTCAATGTCAAAAGAATTCAAAGACAAACCACAGACTGGAAGAAAATGTCTGCAAAAGACACATCTGATTAAGGACTGTTATCCAAAATACATAAAGAACTCTTAAAATTCAACAATAGAAAAACAACCTGCTTAAAAATGGCCAAACACTTCAGCAGACACCTCATCAAAGAAGATGTATAGATGACAAAATAAATAAGTAAATAAAAAGATAGTCTACATCACATGTTATCAAGGAAATTCAAGTTAAAACAATAAGATAACACTTCACTATTTACTCGAATGGCCCAAAGCTGGAATACTGACAACATCAAATTCTGGCAAGGATATGGAGCAACAGGAACTCCTATACACTGCTGCATTTCTGATGGGAATGCAAAAGAGCACACCCACTTTGGAAGACATTCTGGCAGTTACTTATAAAACTAAACATATTCTTACCATATGATCCAGCAGTCACACTCCTTGATATTTATGTAAAGGAGTTGAAAATATATGTCCACACAAAAATCTGCACACAGATGTTTATTGTAGCTTCATTCATAATCATCAAAACTTGGAAACAATTAAGATGTTTTTCACTACGTGAATGGATAAATTCTAATATATAGAGTCAATGGGTTATTATTCAGTATTAAAAGGAAATGAGCTTTCCAGCCATGAAAAGACATGAAGAAATCTCCACTGCATATTACTAAGTGAATATCCAATCTGAAAAGCCATATGTACTGTATGATTCCAATTATATGATATTCTAGAAAAGCAAAACTATCTTGCTAGGGTAGAGAGGAGGGAATGGATAAATCAGAGTAAACAAAATTTTTAGGGCCGTGAACATATTCTGTATATTATAATTAAAGTTATGTGTCATTATACATTGTTCAAACACATTGCATATACGATACCAAGAGTTAACCCTACAGTAAACTATGGACTTAGAGATAGGATGATGAGTCAGTGTAGGTTCATTCTTGGTAACAAATGCTCCATTCTGGTGAGTAATAATAATAGAAGAGGCTATACATGCATTGGAACAGAGGGTATATAGGAAATCTCTGTACCTTCCTCTCAGCTGTGTTATGAGCTATAACTGATCAAAAAAAAAAGCCCTTAAAATAATAAAAAAAAATGACTTCAAATTAGAATTTGTGATATGCGAATAAAGCAGTGGCTAATGAGAATTTATATCTTTAAAAGATTATATTAGAAAAGGAGAGGGTTTGAAATCTGTGATCTAAATTTCTACCCTAATAAACTAAAGAAAAACATATTAAACCCCAAGTAAATAAAAATAAGGAAACAAAAAAGAGCCTAAATCATTGAAAGAGAAAAATCTATCATAGAGACAATTTACAAATCCAAAAGATAACCATTAGAGACAATAAAAATATTTAAAAAGATAATAAGAAAATATTATGAACAACCTTATGCCAAAGCATTCACTAATTTATTTATTTATTTCTTAAAAGATTTTATTTATTTATTTGACAAACAGAGATCACAAGTAGACAGAGAGGCAGGCAGAGACAGAGGGAGGGAAGCAGGTTCCCTGCTGAGCAGAGAGCACGATGCAGGGCTCAATCCCAGGACCCTGGGATCATGACCTGAGCCGAAGGCAGAGGCTTAACCCACTGAGCCACCCAGGCACCCCAGCATTCACTAATTTAGATAAAATCAGCAAAATTCTTAAAAGACACAATCTATAAAACCAATCCAATAAAAAATAGGAAATCTCAAGAGTTCTATATCAAATTAAAGAAAATGAATTAGTAATTAAACACTCCCCCCTCCAAAAAAAACCACAACAAACAAACAACAACAACAACAATTCCAGGGTCATATAGTTTTCTTAGTGAATTCTAATAAAAAAAGAAAAATAAAATTTTTATAAATTATTTTTAAAAAAAGTAGGGGGAAACACATTTTACTCCATTGTATGAGAAAAGGATTACTCTCATCTAAAACCTGACAAAGACAGTTAAAAAAAAAAAAAAAACTCTGGATCTATATTTCTCATGAGCATATATGAAAAATTTAACAAAATATTATTAAGTGAAATGCAGCAATAAAATAACCACTGTATCATGACTAAGTGTGCTTTATCCCAAAAATGCAAAGTTTATTTAACATTTGAAAATTTAAAACAAAATTTGAAAATCAAACAGTGCAATTCAATATATTAACAGAATATTATTTCAATGAGTACAAAAAACATTTAATAATATTCATCATCCATTCATGATGGAAACGCTCAGCCAGCTAGAAAAGCAATATTTCCCTCATATCTGATAAAGATCATTCTCAAAAAAGATATAGCTTATACCATATTTAATGATGAAATACTGAATTACTTCTCCCTAAGATCAGAACCAAAGCAAGGATATCTGTTTTTCCCATTTTAATATATTTTACTGGTAATCTTAGCCAATACAAGAGGATGAAAATAAATAAATAAATAAAAGGGGTAAGTTTAGAAAGAAAAAAATTCTGTTAATTCACAGGTAACATAATTATTTACACAGAGAAAAACTGAGAAATCCATAAAAACAAAACAATAAGAAATACTAGAATGAATGAGTGAATTTACCAAGTTATATGTACAAGGGCCTTGCCAGTACTAAATCAAAACATGAACCAAAAATATCTGAAACTTCAGTCCATACTGTTCCAATTCAAAAACCGAAATATAAAAATGATTGTTGTTTAGTAATTGGAAGTTCCTCTCTTGCTCAACTCTTAAGAGGAATCTGAATGCTCAGACCCTCACCTTAACTGCCAGCCAGAGAAAAGGATTTAGACTTTTCAGGAAATAAACACAACAAAACAAATAGCATGCTTCAGGCTCTACTGAGTTTTTGTATGTAACGTTCAAAATATCATAAATATTTTGATTCCTAATAAAAAGCTCCAGTAAAGAGAAAACACAGTAAACAGAAGCAGACCTGTATATGACCCAGGTTTGAGAATTATTAGACAAGGATTTAAAAATTATTGTGAATATATGAAATAACTTACAGGAAAAGATACATGCCCACAGAAGATGTGTTTGTGTGTGTCACATATATACATACATATGTGTGATATATATTTATATATACATGTGTACATATTATATACATAAATGTATATAATATATACATATACATACATATAATACCAATATGTATATAATACGTATATATTATTTATATGTATTGCATATAGAAAAGAAACAGAAACTCAAAAAATGAAAATTCTAGAAAAATTACAATATATTAAATAAAAATATTCTTTGTATGGATTTAACAGCAGATTAAACACTGCAAAAGACAGAATCAGTAAGTCTGAAGCTGGGCCATTAGAACTACTCAAACTGGAAGAGCAAGACAAAAACAGGAGGTGGGGAAATAAAAATGAGTATAAGTAACTTGTGTAATATTATCAGGAAGCAAAAGATTAAGACAGAATAATATTGAAATAAGTAATGGTACATATTTTTCCAAATGTGGTGAAACACCAATGCACAGATCCTTGAAATAAAATGAACAACAAATGAGAAAAGGGAAAAGAAAACCATACCTACGCACATTGTAGCCAAATTCCAAAAATAGCAAAAAGTAGAAAAACTTTATAGCCACCAGAATAAAAAAAGAGGGAAATAGTAGTATCCCCCTGCAAACAAACAAACAAACAAACAAACAAACAAAACAAAACTGTTGTCTGTAGCACACTCCTGGTAACAAGCTGAATTATAGTAAGTAATGAATGCTCATAACTTTATTATCTCCCACTGGACCTGCCCAAAATATTTTTAATGTAATGGATCAAAAAATAATGATTGCTTATTACATGCAAAGTACTGTCACAGTTGTTAGGATTCCTGAGTGAAGAAAACATGGCCCTACTGTCTAGGAGTTTAGGATCCAAATGAGAAGGCAGATCTTGGGCAAAGAAAATTAAAGTACATTAAATGTTCACTGAATGAAACAGAAATCAATGTGAATTCAGAATATGGAAACTTTTCTCAGAAACTATTAACTGGATTTCGATGATTTCAAAGGAATTCTGGAGGAAGCATTTAGTAGTAATACCACTAACGCTGCAAGGTAGTGTATGGGCTCAGCCAGTTTAGACCACATACAAGATGAAGAAGCAAGGAAAATTAGTCAGGAATGAAAACATGGAGCATACACTGAAGAGAGGAGTGGAACCATGTTCCTCCCGCAAAACAAAACAAAAACAGCCTTGGTATTTTATATTCCAATTTCCAGGAAACCAAAATGCAATGATTTGAATCTTTACAGTAAGTCCCCTTTGCTTGAATTCACTTCAGTGGGTTGATCTTTCTTAAAATTTTAAGAGCCTTTTGAGAATAGACACACATTACTACCACAAAGTATTCAGCGAGAATATTCCTGTACTTCCTTCTGCATGTTCTGTAATTAATTGAATTCTGAAACTTCAGATTCTTTTTAAGTCTACTTTATACAAAATAGAATATACGAGATACAAAATTTACCATAGACTTCAACAGCAGAAAATGATTAACGGTACCAGTTTTCACTGCGTACACATAGTCTGACACATTCTATGCCTGGAACTTCATGTAGATTCTACATATGAATATGTTACTGAATATAATTCATATATTCAGTAACACACTTATATGCATATTACTTCTTATACTTTATAGGTGAAGCAACTGAGGCTTACAGAGGATACACAACATGCCCAAGACCACACGGGTAGAAAGTAGCAGCAGCAGAATTTGAACTCATATGTCTTTCTGAGGGCAGAGTCCAGGTTCTTTCTGTCACACATTGTATGTTTCCCATTTTTTAAAGTGACTTTAATTCTGTCACACTGTGAAAACACAATCAGGAATGCAGAATCCTGCAATAAAACATTTTGTATAGTATTCAAAAAATTCCTAAAGTCAGTATAAGCATCTACTCTGCCAAATCTATACTAGTTATTACCATACTTAAAGGTGACCCCCTTTTCTACCTGAGAATCCCGTTTCAACCCCTTTTTAGTGGTCCTTATGTCATAAGACCACATGAATACTAGCATTAGTTGGGGAAATATAAAAAATGAACTCACCCATAAGCACAAAAACTCATTTAAAAATTAAGAATTGCAGGCCACATGCAACTGGTTTCTTGGTTCTTTTGTGGAAATCTTCTGTAGCATAGATGGGAGTTTATTTCTAACAGATTAAAAAAAATCCTCTTGAAACCCAAGAAAGAGCAAAGTTTGTATCTGTGTATTTCAAAGTCTACTCTAACTCAGAAATCATAATTCCTTCTGCATAGATCCTGGTAATGGGTCACAGCTTTTGCACATACTGGCTGAGATTCCATCAATCCTTCACGACCCAAAAATGCAAAAGCATCCAATACTTTCCAGGACATTTGCTCTCACAGCAGCTTCTTCTCTTTGCAGAAAGTGGACAGTATGTGCGTATGGCTCTATGTCTCTTGCTGTCAGAGTCTATCTTCATTTTAGCCCCCAGAAGGCGTTTAAGGAAAGAGTTTAGGTTTTGCTTTGCGTATCACTCCCTTTCCCAATATAAGTCTTAATTCCCCTTAGCTGCAAAGTAGGAATAACAACATTAGCCTCCACTTCAATAATGAGTCTCAGCTCTGTTAGGACAGGGATTATTTCTATATTATTCATTGTTTTTAGTCGCTACACTTACAATTGTGCAGGCTACTTGGTAAGCACTAATGAATGAACAACAAATAGGAACAGGAAAAATGCAGATGAAGTGATCTGAGGTAGTCAAGTGTAGTTTAGTTCAGAAGACACTGCTTGAACATCTATTATGTTCTGGAGCTAGTTCTAGGAATACACATGGTATCTTCAGCGAGCCTGCAGGCTAGCGGAGAGCAAGAGGACAGGTGGAGCAAAACAGGGATCAGTTCTCTGATGTGAGTGTGTGTGCAAGTTTTCACATCTGTATGTGCAGTGTTAGATCTCCCAAATGAGTAGAAGGTTTTGTGTGTGTGTGTACACCTATCTGTTGGAGGTGAAGAGAAGGACGTCCTACCTGTGTACAGAAAGCCACTGTGGAAGAAAAAAGAAAATAAAGCAACTTGGTCAACCTAGATCAGAGGAAAGTCATGGCACATCACTATGGAGTACCAGTTCCCACAGTCTGGAAAAAGCCAGCAGGTAACAATGACAGGCTATCTTAAACATTTCAGTTTAGAATCCAAGAAATCACTGTCATAGCTGCAAATCTAAGCCAGTTTCTCTTCTGGCTGTAAGGCTGGGAGGTACGGATCACTCTAGTAGTTCTAGATCCATTATATCCCCGAACAGACGGTCTTAAAAAGGAGACCCTCCCTCACCCATTTTACCAGACATGGTCAGAACCAGGTTCCACCAGAGAGAAGCGGAAATGGAGGAGGAAGAAGACCCCTAGCAACCAGTATCAAGAAACTGGGCCATGCATAATGGGAGCTATTTTTGCACTTTGCCAGTGACCTCATGCCTGTCCCTGGGGCCGGCATGAATGCTTGCAGTACAAGTGACCTGTCTGCCCGGGGTGACCTCAGGCCCTGGAGTAATAGCAAATAAAGCCATGAACACACTGTTCTCTGGACACTTCCACCGTCTTCCCTTTTCCAGGGCTTATAGCTCTACACTTGAGATCTGCAACTCTGGCCCCTTCTTCACTATGATCCTAACAAATTATCCAGATAAAACATGGTTTCCCCACCAAAGACGTTCGAGGAAGTATTTTTCAAAAAACAGAAGCATATCTTTAAATGCCAATTTTTAAAGCCCCACCCCCCAACTTAATCTGTAAACAAAGAAAAAAAATTCCCAAGCATTATTTGAATGGTACAGGACTCAAGTTTCTGTTAGATCAGTTACAAACCATGGTTAATGAAGCAGGAAATTATTTCCCTCCAGTAAGCAGGAAAGCTGAAGACCACAATCAAAATAGCTAATGCCATCAATTATACCCAGAAACACATCAACTCCTTTTTCTGAGAAAGACTGGATGAATGAATGTATAAAATAAAGATGCCCCCCCTGAAAAAAATGATGGTCCCCTACTAACATCATGCAATTTCAGGGTCCAAAGGACATTCAATGTCTTCAGATGGAAAAATATCATTTTATGCTTGAGGTTGTGAATGCAGTGTTAAAAGCCTACACAGTAGATTCAGACCTGGGTTTTAAACCCTGTCTTACCCATTTACCAGTCACTGGACCTGAGGCTCAAAAATGAAGATAATAATATCCATTGGAGGGCTACTGTGTAAATTAAATAAGATCATGCACACGCATGCGCGTGCGTGCACGCACACACACACACACACACTGCATGGAATCTGGCAAACAGTAGATCTTAATAAATGTTAGTTATTACTACAATCAATTTCACGACACTGTCAATAAATGCCTGATTTGTCTGTTTGAAAACTTGCGTTGACACGAAAATTATTTTCTTAAGAGCCAGCTCAGTTCATTTTCAGATCACTCTTACTATGAGAACATTTTCCATACATGGTTTCCATGGAATTTTGGTCTTAGAAGAAATTGAACCCATTGACATGGGTCAAGCCAAAACCTTCTTCCCCATAACTGCTCTTTAAACTCCAAAGAGGGCTGCCCTGAACTAGAGCCTTTACAGGCACAAAATACAGCAGAGGCAGTACAATTCACCATGAACCATCTCACCCTAGCCTAAGAGTACATGAGCTTTGCTACCACACTTTAAAGTACTAATACACGCTGAAACCCAACTAACGAAACCCTTAAGCCTTTGTCCCATGTCATGATTTACAGTCCTGTTTTCTCTCAGTCACTACACATGCAGTTGGCATTTGGAACCCAAGTAAAAAGCTTTACGTGTGTTCCTCCTAAATGCCATCCTGTTGGAGCAAGTCCATTGTTTCAGCTTGTCCCATTACATTCTGATTCTGCTGCTCAACCTACTTTTCCCTTGTGCTATGACACCAGTAAATTTTCTTAGTTTGCCTTCAATACCGAATCACAGTAAAAATGTTAAAGAGCCAATGTCAAAGAGATCTTGAAGAGGACACTAGAGGTGTAACTCCAGATTTATATGAGGTCCTCGGGAATAATTATTGAGCTACTAGTAGTCCTCGCCTTCAGTCTGTATTTTTCTGTCATTCCCCCCACCTTCATAAATGTATCAAGAGCCTCTGACACACCCCTTGTTGAATTCCATACATACTTTGTATAACGCATGTCTTTGCTCCTCTTTTCTGGTACTGCTGTCACAAAAGACTGAGGTTATCCCGCCTGCCTTCTGCTTAGAGAACTTGTACTAGATTCTTGTGACCACAGCTCTTACTAATTATTTACAGTTAATTATCTAAGAATGTAATTTTAGAGTCAACAATTCACAAGAATTTTACTGTCTATAGTTTATGTCCTAGGAAGAAACAATGAAAAATGATTTCTCATAAGCAATGTGATGATAAAATACACATAAGGTATGCACTGTATTAGTTAAAAGTACGGACTGGGAATCAGAAACATGAATATAAGTCTATGATCTACTACCTAGGAAAAGTTAATGGATGTATGTGTAGACGGTTTTCTGAATATCTTCTCAGGTTTATAAGACTCTCTAAATAACCCCGAAATAGACAGGCATTCCGTACTCTCTTCCTTTTTACGCCAAGACATTCTGTATCTTTATGAGGTTACTCAACCCATTCACTTTGAACGCAAGGAAGTTAGCACCTGCCACGAAGGATCAGAATGTGAAAGATGATGAGGGAGCCCTGTGATAAGTGCCTGACCTTAGCAAACAAAAATAAAACCCCCAAGAAAAAGAAGAAAATATGGCAATACGCAAATCAGAGGACTGTGTGGCCCTGAACAGAAGCAATTAAAGTGCCACTTCGTAGTAAACAGTAGTTGAGTGTCTGATTCAAGGAACAGGAATGCCAGGAGACGTCAGGGAACTCCCTCACTGCCCCATCCTTATGACACTATAACATGATAGTCTCCATTAAAAAAAAAAAAAAAAAAAGTCAACCAGCCATCTTAGTGACAGGAACCGGGGCCCATTTCTCATCTGACATAATACTTCACGGAGTAGGTCCAAAAACAATGCAGGGCCCTTGAAATCAGCAGGAGCTCAGCACTCTGACCCATGCCAAAGAGCAAGATGAGAAATGGGGCTGGTATAAATATTCATTGGGAAGTTACGGCCAACCTCCTTGCGCTGTGAGTTTAGTGCAACTCAAAACTGTTCCACCTGGTCCCTTCTGGCTCCCTCATGTCTACCAAGGGCTGGCAGCTGGAAAGCAGGCTGAGCCTTCGAGATCTTTTTAATTTGTAAAGCACCAGAGAGGCAGGCAGGAGGGATGACAATGCATATGCTAGGTTTCAATTACAGGGCTGTCTTTTTCCCAGGTGGAAGGCAACACTGACGGCAGGGAATTCAATGTCTCATCTATTAAGGTCCCTCAGGAAATGTTGGGTTCTTTGCAGATGCTGGGGGTGGGGAATAATGCTCTTGACAAAAATCTTGGCAGAATGTATCAAGCATATTGAATATTTTGTTGAGCTCACGTGCCATCTTGACTCTTTTCTCATTTTCCAAAGTAAAATCTTGCTGTAACTTCTGCCTGGAAAAAAATGGATGGCTGCCTCCAAGTTCAGAAATAAGTTGCTGTTTAGCCTATAAAATGTAGGATGAGAGAGGCATTGAGATCGCTATCCCCTGAATCTCACTGCCAAAAAGGTTTTTAAATATTGCATAAACTTAGATGTGTTCCAACCATTCACATTTAAGGGGAGTACACAATGTTCTAAATTTAAAGCACTTGCCCAGTTCCTAAAAGCTTGACAAAAATACACTACGATGTAATTATTTCTTTACAATAAAAGTGTCATAATGCCATTAATTTCTAGGACACTCACCTCAGTAATCTGTTGCAATCTGTCAGTGATGGGGGGAGGGTGTGCCTCCTATTCTACTTGCCATGAAGCAAGGTCTACCAAATACAAACAAATACATGACAAAGGGTTAACTACGGTCTACCAGGTTGTTTCTAACAAAGGGTTAACGAGGGTCTACTTGGTGGTTTCTACATGAGTACTTACTGTGCTCATAATTACAAATTGATCTTTAAAAAAAAAAAAGATTTATTTATTTGACACAGAGAGAGAGAGAGAGAGAGAGATCACAAGTAAGCAAAGAGGCAGGCAGAGAGAGAGGGGGGAAGCAGGCTCCCTGCTGAGCAGAAAGCCCCATGCAGGGCTTGATCCCAGGACCCTCAGATCCTGACCTGAGCCGAAGGAAGAGGCTTTAACTCACTGAGACACCCAGGCACCCCTACAAATTGATCTTGCCTATTTACTAGAGTAGATGTGTCAGTTGTATTACTTGCGTAAATTTCCAAGGTGCATCAGTTTATTTTTATTATGTATTAAAAAGGAAAATAAAAGTTACATTTGTTTTTAACTCTCTCAGTTTCACACTTGCCCCAGAATAGCTTGATTTCCCCATGGCAGTTAGGGCTTTGCAATAACCACCTCAAACTTTTCAAAACCTTCTAATTACCACCCCAACCCTCTTTTTTTTTTTTTTTTTTTTAACATATTAAAAATTTACTCATTTGAGAGAAAGAGCAGGGGACGGGGCAGAAGGAGAGGGAGAGAGAAAGAATCTCAAGTAGATTCCTGCTGAGTGCAGAGCCCAGTCCCGGGGCTCCATCTCACCACCCCAAGATGATGACCAGGGCCAAAATCAACAATCAGATGATCCACGGACGGAGCCACCCGGTTGTCCCATACACCTCACCCTCTTAGAGTGTTCCCAAATTCCTCACCTGGCCCTAAGGCCTCCTTCCTCACATGACAGATACTCGAATTCCCCATCTCTCTGACCTTGGCTCCCAATGATTCCCTTCACTCACGAAGCTCCTCTGGCCCATCTACCCAACCCTGACTGCTGACCTTCAAACATGCCCAACAGGTCTCACAGAGCAGGGCCTCGGCACTGGATATTTCCTTTACCTGGAATAGAGCTCCCCCAGCCATCCTCCTTGTCCTGTTTCTCTGCTCAAACTTTTCCTGTTAAAGAGAGGATTTCCTGTTCTTGGAAAACAGCAATGCCACCCCAACCAATGTTGCCTACTACCCCCATTAATGTTGCTTTATTCTATTTCAAGGCAATTACCTCCCCTGGCACAGAATATATTAATTTATCTGTTTGTTTGTTTTTTTTTTAAGATTTTATTTACTTAGTTGAGAGAGAGAAAGTGAGAACAGGAGCAGGATGAAGGGCAGAGGGAGAAGCAGGCTGCCCGCTGAGCATGGAGCCCGACTCAGGGCTCCATCCCAGGACTCAGGGATCATAACCTGAGCCGAAGGCAGATGCTTAATCGACGGAGCCTCCCAGATGCTCCTGTTTGTTAATTCTCTCTCCGTTTGCAATGTAGGCTCCATGAGAGCAGGAGAGATTTTGTTCATTGCTGTATCTACAGCATGAAAAATGTATAAGGTACATACGGATGGTTCAGTTAATCACTGGATGTGAATGTGTGACTAAATCACTCACTAATTTCACCTGACTGACCTAGTTAATCCTAGTTACTTAGGTTTTATTGTACTGCTCAATATTACTAGTTTTCTGTGGCATCGTTTTACTGGTTTTTGAGAATCATGTATCTAATAATTCAAAATATATGGTTCAAGTATAAAGAATTTGATAGTTTGACAGAATCTCCCTATTTTTGTCCTTAAATTTGAAGTATAGATAATTAATAATTACTTAATGAGTACATAGCATGCAAGAGGCATTACTTTCTATAATTTTAATAAAGAATAAAATTTTCCCAGACATTAAACATTTTCTTGCATTCTTTGCAAAATACAAACTTTAGCTTAAAACCAAGTGTCTTGGTATGTTCAGGCTGCTATAACAAAATACTACAGGCTGGATTGCCGATAAACAACAGAAATTTATTGCTCACAGTTCTGGAGGCTGGGAAGTCCAAGATCAAGATGCCAGCAGGCTTGAGTTCCCTGGTGAAGACTCTCTTCTTGGCTCATAGCTAACAGTTTTCCACTGTGCCCTTTCATGGTAGAAGGGCCAGGGATCTCTCGGGAGCCTCTTTTTTAAGGACACTAACCTGATTCATAAAGACTCTACCCTCATGACTTAAGCACCTCTCAAAGGCACCGCACCCTAAGACTATCATCTTTGGGCATTACGATTTCAACATGTGCATTTTAGGGGGACACTGACATTGAGACCACAGCACCAAGCATGGAGGTAAAAAGTAAAAATATTCCATTTTTAGACTCCAAATAAAATCTTTTGATGCCTCATTGCAGTATAGCGTTTATAATCTCTCCTAAACATAAGCATTTCCCTAAAATAGAAATAACACTCTTTCTTTAAATCATTTCTGAAATTCACCAACTCTGTGGGATTCAAAAAACAAAAGAGCTTTCTTTTTCTCTCTCTAAAGTGATGAGAACTCTAGGATTTGACAAATTAACAAAATTCATGCAATTGGCACTGGAAGAGAGCATCAGAACCTCATCAGGAGCCATGGACTAGACTTTGACAGATTTAATTGATGATTGGGAAAAAAAAGCAAACAAAACAAACAAACAAACAAAACAAACCCAAAACATTCCTGTTACTATTTTTCCCCTCCGGCTGCTTTCTTATCCTTACTCTTCCTTGCAAAATCGGAGTCTCCACACTGGCCTCAGTGCTTCCTAGCCCCTCCTCACCTCAGTGACCCTCTGTCTACTTCAACCAGTATCCATAGTCTATGCAGTCATTAGCGTCACCTCCTAATTACTAATCCAATGGGCTTTTGTGTTTTTTTCATCAACTCTCACTTTGATGTTCATGACTTCTCCTCAAACTTTCTTCCTCCTAGGCTTCCTTCATACTTGCAGCGTGGTCCTGTTGCCTGGTTATGGCTTTTCCATTTGCCATTTCCTTTTACCTAAAAAAAAGGTCTCCATTTGTGTTCTGGTATCCATTCCTCACCAACAAAGAGTAGTGCCTTGGGGAAAGCTAAAACCACACTCAGCTCCAGGAGATGGCAGTCTAATTCTTTTCCCAAGTTAATGACTGTTTTAGGAATCCTAAGTCACGTAACCATATTTGTGCTGTCAAGAGTTCAGAAGGAGCCAAAGTAAAAGCCAATGAATCACTGAAGTAGTAAACTAAGACACACAAGAAAGACAGTCTGCAAACCGGGAGCACCCAAACCAATACCTGAAGTGAGGCTGAGGGGTGTATTGTTACAAAGAAGCGTATCTAGTGAGAAAGCAGTGACTGTGTGTTCTTCACAGTGATTGGTGACAATATTAGAATTCTCTTCAATGGTAGGGAATTGATCGGCAGTCACCTCATTTCAACCTTGGGAAACGGTTCAAGTGTTGCTTATGATTTCCAGAGGCATAATCAAGAAATGACCCAGGTCAAGTTAGCCTTGCAGAATAAGCTAAATTAAGCTTTGTTGTATGAATAAACTGGTTTTGTCTGCTCAGGCAACTTTCAAGGCGGGTCTCCACGTGTTTTTGATTTTAACAGTGCCCAGGGGATACACGGAACACGTTTGCTGGAGACTTGCGCGAAGCTCCTCTTTGCTCTTTTAGGAGAGCTTCCAGACGCAAACTGCTTCTTCAGCTGGGTGTGAATGAGGGAGCACGTAGCCCTGATTTCTACAACCCGTCATTCTATCACCAGAGGAGAAACAGGGCAAATCCAAGACTGGATGGTGGAGTGAAAGAAGACAAAAGAAACTGGTTTCTTGATGAAATTATTGAGTGCCTGGATCAACCGTGCCCAAGGCCGTTTTACCTTTGGAATTCTAGTTATGTGATCCAATAAATTACCTTATTGTTTCGAGCTAGGTGAGTCAGCTTCTCTATTACCTGCTCTTGAAACCATTTTCACTGAGACAACTACCCTTTCCTGGTTTCTTGACGTCAGTTCTGGCCATGAGTTTCCAGTCTTCTTCGTGGGTCATTTTTGTGTCCTCTTAACCTTTTGATGTCCATAATCTTCCAGCCTCAGCCCACATCTCATCTCACTCAGGCAAAGCCCCTCCTGGGAATTTTCACATGTATTTGTGTCTTCAACAACAATTTCCATATGTATTTGTGTCTTCAACAACTTTTTGTTGTTGTTGATCAATTCAAAAGCCAACCATCCTCAGCCCATATATCCCTTCTAAGCACCAGATCTTCTTTTCAATTTTATACTCTTTTCTCCACAGGGATTTACACAGACTCTCCGAATAGAATATGACCACAGCTCAACTCATCATTTCCTTTACACCTACTTAAATTCTTACCTCGAACTATACTATTAGACTGGTCCTTCAAGTCAGAAACCCGGGTGAGAGACTCGAGCCTTCGGTCTTTATAGAGTTCACCAAACACCCTCAGGGTTTTTGTCTAAATAGATACAAAGATATTTACTCCTTTTTATCCTAATCACTTCTTAAGTTAGATTTTCATAATTCTTCATCTAAACTTTTTCTGTAGGCTATACTTATCACACAGCATCTTGGCGTTTCACTCATTCTTTGGTGCATACCAAGTAGTAGGAGCTCTATGACCATTCCTTCATTAGTGAACGAGCAAACAGCTGCTCGTTCTGGTTTTTTGTTTGTTTGTTTCTCCAAATCATCCTCCAATCATCAGATTATTTTTCTCAAAGACAAAATACAACTATAACTATGTCAGTTCCCTTCTTAAATACCCTTCCCACTGGCAAAAACAAAACAAAACAAAACAAAAATCTCCAGTGGCTTGAATTCATATATTTAAAAAATGTCTACTATATGTTAGATTTTGGGTTAAGGAGTTTGAAAGACTGAGTTATGCTTTTCTTATTTTAAAGATCTTTTTATTTATTTATTTGACAGAGAGAGAGAGGGAACACAATCAGAGGGAATGGGAGAGGGAGAAATAGGTGCCCCACTGAGCAGGGAGCCTGATGCGGGGCTGGATCCCAGGACCCTGGGATCATGACCTTAGCTGAAGGCAGATGCTTAACGGCTGAGCCACCCAGGTACCCCTGCTTTTCTTATTTTAAAAATCACATATAATTTAGGAACAAATCGATAAATGACCTTAGCCATGGCAAAACCTAGGTGTCCTCACACTACTCTCTGAATCAAGAACCAGCATCTATTTTTATTCTGGTAGACTATTTTCATACCATTTTTATGCTCCATCTATCTAGATCTGAACTAGAATTATCCTGAGTTAATTTCAACTTATATTGAGGCATAAAAATTCCAGAAAATATGATTGACTAATTGACACTTTCGTGTACAGAAATTAGTACTTTTTAGAAGCTGCTCTAAAATTCAGAATTTCAATACTACATTTTATATAAATGAATATGGTGATTTGCTGGTTTGTGATTTCACTCAAGAAATTAGTTCTAAAGTATCACATTCTTTAAAATTCAGAAATCACTCAAATTTGTTCATATTTTCTTCAAAGTATTTTTTTTCTGAAGAAAGATTATTTAAATTCCACCATTTGGCACACGATTTCATACTTTCATTTATTTATTTGCCAAATACTTGGGTGCCTAGGCCCTCGGTTTTCCTTTATGAACAAACTTGACTTTTGTGGAGCTCCCATTCTGGAGTGCGGTAGGGGAGAAGAGTAAACACTCCCTTGTGTAGCAATTGCTATTCACTTGGAAATCTTTGCAATGGGTTACTTAATTTATTTATGAGACTCACTATCATCCAGTGAGAGTGTCAGTGGGCTATACAGCAGAAATACCTAGAGAGTCCATAGGAGATATGGCTTGGTCACAAAGGTTCAACTTTGATAGGATAGATTATTAGCAGAATTTTGACCGATGGAGGCACGGGGACAGGGTATTCTGGCCAGAAGATAGAGTTGAGCCCTAGAACACAAGCTGGCACGGGGAAGTGGGGAAAATTGGCTAAAATGGGGAATGAATGTTGGGAGAATAGAGAGGAGTTGGATTACTGGATTTGCTAAGGCTGCGGAAGGCCAGGCACAGGCTTCTGACCAGAGAGTGCTGTGACCCGGGCAGTCACTGCAGGAGATGAGTCTGGTTCACATGCGTGAGTGAGGTACAGACAGGAGGTAGAACTTAAACTGACATAGGCTGGAAGCTAACGCAACAGTTCAGGTAGGAATTTAAATGATTTTTGACTGAAGTGGTGAAAACAGGATTGAAAATGAGGTAAAAGACCTTAAGAATATTTTGGCTGGGGAATTACAACTTGATGATCAGACATGTAAATCTGACATTCATCTATTCGTATGTATTAAGCACCACAATGTGAGTCACTCACATGGATCTAGCACCCCACATACTTATTGAGCATCTACTAGACATCCGCCATCGTACCAGTTAGAAGATTCAACGGTGGTAAAAATGCCATGGTCTCTACACTCTGTGACGACGGTCACAGTCTAGGAAGGGAGATGGAGCAACAGCACAGTACAGGGCAGTCCTGTGGACACGGGCAGTCTAGATGAGACGGGATTCACTTCCTGGGCTTTGTGGGAAGGCACATGCATGTGCACGTAGAGATAAAAGAAGGTGTCAAAACAGAGTTCTGAGGTTACTCTCCCCCAGTCAAAGTTAGTGAGGGATTCCGGAAGATGGGAGGACAGGCTGACTCAAAGGCATGGAGGTGGGAAAAGGCATAGCGTGTGCAGGGAAAAGGCGTAGCGTGTACTGCAAACAGTAAAATGTTTCTGCATCACCGTGATCAGGGGGCAGGTGGCAAGAAGCACAGAGCTCGCTGAGGTTCCTGTTGAGGACTGAAGTGCAGTCTGCAGGCAGAGAAGAGCAGCCGGAGGGTGGGAGGCAACAAGGCAGCATGGACAAAAATAACACATTAGAGAGAGATGTGAGGACCACATGGAGGCTGACTCTGGGAGGCAAAAACAAGTCCGGGAGACAAGAGGGGAGCCTGCAGGCATGCTGAGGTGGGAAATGGGTAGAAACTATACAAAAGAGCAGGATAGGGTGATGCACTGATGGTTATTTAAAGGTCTGGTTATTGGGCGCCTGGGTGGTTCAGTGGGTTAAAGCTTCTGCCTTCAGCTCAGGGTCCTGGGATCGAGCCCCCGCATAGGGCTCTCTGCTCAGCAGGGAGCCTGCTTCTTCATCCCTCTCTGCCTGCCTCTCTGCCTACTTGTGATCTCTGTCTGTCAAATAAATAAATAAAATCTTAAAAAAAATAAAGGTCTGATTATCAAGTGGTAAACAAAAGAAGGAAAACTGAGTGGGAAGCTAAATTCCTAGAACCTGGCCACGAATCAGCCATGAAGAGAGGGACATTTCACAGAGGTAACGGAGGTTTTGAACTCAGAGGTTGGGAAAAGGATGGAACAAAATAGGAACAAAAGGAAGAGACTGTTTGCAACAAAGAAGGAGTGATGTAAGGCTTTGAGGGAAAGGAAAGACTTCTAAGTGGCAGGGCAGGACCCCCTGGCATTTGGATAAAAGAGGCATATGACAGGTTTCAGTTCAGTTCAATTATTCCATGCACTCTCACTTCTGAAGTTTGTTTGCTTTGTTTTCCCAATTAGCTTTTAGATTTGCCAAAAGATATCTACTTCTTTTACCACATGATTACTGAATACCATACATGCCAGACACTGTCCCAGACTCTGATTAATAACAGGTATTATTTCATGTTTAATGTTTAGCTTATGAGAAAATAAATGGGTGTGTGTATATATATATGTATACATACATACATATACATAGTAGAGTTTTAAATATATATATATTTATATTATATTTTAAGTATACATTAAATATATTAAATATATACATATATATTTAAAACTCCACAAAATATAAAATGGCTAATCAATTAAATAACTGGAAACAACACAAATATCCACTAAGAAGGGAATGGACAGACAAGCTGTGGTATCAGCCCCCAGGAGAATACTGCTCAGTAATACAAAGGAACGACTTGACCCAGGGACAGATGCTCACGACATGGAGGAATCTGAAAATATTATGAAAGGACATCTGTGGTTGCCAGGAGATGGGAGGTAAGGGAGAAGGAGGATGGGAGAAAAAATAAATGAAGAGGCAGGACTAGAGTTTTGAGATGATGGATAAATTAATGATCTTGGCTGTGGTGATGAATTCACTGGCATGTATGTATGTCAAAACATCAAACTGAACACTTTACATGTAACTGTTAAATGTACCTCAATAAAGCTGTTTTTGTTTTGTTTTTTAAAGATTTTATTTATTTATTGACAGAGAGAGAGATCACAAGTAGGCAGAGAGGCAGGCAGAGAGAGAGGGGGAAGCAGGCTGCTTGCTAAGCAGAGAGCCCAATGTGTGGGTAGATCCCAGGACCTGAGCCAAAGGCAGAGGCTTAACCCACGAAGCCACCCAGGCACCCCAATAAAGCTGTTTTTTAAAAATAAAATAATAAGTATATTTGTGTGGTGGGTTATGGGTTAATTTTAGTTTTCTTTTTTTTTTTTTACATTTTATACAGAAATATAAAACCCTATGACCTTTATAATAAAATTCATTTTAAAAATTACAGAAAGTGCACTGGCCAGGTACTCAACTAATCCTAGTAATCAGGGAACTGCAACTTTAAACAACAGTGAAATATTGTATTAAGCCCATCAGACTAGCAAAATTACAAAATCAGATGAGGTCAAATGTCAGCTAGAATGTGGTAAAGTAGGTCATTCTCATACTTCCGGTGGGAATATAAATTGGTACAGCTAATTTGGAAAGAAATGCTGCAATATCTAGCAAAGTTGAAGCTGTGTTTAGACTAATGACTGCAGAACCAGTATTCAATTTTCCATGATTCTAATAACTGGTACAATTGTGAAGTATGAATGCACATTTCTTGTGTATATTCTGTGTGAGTGTTGAGATTTCAGAATGCCACAGTTTAGATCACTCCTCTCTGCAGTATCTCTCCTTCCCCTTTTCCTGGTAGCTCTCCTTCCTGTCAGCCTGGGGCAAATACTCCAGTCACTTTACCCACCCCAACACCTGCTAAAATCCCTTACCTTTTAAAAGCACCTTTCTCTTCCCCATCCCCACCCCCCCCCCCCCCTGTTGCCCCTTATTCCCCCCTCCCCCCCCCCAAAAAAAAGTACTGAGCAGGGATCAGAAGTTCCATGGGAAGAAGACACATCTGTCCTCTGAAATGTGGACAGTTCAACAGTGGACAAGACGGGCAGGAAAAAGTCATGGCATCAAGTAAACACAGCAGAAAGGTACTGAAGCCTTTATAGGGCCAGTCATGGCAGGAACCTCAATCCTATGGGCTTTCTGACTAGAGGTAACGAAACACCCAGAAAGCAGCAGAGCAAGAAGGGTGGTATTATAACTTTATAATTTGTAGCTATTATTTTTTATGGAGATGTTTAAGATATTTACGAATGTCACAAAATGTTTTCATTGATGTGTATGCTGATATTCTAAAATTCTGTTATTGATGTTTGTATTAGAAGATAAATGCTGAAGTGCTTAGCTGTCAGTGGCTCTGGTACAGTCAACACTATGTATTAAGTCCCCTAATTCCTCTTTCTATTTCAACTCCAGAAAAATTATCCCATAACATTGTTCGTTTGTAAGAGTAAACGATTAGAAACAACTTAAATGTCTATCTAGAAAGGAATGCATAGGGGCGCCTGGCTGGCTCAGTGGGTTAAGCCTCTGCCTTGGGTCATGATCTCAGGGTTCTGGGATCAAGCCTGGCATCCTGCTCTCTGCTCAGTAGGGAGACTGCCCCCTGCCCCACCCCCGGCCCCGCCTGCTGCTCTACTTGTGATCTCTCTCTCTGTCAAATAAAAAAATAAAATCTTAAAAAAAAAGAAAACAATGCATAGATAATTTGGATTATATAAATACTATAGAATAGTATACAATGTTTACAATAAATGAGGCAGAGCTACATTCATTAATATGGATAAAGAATATAAGCTTAGGGAAAAAAATAAGCCACAGAACTGTGTGTATTGTTTTATATTCATAGGGATTTTACAACTTGACCAACATATATTACATATTGTCTCTAAATTTATAAATATGTAGTGAGATACAATGCATTCATATAGTGAGAGCTTCTAAATTCAGGACAGTCCTTTCTCAAGGACAGAGAATACACAAGAATCTTCAGCACCGTCTTGTGTTTATTTTTAAGATCCAAAGTGAATGTAAACTGATGTTAAAATCTCATAGAGAGGGGATGGGGACAGATGTTTACATGTGGATAAGAAAAATAGTTTTATTCCCTTTCACACCAAAAGGATTTGTACCAAAACGTTACTTAAAAAAAAAAAAAAAAGTGTAAAGACAAAAAAAGAGCTTGGAGACAAAGCATATCTTTAAAATGCCATTATCATGCAAACAGTGAACTGTTCAGTTGTAACAGTAATTCCAGCTGAGGAGGTTTCTGAATTCACACCCATCTATGAATTTCTGAACACGAGGAAAGAGTCCTGGTTAAACTGATCATTTACCTGGTTCAGCTCTTGACAATGTGGATGTTCTCGAAGGAAAACATCTAAAACCGAGCTGCTCTTGCTCGAATATAGCTTTAAGCAAGACAACAGATAAGCATGGTTCTGATCCCTTCCCACAATGCGCTGCCCCATGTCAGAAATCTCCGCATTTTGCAGTTCCATTTCTCTGTGTCCCCTCTCAAAGTGAGGGAAAGCTTCAGGGACACCCAGGGAAATAGTGCCTAAATACAGAGACATTAAAATGAAGACCTTGGAGGCCACTCTTGAGAACCCATGCTAAAAAAAACCTATTGTAACCAAATTTTAGGCATGCGGAGTAAATTCCAAACATTGTGGCTTGCCACAAGCTCAGTATATTAAACCTTATCCCAAATGAGATGTTACTTGATTTATTTAGACTCCTTGGCATGTTTGGATTAATGTGCTGGCAGTCTGAGCAGCTCTGCTTCCTGGGTTCTTTCAAGAATTCTTGGATAGACGAGCTAAGCTAATTTGAACGACATTTATATGGGAATACGACTCCAGGTGCAATTATCATCAGCATGCGGTAGGAACAGCAGTGGATCTTTCTGCTGAGTGCATCTGCCCAGAGGAAAAAGTAGAGGCTCCCTCTGACCTGCCTCTTGCAGGGCTGCCGTGGATGGAGCCTTGGGTTCACTGTAGAGGAGGACCAGTCTACCTACCAGTGAGCCAAATGGAGGGAAGAAACAGGGAAGGGGGATTTTTTTTTTTTTTTTTTTTCCTAAAGCATCTCCATCTGGTTTCTACAGGGAAACTTGACTTGGAGGACAGCTGCAGTAACAAGTGATAGGTGAGAAATAAAGTGAGCCAGAGGAAAGGCCATACAGAGCAGCCTATTCGGTATAAAGTTTGCAGCTACTTCTAACACTACAGCAGACCCTGCTCAGTCTGCATCAAACGGAGCGTCGGGAGTCAGAGAGCTGCTGGTCGGGTTTCACAGGCTCACAACACCACTAGCCTTACCCCCTGGCCCTTTGCACACAACTCAACACACGGTCCTGCCGCACGGATAGCCTGCAGTCACCTCGGCACACCGCCAGATTGGCCCAGCTCGTTTCTCTCATGCTTACAGAAGTGTTGAAGTTCTCAATGTCGTCAAGGTCGTCCCTCCTTCAAACATTGTTTCAGTGGGGAGCCTGGGTGGCACAGTGGGTTAAGCCTCTGCCTTCGGCCCAGGTCATGATCCTCCCAGGGTCCTGGGATTAAGCCCTGCATTGGGCTCTCTGCTCAGCAGGGAGCCTACTCCCCCACCCCCGCGCCTGCCTCTCTGCCTACTTGTGATCTCTGTCTGTCAGATAAACAAATAAAATCTTTAAAAAAACAAAACAAAACATTGTTTCAGTGAATGGTAAAGTCAAGCCCCTACTTGTGGGGTTCTATTTTAAAAGTCCAAGTGGCCTGGGATGTCTGCCGGGCTGGGACTCTAGTCCCGCACCACTCTTTCCCCAAGGAGTGCCATTCCTTAGATTCTTAACACCTCCATTTTCTCGTGTATGGAACCAGGAAAACAGCCTTTGTCTTGCCTCACAAGGAAGATGGAATACAAACAGTAGGGCCCATGTTGGGGAAGATGCTTTTAAAACCCTAAGTTGGGGGTGGCTGGGTGGCTCAGTGGGTTAAGTTTCTGCCTTCGGAGCAGGTCATGATCTCAGGATCCTGAGATTGAGACCCATATCAGGCTCTCTGCTTGGCAGGGAGCCTGCTTCCCCCTCTCTCTCTGCCTGCCACTCTGACTACTTGTGAGCTTTCTGTCAAATAAATAAATAAAATCTTATAAAACCCTTAGTTCTACAAAGCTGGAGGTATCACAACTTCAGGTTTTAAATTATACAACCAACCTGTACTCATCAAAACAGTATGGTACTGGCACAGAAATAGAAACATAGGTCAACAGAACAGAATAGAGAGCCCTGAAACAAACCCAGGATTATATGGTCAGTTAATCTTTGACTAAAGAGGCAAGAATATGTAGTGAGAAAAAGTCTTTTCAGCAAATGGAATTGGGAAAACTGGATAGCTATGAAACTGGACCACTTTCTTATATAACTGACAAAAACACACTCAAAATGGATTGAAGACTTAATTGTGAGACCTGAAACCATAAAAATCCTAAAAGATAGAATAGGCAGTAATTTTTCTGACACTGGCCATGGCAACATTTTTCTAGATGGGTCTTCTGAGGCAAGGAAAATCAAAGCAAAAGTAAACTACTGGGACTACATAAAAATAAAAAGCTTCTTCACAGCAAAGGTAACAATCAACAAAACTAAAAGACAACCTTCTGAATGGGAGAAGATATTTGCAAATGATATATCTAATAAAGGATTAGTATTCAAAATATGTAAAGAACTTATACAACTCAACACACACAAAAAACAAATAATCCAATTTAAAAATGGGCAGAAGACATGAACAAACATTTCTCCAAAGAAGGCATCCAGATGGCCAATAGACACATGAAAAGATGGCCAATTTCACTCATCACCAGGGAAATGCAAATCAAAACCACAATGAGATAGCCCCTGACACCTGTCAGAATGGCTGGAATAAAAAACACAAGAAATAACAGTGTTGGAGAAGATGTGGGAAGACAGGAACCCTTGTCCCCTGTTGGTGGGAATGTAAATTGTTACAGCACGGTGGAAACAGTATGGAGGTTCCTCAAAAAATAAAAAATAGAACTACCCTATGATCCAGAAAGGGCACTACTGGGCATTTACCCCAAAGAATACAAAAATACTGAACACACACACACACACACACACCCACGAATATTACTCAGCCATAAAAAAGAGTGAAATCTTGCCATTTGCAACAACACAAAGGAGAGTAGAGAGTATAATGTTAATGCTAAGCGGGAAAAGACAAATACCATATGATCTTACTCCTACGTAGAATTTAAGAAACAAAACAAATGAACAAAGATTTTTTAAATAAAAAGAGAGAGACAAATCAAGAAACAGACTCTTAACTACAGAGCACAAAGTGTTACCAGCGTGGGGGTTGGGGAATGGATGAAATAGGCGATGAGGATTAAAGAGTACACTTATTATGACGAGCACTGAATAATCCACAGAATGGTTGAGTCACTATATTGCACACCTGAAACTAGTAACACTGTATGTTAACTATGCTGGAATTAAAATAAAAATCTTAATAAAGTTAAGAAACTAAGTTGTAAGCAAATGCAAGATATTATTTGTAATAATGGCAAAAATAATAATCAGAAAAGATATGTCATACTTGTAAAGTACCCCTTCTTCTGCAGTCTTTACCTGACACTGGGATGTCTATCAATATGCTATTGGCTCTTCCCACTGGCTGCTGAATGGGCTTTATTACTGAAAATGAAAGATGCATGAAGTTATGGCTTTCCCCCAAAAGAATGTTTCTTAAATTATGAGAAATTCCTACACCCTAAGTTATAAGGTTTTCTTGTTTTATTTTTGTTGTTGTTGTTGTTGTAGTGATTCTCCAGAGACTAAAACTACAGATGTCATCAGAACCCTCTTGTGCAGTCATTTGCCTAACTATATGCCCACGGCTCCTTCACTGTGGTGGGTTACCTCAGAAATGCTCTTTCCACATTTACCCCACATACATACTCAACAGATGGAACATCTCTTCTGATTTTTCAGAAATGAGACATTTCAGTCAGTCATTCATAAATGTCTTTCTTTGGGGCGCCTGCATGGATCAGTCAGTTAAGTGTCTGCCTTTAGCTCAGGTCATAAGACCAGGGTCCTGGGATCAAGGTCCACATCAGGCTCCCTGCTCAGCTGGAAGCCTGCTTCACCCTCTCCCTCTGCAGCTCCCCCTACTTGTGCTCTCTCTCTTTCTGTCAAATAAATAAACAAATAAATAAAATCTTCAAAAAAAAGATTTGGCTCAGTGGGTTAAAGCCTCTGCCTTCAGCTCGGGTCATGATCCTAGGGTTCTGGGATTGAGCCCCGCATCGGGATCTTTGCTCGGGGGGGAGCCTGCTTCCTCCTCCTCTCTCTGCCTGTCTCTCTGCCTACTTGTGATCTCTGTCTGTCAAATAAATAAATAAAATCTTTAAAAAAAAAAAAGTCTGCCTTTGATGCCCACTGTGTGCCTGGCACTATGTGAGGCATTCTACACACAAGATGAAGAAGCTGGTGTTTGTCCTGCATAAGGAGATCACGCCCTCTCAGACTGTCATGGCCGGGATACTGTTAGACCAAACTGCACACTTTTTAAATTCAGGGAAGGAAATAATATTTGTGGTGTATGTGCATGACTATTTTTATACAAGACAAAATCCTCTCATTCATTCACAAATATATATCTGAAGTCTACTTCCTCTGAGGCACGTTGACAGGTTACTGAGTTTTGTAAACTAGAACTCATTTCCTGTAAGAATTCATAGTTTGATCATGAAGACACACCCTAACAATCACACACGAGAAGAGGATTCCAGGCGGTGTCTATCAAGAAGGCTTAATGATGACGCAGAGGTGTTCTGAGGAGCCCGAAGACGCAGGACCACTGACGTCTTGTAAAGGAAAGGGCTATATCCCAAAGGAGGAACTTTGATGGAACACAAATGATGGACAACAGGAGGATTATCTGTGTACAAACCAGCTATTCCATTTTGATATAAGACCAACAATGTTGGTCCCTATCACAGTGTAGACCTGGCTGGCACACTGATTCACGAGTTTACGGAAGTGGAAACTATGCTACGGGATGTTTCTCCCTGACTCTATCCCTTCTCTCTAATTTGTCAGGTTGTCAAAGTCTGCACTCATTGAAACCACATTAGGAATTAAAGAATTGGAGGAAGCACAAAGGAATATTGAAATACTATTGCACAATTCCGCCCTCTATACCAAGAGGAAAAGGCCATCTCATGTTCTCATGAATGCATACAGTTAGACAGTGTGACAGTGGCTGAGGGACAAGAGAAAGAAAGCAGAAAATTACTCTATTTGCACATACCCACAACAGCAATTTAGAAATTATTGCTCTCACTCAGCTCTTTTCTCTATCTTCGTACACCAAAGAAAGAAATACTCGATATTCTAACTTGAAAATGTCAAAATTGTAAACTTTATAAAATCACAATTTATCTTTAGATCCCTGGTTATATTTATTAGATTAATCTGTTTATAGTTATCTTGGTTATTGTATTAATATTTCTCCAGCTAATTTAAAATAGAAAGTCCTCATTTTTTAAAAAGATTTTCTTTATTTGAGAGAGCTTAAGCAAGGTAAGCAAAGGGAGAAGCAGACTCGAGAAGGGTGAGGGGCAGAAAGAGAGGGAGAAGCAGACTCCCCACTGAGCAGGGAGCCCGCCCGTCTTGGGTCTTGATCCCAGGGTTCATGACCCGAGATGAAGACAGATGCTTAACTGACTGAGCCACGCAGGTGCCCCAGAAAGTACTAATTTTGAACAAAACCTTAAGTTCATGTGTCAAACTTCATACAGTTCATCAGTGTACTGTCTTACCCATTATGTGTTTCAAATATACTGAGACCAAGCATGTGTGTTTATACATATCCCATATATGTATATGCATGTTAAAGGTCTCTATCGTTCTAATTTCAGTATATGTGCTGCTGAAGCAAGCTCAGTATGTTAAATGTCATAGACAAAGTCCACAGAATAATGACAATAATAACTTTTATTATATATGCATCCAACAAGTATCCTTGAGCAACTAGTATCTGTAAGGTACTATGCTGGGCACTGTATGGAGAAAAATTCACAAGACATCTAAGAGTCGAGCATCTAGGGAGAAAAATTCATGAGACATCTAAGAGTCGGCCATCTAGGTAACACAATCCAAAGACCCGCCACAGCGATCCTCTCCACACTGTGAAAAGTGCAAGCTGGTGTTCAGACAGCAGCCCGAAGAGTCAGGCCATTGTGAACGCACCCCAGAATGCAGTCAACCAGCACACAGACTTCCCAGGTTTTTGCTAGGTGGTACTCAGGTTCGGAATGCATACTGTTTTCCCCCAACTGTTAAAGGAGGAAAGGCTCAAGTAGGAAAGCTCCTGGTCACCAGCAAAATGAATGTCACAATGCACGAGTACATCCTCAAGCAACATAGAGTTAGCTGTCAAACATGGGGGAAAGCTGGAAAGGTCAAACAAAATTGGAAAATCAGAGAAGAAGGGTGGGGTATTTATTTTCAGAACAGGAATACTGTGCACTGAATACAATAAAGGGATAGAATGACACATTGGGTTTAAGAATCAGCCATGATGGGAAAATAATGAAAACAACAACAACAGAAATATTCTCTATATCTTTTGGATAATTAAAAAGGCTCCTGTGGAGGGCACATATTGCATGGAGCTCTGGGTGTGGTACATAAACAATGAATTTTGGAACATTGAAAAAAAATTAAATTAAATTAAATTTTTTTTTTAAAAAGAGGCTCCTGTAGAAAGATCCAGATTTTAAATCAAGAAATATGTCCTCAAATCCCAGCTCAGCTCCTCATACTAATTTGTGATTTTAGGCAAACCTTGAACCTCCCAGAGCCTTATTTCTATCTATATAGTGGGGACAGTAACTTAGGGTGCTATTATACAGATTAAAGGAATAAACTACTTTAGAGGTTTTTTAAATATTAATGACATGCCTGGTTATGAATGTCCAGAATAGAATGCACCTGTGAAATGCATGAGGGCTGTGTATATGTGTATGTATGAGTAAGTATCACAAAAAGACATACTCCTTCACTCATTCAACATTCCACAAACTATATATTCTATCCCATGCAAAGCCTACAAATTAATCAACTCATCACAAGTCCTGGGAGTTACCCTGACAACAAGTCTCATATTCACCTTTTTATTTCTTGTTCCCACTTACTCCAGCCTAGTCCAGGGCCCCTCTGTTTTAGGTCTGAATCACCACAGTCCTATCCAGACCTTCTTGCTTCAACATGTACTCCTGTTTTACCAAAAGACCCACCTTCCTAAAAGGTGATTTTCCTTTCCCTGTGTAGGTACCACACAGTTTGCACAGTGAAGTAGAAAGGGAGTAAATTATGAGCCAAGAAATTAAGGTCTATTCTTGCTTCTGTTTCAAGCTTAACCCAATTATGGGGCGAGTTCCATAACTTCTCTGATCTTCAGTTTCCCCCTCTATGAACTGAGTACACTTAATCTAAATGGTTTCTGGGTTTCCAACTGAATATCCTTAATTTTAAATTTAACTTCAAATGACACATCAAAAATATCATTGTAAAAACCGATAGTCAAGACAACAGTCCTGAAGGAAATAATGATCAGGAGACAAACAACAGCAACATATTATTGTGCACTGGACCCCACTGCACACAAGCTGGATGTATTAAGCAAGCCACCAAACCCACCTGTGTGCCCATATGGCATAACTACCGAGGGCACTGGACCACCCCAATTTCCACTCATTTCTGTGAATTTAGGTTGAAAGCTATATGGAGGTGGTGTTTACCCTACTCTCCCATTCATGTGTGATCCATGGTATATAAGTTGCAGAGGAACCCAGAGAGAAAATACAATTTCACCTCAGGGAATGTGGTTCTACTGCTTTTTAAAAATTTTTTTAAATTTTTTTTACCAAGAAGCTAGAGTAGTCAGATTTGGGGTATTGATTCTCAATGCAAAAGTCCAATCATTCTTAATGCAAAAATACAGGTGTATAAATACTTATACATGTGTATACCTATACATGTGTAGCTCTGCTTATCTATGATATATTAATGTAATACACAATATTCATAATGCTCTCTCTGTTCTAAGTTATGTTGAGATTCTATCTGAAGCCCAGTTTATGGATGTGTAAGTTCCTCACTCACATTCTCTTCATCATCCACTTCAAATAGGTAAAACGCATGATGTAACTTTTGCTTCTAATGAAGGCAAGGGTATCAGGGAGCTCATTTTTAGCCTCTCACCTAAAACAACTCAAAAACAAACAAGAAAGGTGTGCCAGGTGGCTCAGTGGGTTAAGCTTCTGCCTTCGGCTCAGGTCATGATTTCAGGATCCTGGGATGGAGCCCCAGAGCTCTCTGCTCAACAGGGAGCCTGCTTCCCCCACCCCTCCACCTGCCTCTCTGCCTACGTGTGATCTCTCGATCTCTCTCTCTCTATCAAATAAATAAATAAATCTTTAAAAACAAACAAACAAATAAGAAATATGAAACAATGGTTCTCAAGACATTGAACATCATCCAACAGACAATAGTGATCTGAGAAGGATGAAAGACAAAGTCAGGTGAGGCCTCCAGCTTGGTCTCTAGAGAAAATTTCCAAGCCACGACTCAGAGGAACACAGGCAGAGCCCAGTGAATGGAGGAGAGACAGCCTAGCTGCGCCAATGCTACTTCTCGTGATGCTTTTAACATCATCCACAGATGGAGTGGAGGACAAAGAGTTTCTGTCCTCAAGAAGCTCAGAGTCTAGTAGGCATATGGACAAATAGATTTAAAAAATTATAATAGGGTTTTCCAAATTCTCTACCATCAGTGCAGGCACATAATCATTGGGGAAAATATGAGAAGGATTTCCAGCAGCCCTGAAGGAAACAGATCAGAGGAAGGTTCTTTGCAGAGAAAACCAGAAGCTATGTACTAAAATCTAAATAAGAGCTAAACTAAGGAAGAGAGGGTGATCCAAGCAGAGTGGGAACACAGGCAAAAGCCCAAACACGGCAATGAGCATAGAGAGTACAGACATACAAGGAGCTAGGAATGAAGAAGGTGGTGCGGAGGTCAGCAGCCATTCAGACCCTGAACGGCCCTATCCATCTGGCTAAGAAAAGTGGATTAGTTCTGCAGGCAGTGGAGAGCCACCTATGGTTTAAATAGGAAATTACCTAATTTATTTGTTATTTTGTATATATCATTCTTGCTAATACACAGAAAGTGGACCAGAGAGGAGAAAACCAGATGTGTGGAAATTATTAAGACTCTGATATTTAAGTGACAGATAACAGGTATGAGTTCAAAACTCAGTAGATTCTAAAAAGTCTAGGGAGATGGATTTTTCTAATAAATTATGATTGATTAACTATGAGAAAAGCATCAAGGATGGATGTCCAGATTTCTGTGACAGGAAAGGCACCATGATTCACTGTGATAGAAAGAAAGGGAAGAAATTTTAGAGAAGTATGTGAGTTCAATTTTGGACACAGAGAGATTGAGGTGTCCAAGGGACATGCAAAGGGAGATATCCAGTGTTAACAGAAGTGTGAGGGAGAGGCCTGTGCTGGAGACAGCATTGAGGTTCATCCACACTATGGAGTGTCCACAACGTCTGGGTATGGAACATGTTCCCTGTATAACGGTAGGCAGTGAGAAGATAAACATGAGAGGATCCTGGAAAGGACTGTTCCTTAAGGGATAGGCATTAAAGGAGAATACAGAAGAGACAACAGAAAAGAAAGAATCAAAAGATGGCAAGAAAGCCAGGAGGGTATGATCTATAGGAGAGTTAAAATAATGCACTGGATTAGCACCAGAAATCATGGATAACCTCTGAAATAGTGGGGAATCCTGAACATATATGGAAAGAATTGGCCTTTGATAGGACAGGAGTACTTTGTGTCAGAATAACAAGGTAAAAGGCAAAGAAAGATGTAGACAGATGCAGATTAAGGGAGGAAATAAAAGAAATCCCTTGTTGATAGTTCTAATTTATCTGGGAGGTGCTGGGCAAACTCTTTGCATGTGGGAATATGAAGGGAAGATGAAGTAGAGTCAGTTTAAGGAGGGTGAAGTGAGTTTCAAATAAACATACTACTAAAAATGAGAAAGAGAATTTTGGGTAAAAAGAATATTGCTAGGCAGGATGGAGGGCCTTGTTGAAACCAAGAATGAATTGGTAAGGTTTTCTAGCATTCTTCTGGGTTTCCCCCAGTATCTGGGGATTTCCTTCTTCCTTCACTAAAAAAAGTAGGATTTTAGTTGTGTTCATAGCCACCCAGCCATAATCCTGCATTTCACAACCTTTTCACAGGTAGATGTGTACACACGAAGACATTCTCTCTAATAAGAGTGAATTTCAGAGACATGTGTCTTTCCAGTTGGGTTTGTCCTTATCCTTAACCCTTCTAGCTGTAGGAAAATGGCGCAAAGTAGAGCAACCACTATGGACCCATCAGCACCAGTCAAGTGGTGGGGGGGAGCAGAAGCCACACCAGCCCTGGGTCACCACTGACCTCTGCCCTGTGATGTGAAAGAAGAACATCAATCTTATTTAATCTGGGCACTTCTAGATTTCTTTGTTACTCTGCAGTCTAGCTAATACACACAGTAATTCTGAAAACACTCAGAAGCCTTGGGAGCATAAGCAGAGAGGATAGGCAGTCTTGATTTTTGCAAAGGGGTATGATAAAGAGAAAAAGGGATAGGAAATTAAGACCACTAGAAAGCGACTAGTTGAAACGGTGAGCCATGGGACCTACGCCCAAGCCAGCAGGCAAAGAAGACCATTCAGAGGTGACAGACTGTGTCAAAAGATGAGGAGCCTTAATGAAGTCTCAGGCAACATTAGGATCACTTAACAGACTGCATGCAGATGGAGAGGATCAATGGAGACCTAAAATATACAACCACACAAAGAAATAACAATGACTTTTATAAAGACGTTAAGCAAAAGAAGCCGGACACACATACAGCACATATAATTCCACTAATACAGAATAAAAACCAGATAACATTAAACTATAATATTACAAGTCAAAACCACCCCCAAAAACAAACAAACAAAAAAAGGATTGTGGCTGGAGAGTGATCACAGTGGGGCTGGTAGAAGCTGGTTATGTTCCCGATCTTCCCTGGGTGCTGATGACATGGCTATTTCCAGTTTTGTGAAAATTCAGAAAATAGCACATATAATTTATAATATGTATGCACTTCCGTATGTATACTGTAAAATTACCCAACTGGAGAAATACATACCATTTTTACTTATCCAAATAGCAGAAGTTGTATTTTTTAAAAAAACACGGTACTTCTCAGTGTTCTCAAGAAAGACACAAAAGCTCCTATGCCCTCATGGTCTGACTTTAAAATGGCATCAGCTTGGTGGAAAGCTCTCTGGCAAAAGGTTTCAAGAGCTTTAAAATATGCATGACCTTCGACCTAGAATTCCATTTCTAGAAGTTCATTTTAAGAAAATTAGAAATATGAGAAGACTTATGCATAAATATATTCAATGAATTATTTATAAGAGGGGAAACTTTGAAAGGAACAGAAGTGTCCCCAAAAGGGGAAAATGATTACATAAACTGTTAAATCCTGTGATGTGATAATTATGCAAATAATTTTCAATTACATAGTGAAATGTTCATCATGTAAAGTTTTTTAAAAAGCAAAATAGAAAAAGTAAGCATAAAGTATTATTCCAAATATCCATAAAAATATGTACCAAAGTGCAGTTATCTCTGGTAGAATGATTTTGTTTTCTTTTCATAAATTCTGTATATCCTACACTTTCTTTAAAAAGTATGCAATACTTTGTTGATTACAGATAAAAAAAATCATGCCTATGTGGCATTTTTATTTGCTCTTCTCATAGTTTCCTATTTTTATAGAAACATCAGTAACAACTGTGCTCTGCTCCATAAGAATTGTCTTAACTGTCTGACTCTTAACTTTTTTTATTCATCTTAACTTTCTCTCATAACACCTTGTAGAGAACAGAGTCTGCTCTCTAAAAACACTGAATCAGGGTTGCCTGGTGGCTCAGTTGGTTAGGTGTCTGGCTTGGGCTCAGGTCGTGATCTCAGGGTCCTGGGATCAAACCCCAAGCTGGGCTCCCTGCTCAGTGGGGCATCTGCTTCTCCCTATCCTTCCACCCTTCCCCCTGCTTATGCTCTCTCTCGTGCTCTCTCTCTCTCTAATAAATAAAATCTTGAAAAATAAAAATAAAAAATGAAAAACAAAATAAAATAAATATTTTTGTTTATTTAATATTAATTATTTATTTAATAAATAAATAAAATAATAAATAAATAATAAATTTTATAGAAAAGATTTTTATAAAGTAAATAAATAAATAAAAATAAAAAATAAAAATACTGAATCAAACATTGAGCCCTCATCTGTTATTTTTATTTCTATAATTGTACTATACAATTAAACTATACAATTAAGTAAACAGCATGCAACATTAGCCTTTTTGCTGCTTATATTCGAAAGTAAACATACTTCCAGCTGCACTGCTGATGGTTGAGCCACACATCGCACTCCATCTTCTGATTAGGCTCAGAAGGGGCTGAAGGTCCAGGCATGGTCGGGTTGGGTCGGGAGGGGCAAAAGACAGGGCTGAGGGGCTCAATCCCAGTTCTAAGGCTCCAACTAGAGAACTGCGACTTTGATCTTCTTCCAAGTCCCTTCCCCTTCCCCCATGACTCAAGGTTGAAGGAGGTAAAATCCAACAAAGCCAAGGGTGAATCAACACCTGGGGGTAATCATTTAACTGGCCCACTGGGGAACCTGAGCCCCGTTTGAAGTGGACTGCAGGGAGCCCACAGGAGGGGAGGAAAGCCAGGTCAACAGGAGGGACTTCGAGCTGCTTAAGAGAGTAGGGAGCCTTCAAGGGGAAAAGGAAGGCTCATGATTGATAGAAGGAATTACAAACTTAGTTTGACAAAAAAATATAGAGAATTTTTTCTAGAAGGAGCTCCCTCATAGTCAAATTGTAATCACTACCTTTGGAAGAAATTGCTAATTTTTATGGTAGGTGGTCATTTTTTGAAAATTTATGACCAGAATACTAATTATCCAATGTCCTTAATTAAGCTGGATTTATACACCGACTTAAATAATACTTTCTCAAAATGTCTGTTCTCTCTCACCTAGTCTTCACACACTGATGTTCACTATAAAAGTTTAAATCCCACTTGGAGCAAAAGCAGCACGTAATTTGTATTTAAGAAACACCAGTAACACAATCTTATCTTTTAGAAATATCTTTTGCATGAGCATTTTACTCATATCACATTTGACAGGAAGTGTTCTAGGATGTTAATTTTTCTGTTCACGTATGCAACTTCTAGTATATGCTGCTATCATCTCACTAAACTAACGAAATAGATTTAATCAACAAATACAGCACATAGGACACTAAGGTCATGGTCTGGCTTTGCAAATGTTAGTGAATCTGCCATGTTAAACTTTTAATAGATAGGCATCAGTTGTAGTTGTGTTTGAAGTATTTCAAAAGCTTCATAGCCCTCTTTTTTTTTTTTTAAGTCCATTAAGATGACCCCAGAAGAACTGAATATAAATTTTAATGCTTTAATTTTGGTGGAGAGCAATAGATGCTTCCACATTATCTTGCCAATCCAACCTCAAATGTCTTCTTTGTCCATCAGGACCCAGGCCTTTTCCATGTAACATGGCAGCTACAGACCTAGGACCCAAGGACCACAGACAGAGTCACCTACTTCATTTTCACTTATAATAAAATCCAGATTGGACCAGGGGTTATGTAAGATCAAAGTCTAGTTAGTGGAAGGTGAACTCTTTTTTCACGACTTAAAAAGGAACCGAAGTTACTCTCCACTAGAAATGACCACGCATCTCCCTGAGCCCCATCAAAAATAAAAAAAATAGCATTAAACCACTTGACACTTAAAGCTGAATTTAACCCATACAAGCAAGAACATACTCCAGTCTTAAGGATACCATGGATAGACCGAGTGCCAGGTGTGTGCCAGACACTATCCCTAGCACCTTTGGGAAGTAAACTCTTTTAACCTTCACAGAAACCTATGAAGTAGGCACTGTCCCTATCACCTCACGCTTGGGTGGATAAACGGAGGCACTAAGAGGTTAAGAAAGCTATCTGAGGCCTCGCTGCCAGCCAGTGGTAAATCCGGGTTTCAAATTAAGTTGTTTCAAATTAAGTTGATCTGGCTCCAGAATTTATATTCTCTACTATTATACTTGAAACTCAATTGTCCTGAGAACAACTTTTTATAAAATTTTTCTCTTGCTGAGATTCATTCAATCTAGATTCTAGAAACCAAAGATTTTTTTTTTTTTTTTTCCTTTTCACCCCTACACCAATCATTCAGGAGGACAAGACTATGCAGACAGTCCATCTGTAATGTAACCACATAAAAGACTTCCTGGCAAATTTGAGCCCATTAACAAAAGTGCACATGGGATCTGCCAAGGAGCCAGATGCTGCCCTCCCTCAGGGCAGGAGTACCTTCCTGAGTTTGTCACCCAGAACTTGAGGTGGGCACTCACTGAGAAAAAACAGAAGAAGGATGGTCGTGTTGCACACATAAAACATACGACACACTTAGTAAGAAGCATGGGATATTTCGTATATAACAAAATACTCTTTTAACAAAACCCAAACAGCAGCACCAACAATAAAAGAAACCCTCTACAGGTATGCATAATAGTTCTGGGAGAGTTTGCATACTAAAGCGTGTCCTAATCCCCTTTCCAGGTACAGCTCTTATTATAGGTCAGTGTTTTCTTCCCCTCTACTTCAGATCCTCCAAAGAATACTAGAGAAAATCAGACAACCCAAACAAGCAGCTTTTGAGTTCTGGCACTCTACCATTTGGAAAAGAGACTTGAGCTGCATGATAGATAGTGGTCTAGGAATTTAAGAAATATGAGTTTGGTTTCAATAAGAAATACCTTTACAAGGAAGCTGAAAAATGGAAAACAGCAGCGGTGTTTTTCTTTTTTTTTTTCTCCCCCAGAAAATCAGTAACAAACATAGGAGCCCTAAATTGAATTTGAATCTACATAGAGTTCACTATTTGATTTACAAATTCCTACTAGGCTCAACTTAATTGAATTCAGGAGACTAAAATCACTGGAGCTGAGAAGATTTATTATTGCATTTTATCCATGGCACAGGGGGTCCTGGGATTACTGGAGTCAGGGGAGCTGGCACCCAGTGAGCTGCTTCTGTTAAGCCTGCTGTAATGTGATGCCATTGGGGGGGGGGCACAGAGGGGGGCGTGGGGGAGCGGGCTTGGAGAGCAGGAAGGGAGAGAACAAGAACAGAAGTCCTGGTGATGTGGGAGAGTCTGGGCTTGGAGGGGATCACTATTTTCCCACCCCCACAGTCCCCCATTCAACATCTAGTCCAATCTTCTCTTAAGTCTAAGAAATGCAAACTCCCAACAAGACTAAAGATACAGAATGATCTAAATAAAGCTCTTGAGATGAATACCTTTCCTGCAATTAAAAAATGCCTAGATGCTGTTATTTAACAGCGTAGTTTGATAAAACCCTTGGATAATCTGTGGTTGATAGCACTGAGTAATCACATGAACACTTAAGTGTTTTAATTAATCCTTTCCCTAACAACAACAACAACAACAAAATGTGACAGCAAAGGTTATTTTCCCTTTCTTTCTAAATTCAAAGCTAGAGTGTATGTGTGTGTGCATGCATATATATATATATATATATAAATGCATATATATATATATAAATGCATATATATATATATATATATATATATAAAATACCAACAGCTGTATGCAAAATCTACTAAAGAGAAACACAGATATGATACATCCAAAAGTTGGAAGTCCAATAAGTGATTTATCTTCCAGCTTCTGGAAAAACCAATGCTCTAGATATGTTATTTCTCTAATCAGCTTTTCTCTGTCATTATAAAGTTTATTAAAAATGTTCTGCATTTCTTCCTAACTTATTCTGTTCAGATAATTATGAGGAGGAGTGACATGAATAAATTTCACTTTAATTTTGGCCAGAAACATTCTAGAATTAAAAAGTCATAGTTGTGTACACTTGGAAATTATATAGTTTGTTAAGGTATAAAAACACGTTTATACAACTTGTTAACAGCTTTCAACTTGAACTTATTTGAGGGCTATGCAGTTTGATGGATACTGGCAAGCAAACCTAACCCACACATATCGGCATTTAGTCAAGGACAACATTGGATTCTGAAGGCCAAGGCATTGAACATCCTGAAATCTTAGGACATTGTTAATGAAGAGAATTCAGAAAATATACACGTTTCAAAGGCTTTCCAAAGTAAAATATTCCTTCCCAGTCTTAGCTTCCCTGCTGTTTTCACAGATACTAAAGTAGGATTCCCGCACAGGCAAGGTCATATTCATGCCACTGCCCAGGAGGTTCTGTCTGCGTGAAACCCCCCTGAGGCACAGCTAGAAGTCCTGTCTTCCAAGCCCTGACTTCGCTCACTTTCCTTCTCCCACCAACCTGCAGTCATTTTTTTATGATAGTCTATCATAAAGAAATGTAGTCTATCACTACTCACGTATGTGTCATCTCTCCTATTATTTTGCAAACCTGTTTAGGGCAAGAACTACATCTAATAGTTTTTAATACTTTCCAATACCTAGGACAGAGCTTGACCCACACTTAAGTGCTGAATAACCTGTTAAATTAATGAATGGAAATATTAATGAAGTTTGACAATCTATATTCTATAGACAAGGTAATACTTGATATAGATAGCAACTTTGGGTTTCTCTTCAGTCTTTCCTCTAGATCTATGTTGTCTGATACAGTAAATACTAGCTACATGTGGCTGTATTTAAATATAAATCAACTGAAATTAAAAATTCACTCACTCGCTCGCACTAGCCACATTTCAAGCATTCAACGGCCGTATGTAACTAGTAGCTATTATAGCGGACAGCACAGATTATAGAACATTTTCATCACAAACAGTTACAGCACTACTCTACAGAGTAATCAAAGCGATCCTATTAAAAACAAAGTCCAATTGTTCATCCTCGGATCCCAGCCTTCCAATGACTTTCCAGCTCATTCAGAGCAAAAGATAAAAGCCCTATAATGAGCTTAAATGAGGTGCCTTGATTCTCAACCCCAGGCTGCATCACATCATCTATCCCTCAGTTCCATTCTCACTGCTCTCCTGCCAGACACAATGATCCTAAAACAGGATAAACACGCTGTCACCTCAGGACCTTTGCACATGCAGTTCCATCTGCCTGTAACTCTTCTCCCAAATATCTGCAAGGCTAACCCCCTCATTTCCTCTGTCTAATGCTTGAAGGCCTTCCCTGGCCATACAATATAAAATTATCACCCCCTGTCCCCACATATTCCTGTTCTTCTTTTCTTGCTCTTTTTCCATATTACCTACTACCACATAATATACTCTTATTTTATGTATTAATCTTGCTTATTGTTTGCCTCCCTCTACTAGAATGTAAGCCCCAATAGGGAAACTTGAGTCTGTTTTGTACCCTGCTGTACCTTCATCTAAAGTAGTGCCTGGCATATTATTTGCATTCAATAAATATTTGTTGAATTAATTTGTTGAATTGATGAAGAGTATTTACAATCTATAGATGGGTAGAATATAAAATATTGAGGATGATTTTTTATGATTCTTGTTCAAGTCAGTCATCTCACTGTGACAAATGGAAGAATAAATAGTTATTAGATAATAAAAAGTTACTAGACAACCTTAAGGTTTTCAGCTCAATGGTGCTTTCTGCCATCAAGATACCTTTCATACTCAGTTAGAAACACTGAGACTGTTGGAAGTATATTTCATTCTGATTTTTATTGCAGAAAAGAGACTGCCAAAATGATGCTAATCCACTCACTCATTCTCATATTTGCTAGATATTTCATGACACCCACACTTCCATATGCCAGCACACGGCTAAGATCCTTTGGAACACAGATACGAAAACAAAGTCCCTACCAACCAAAGGCCAGTTAGGGTGGCAGGGAGTCAGACAATATTCTAGCACAGCGTGTTATGGCCATGGCAGTGGTGTGCCTGGGGAACAAAAGGACAGATAGGAAAGGCACCTCGAATCTATGACCTCAGGAAATGACTTTCTGGAACTGGGTTCCACAAGGCAAGAGTTATCCACAAAAAGGACCAAGGAAGTATGTTCAAACAGAAATAATAGCATAACTAAAGATAACTAAACATAGGTGAGCAGGTACTGTCAGAGGGTAGTTTTAAAATAGAATGTAATAATAGATGTTGAATCAAGTGAATAGGACATCCAGGTTTCCCATTTCTCTGACCTCACACGAAGAGCCAAGGGGACTAGAGGCTGGATATAAGCAAACCACTTTGTGGTGGCTGATGGAAGCAGGGCCACCTATAAGCCGAAAGTACATTCCAAAACTCAGTTAAAATTCCTTCTATTACTTATAGGCTCATATTTGCTAATTAAGTGCACAGCAAATGATTAGTCTCAAATTTATATTAGGAAAAGCCTTTAATATTTAAGACAACAACTAGACTTGTTCTCATCACTAGACCTTAGAAACTGGAAATAGAGAGGATTTGTTTTATTTAGTGTGACTGCATGTATTTATTTTATCTAAAGGATCTATAATGTATTATATTTCTAATATGAAAAAACATAGTTGTGAATGTTTTAAGAAAAATACTGAACTAAGAACTGCTACTGGGAAACCCATCGAGAGTGTGGACTGTCTTTTCAAGAGAAGCACAGTGCCTGGGACCAACACAGGTCTTCATGTGTCACTGGCTAAATGGAGGTGAATGAATTAATGGAATAAAGTCATTCATCGCTTCAGTAAGTAGGGATGTTAACTGCTCTCTCCTTGTCACTAAATAACATTGGGATTAGAAAAGAGACCATGTGCTTTAGGTTTCCCATCTACTCTATCGTTTTTTGGCAACCCTTACTGTGAATCTGAAAACCTAAGGAAAGAAAGTGGTCCAAAGGGATAGTTCAAATTCCCAAGACACTTTTATTGGACATAAAGGAAAGGAAAAGATGTCTTCCACTTCTGAAGTATGCGTTGTGGAAGCAACCTCCTTTCTTTATAAAACACAGTCTAAAATTTGAAGGTGCATAAAGGAAACTATAATCACTCAGATTTGAATAGATTATTTTAAGGAGATGAACTCAATCATGAAAAATACATATGATATATAGGAAAATCCTTGAAATTAAAAAGTAGGCTTTCTTAAACACTTTCATCAAACTGTCATTTTTATATGGAACTAACATTGTACACTAACTATACATACTCTCCTTGACAAGTATACCAGGGGGTGCCTGGGTGGCACAGTCAGTTAAGTGTCTGACTCCTGGTTTCAGCTCAGGTCAGGATCTCAGGGTTGTGAGATCGAGCCCTGCGTCTGGGCTCACATTTAGCACAGAGTGCTTGACTCACTCTCTCTGCCCCTCTACCTCTCCCTCCAGCACTCTCTTTTTCTCACTGAAATAAATGAATCTTCAGGGAAAGAAAAAAAAAAAAAAAAACCTTGAACAAAGTCTTATTTTTTTTCCCCCTTTCAGCTAAAGAAGGCATTTGGTGGGAAAGTGAACTAGGACTTATTTTATAGGACTTTGCACTCTAAGACTCCAATACTTGGGCAGATCTTTTCAGAGTTAAACAAAGCTTGTGGAAAATTATCACTAAAGTAAGGCAGCTACAACATAGTTTTCATTCTCTCTCAGGTCAATTTCTGTCTTTCTGTAAAAACAAAGGAAGAGGGTTAGAAAGGACATTTTTTGGTCCTTTTCTGTTTTGTGAATCCCAGAATCCTGTTTATTTTCAGGTGCACTACAACCACAACAATTCTTATTTAGCCTAACACATTTTTACTCATTTTTGCTACTTGGCCTATATAATATTAATGCTTCCTATTATACAGACACATAAACACAGAAATAATAAATAATAAATAGTAAAAATAGCAACAGAAATTTTAAAAATAGCACATAGTGCCATTCTAAGTGCTTTCGTTCCACAAATGTAAGCCCTGCAACAACTCGGGACAGCAGACACAGTCAGTATCCCCAGGACAAAAGTGCCGAAACAGAGACACCAGAAGGTTAAGAGAAGGGCACAGGTTGTGGAGCAAAGGCCAGTCTTTGTCTGTCTCCAGAGCCCAGGTGCTTCCGCACAGCACAATGCCATTTCTTAAGGACCCAGTCAAAGGTATTTATGTGTAATAGTCTTTTCACAATGAATAGAGGTATCAAATAATTAACAGTTCTACAACCCTGTCTCCTCCCTAATTCTATTGACCCTGTCACTTGCTACCCTTCCTCTTATCTCTTTATAACCATGACATTTTATTATATTTTCAATATAATATATATTATCCTTGCTTTGAATTCAAACATAATCCTAATTATTATTGACTGAGCTAGTATATGAAGACTGTACTTAGTGATGGCTCATAATTTTTATATAAGGAATTACGATGGCGCAACATCTCCCACTAGGCATGCCTTGATGATGACATCTTTACATTGCGCTGCTCCCTGAATCACGACAGCAAAGAGGCAAGCATCTGATTCCTAATTATGGTTAAATATTCCCATAGTGCTTCATCAAAATGAATTTGCAATGGGAAAAAATGGACTAGGCCATTTCAGTACACATTTCGACATTTGTGCTGATAAGTAATAGTGTGAATTTAAGCTTCCAGATACTTAAGTAGATTCTCACTTTGGAATGTTTTTACAAGACTGTGTTATTTCATGAATGCTACCTTTTTAGAAATCTGAAGGGAATAAAAAGGGCAAGTGTTCTATTCAGAGAGCTAATTACTAACTAATAAGTAATTAATTTAATAATGATAAGACAACCTAAGAAGAGCTTGCCAATCAACAGTTTAACAGATGCACCAAAATACTTTTGCCTAATAAGGTATTCTGGAGAAGTATTAAGAACTATCATTGGATATCCTTCTGTGTCCTTATGCAGTCTGAGGAAGGTGTGCATGTTGGGTCCACAGATATACAATAGTGTGAACAAGATCTGTGTGTGTGCGTGTACATGCCCATATGCAAATCCCCTCTCCCGAGAATATACTGCCCCCTCCCCAAAATATGAATAATTTTGAAAAAAATACATTTTCAGCTAAAATTTTGCAAAAAAAGTGTAAATGAATATCTTCTCATAGCCAGTGGAGATGGCTCGTCACAATGTGACAGCCAGCGAGCTCTGGATCTTCCCTTTGTTTCCCTTACTGCCCCGTGATTACTCCTCAAAGGTCAGCAAGAGCAGTACAGTCCTTACTGTTCCCACCCCACACACATACCGTGGCACTGAGGCTGCCTCTCGTCATTTCCGTGTCTGCTAAAATATCAGGTTTCTTTTATGAGAGAGAGACGCTGGAAAAGACTCTCCAACCAAGCTGCTTATTCCTAGGAAGACTGAGCACTGGATTCTGCCGCATTTCAATCTAGTCAGGTCATAAGTCCCCAAGGTCAGTTGTGGACACTGGGAAGATAACAGCCGCCTCCCACGGAATGTTTACTATGGTGTCAAACACTGAACATAATATCATCTAATTTAGTCTTCATGACAACACAAGAGGAAGGCACCATTTCTCTAGGGTAAGAGAGGATAGGAAACCTAGAGGTTGATAAGTAAGGAAATGATATTTGAACTCAGGTATTTTTGTGTCTAGAGTCTGTTGACTATTTGATATTATTGCCTAAGAAGAGAGTGTTAGAATTAGAACAAAGTAGGAGAACTTGTGCCGTATCCCTCAGTTTAATTCCAAAACCAAACCTGACCACATGAACCACTGCAAGTTTTTTATCTTGGTTTTTACACAAGATTAGACGGGTTAGAATGTATGCCTGCTAAATAAGAAAAAGTCTACAATTTAACATAAAAGGGGCAGAGGCAAACAGAAGTGGGTTTGAACCCAAATCACAATTTAGAACATCTCCAAAGCATTTTTGTAAAATAACACTGTTGAAAGGTAAGGTAACAAACAGTACTTTGTACACTGTACTACTATCCATGACTCAACTGTGATCCAGCTTTCAACATGATGTCCGGGGCACAAGCTATTTTCAGGGATTTTGCTAAATACAAATCCTTATATTAGCAGAGACCGTTTATGCAAGAGGGCTTGTGTGCAGGTGTCCAACCAGTGTCTGGATCGGTTTATATTTCAGTAATGATGTTTTATATACATAATATAGATTAGACAGGTTTCACTGTTATAGGAAACTTGCAAATAGAGAATATACAAGCACAAGAAAACTCAGAAATAAGTAGGGTAAATATGTTGCTATTTGATAATAAACTCGGAAACATAAAAATCAAATAATGTCAGAGAATGAGGTAAGGAATCCTGATGAATATGATGAAATTTGGAAATACTAGTCCCTATTTTTTCAGATCCAATCACCTAATTATTCCTTCCATGTTTCCCAGTAATCATACAAATGCCTCCTCTTTTTATTTTCTCTGACATAATTTGTTCAAACTACAGCCGAACTTTATATACTGATGTTAAACAATTATCTTCCCATCAAAATTATTTTAAGAAACCTACTCTGGAAATCACACAGGCAGGCTGCCAATCAATCCATGTAATATGAAGGAGAAAAAACACCGTCAACATTTTTTAAAGTCAGGAAACTACTTTTAAAGTCAGAAAAATACAAAAGTATTGTCATTTAATGGGAACTTTGTTACATGTCACAGCATAGATTCCTGCCAAAATTCTAGGCTATATAACTACTTATATTTTGATTTTCAGCAGATGTAGTAAAAGTTGACAACATTCTTTTGTGAATCATTAGAAAATACTTTCACTGAAAACATATTCTTGATTTAAAACATAAGTGGCCTCATTTGACTTTTTTTTTTTTTTTTTTTTTTCTCTACAGCTTCTATCAACCTGTTTTTAACTCCCTAACTTTCTTCACCTTTCCACACCACACATCAACATCTTGATCTGGTCAACTAACCAGATAATGAATAATACTGAGTATCAGTTTCTCATAGATATCGTCTACTTGAAAGAGGTAGAAAAATATACTAAAGTACTAGCTGAACAAATAATTTCCTTCTGTCCCCACTGCCTCATTAGAAGTAATTTATATGTGTTCCAAATTATAATCATAAAGAATAAATTATGACATAAATATACTTGGTCTGACACTGTAAAGAACTGAGCATGTATAAATTATGCCCAGAAAATCCACTAGCAAAGCAAATGGATTCCCAGGGATACTGACCTGGATTTAGCATGACCTGGTATAGGCACGAGCTTTCCAGATTTGCCACACTCTAAACAGAACAGCAAATGACTATAGACCTTGGAAGGCACACATTTGGCCGAAAGATAAATAACCATGTAGTTAGCTGTGTTATACCTTATACTTACTTAATTAACTATCACCTATGTGCTTTGTGATTCATCTTTAAACAAATCCAATGCTGCTTCATCATATACCAGTCTCATCCGCTAAAATAACCTTGTGCAGGCTTCTTGTCTTTGCCTGCATTTCACCAGTTGCCACAGGGGACAAGATTTTACAAAATCTGTTTTTAAACTGTAAACTGGTTTTTTTTTTTCCTTCTTTCTCTAAGAAGCCATATCAGAACTTTCTTCAGGAAAAAAACTTTTCTCATTCTACAGCATGGAAAATTTACCTATCCCTCTCCCAAAAAACGTCTTCACTTACACTGAAATTCTGGACTTCACTGATTTAGAATCTTCCCAAAGTTCCTGAACAAACCTTCTACAGCATACATGCAAAAGGAGCAATATTAAGACAGAACTTTGAAATAAGAAACACATATCAGTCGGAGAAGTTCTAACTCTTACTATTGACAATATCAAAAGAAAGGCCAACTGGGTAAAAGTAACATGAAGAAAAAAAGTAGCAGCTGAATAAATCAGACTCCCGAAATACAAAGAAATGGAAACGTGTCCTAATAGTTGCTCAGAGAGAGTTCAAACAACTGATCCAGCTTCAATGTGGATATGAAAATTGAATTTAATGAAGGTCCACTGTATAAAATTTCTGTTCCCTTAAGAAAAGGAATAAGATTATTTAGAGAGGTTTAAAAAAAAACAAAAAACATTCAAAATAGCCCAAATAAACTAGTCTCAGCAACCTCTTCACCCTTACCATACACAAGAATCAATTCACATGCTTTGTAAAACCAGTTTGGTCACTCCTGGCATTACAGAGATGGAAAACAGGCATTCCTTTGCAATTCTTCCGATTCTTAACCTGAAGACAAGGCCTACATTTTACACTGGACTCTCTTTTTTTCTTATTTTATTTATCAGCCACCTAGTCACTTCAATTAAATGGACCTCAATGCATGACCATCGGGGAAAGAACAAACGAAAGTATGCAGGGTGACAGATTTGGGAGCGCACCATCTACATCAGCAAAATAAATCAATTCTAACGGCTTTCCAACTCCTATATAAAGTAATGGTCAATGATAAACTAAGAAGAGGATATCAATATTTTAAAGCCAACTGCTTCTAAGATTTCTCAATGATCACTAATTTCTATTGCATGAAGGAAAAAAAAAAAACCTTTCCATGAAGGAAAACTCAATTGCATAAAAATTCATATGCTCTAATATCAAGAATTTGGTCAATGGAATGCAATGGGTAGACTGGAAATGGAATGGCAAGAGTAAAAAGGCACTGAACATATAGGAATTTTGGAAATAATTCTGAAACCTCACACTGCTCATGCTCCATTGTCAGGAATGTTCCTTGACATCTGCCTGTAGAGATTATTGACTCTGTCTAAGCAGCATCAACAACTCAAATGATGTTACTGGGATACTGACCTTGAGTTGTTTTTCTAAGGTATTGACAGGTTATTCTTTGCTGTCTATACTCTCACATGGATGTCCTTGTCCCAATGTCAAGTGTCTGTGAGAGCCATGCTGGGGTTAAATGTCAGAAGCTATAGATGAGAGCTCTTTTTTCCAGCAAAGTCGAGTGACTCATTCTGGGCCCTGGGAAGGCAGCTTCACTGGCTCCAATTTCTAAGCCTTGTATTTCTTAAAACTTCTCTTAGTCCACCAGACTTATGATCTTTTAGGTTATACTGTAGCCTCCTCTGACCATAATCAGGCATCCACAGGGTACCTGGGGAATGTCTGAAACTATGCCAGGAAGTGTTGGGGTTCTCACTTCAACTGGGGCTGCTACTTAGATGTGGAAGAAGCCAGGTTAGGACAGTCATGCAGTGCGGGGCGGGAGGCAGTCCCGCATAACAAAGGATTGCCTCTTCGAAATCCTCTTTCACACTTCCAGTCATGTGGTACCAGTGCATTTCATGCTTCCTCCCCACCATGGTTACCATCAGTGCATCTCTTGACAAGGAAACCTAGGAGAGTTATACCCCAAGAGCACATATGGAACATTATGTTTAAGAATATGTCAAGTCAGTGTTGTGTGAGCTACATTGGCCTGTTTAGACTCCTGCTGTGCAGGACACAATGCTCCCTTCCACCGCCAGCAGCCTTCAGGATGACAGCTGCTCATGGAGGGCAGCGTAGACAAACCACACTCATCATCTCTTTACAAGGCACTTACATGACCCCTAACATCCCCATTAGCTGGGATTCTGGATCTCCCATCAGAAGAATAATACAAAACGAGACAAGAGTCCATGTAGGGGAGATAAATAAATAAGGGTTACATCACTTCATGTAATAAGACTGTTTACGTTCCTGAAAAATTAGTATTACTTTGCAGAGGCATGGCCTCTCTTCCAACTTATCCCATGACAGAATGCAACAGAGGAGCTCGCTATTTAAGTCAAGCCTATAAAAACAGAACAATTGTTTCCCAGTGACCTTTTGTTTCAAGAAGCATCTTCATATATGGTGTTGCTTTAGAAACAAAAGTGCAATGCCCTTAATAAAAACCATCCTAAGGAAGGAAAGAGAGGAAGATAGAAAGAAAAGGAAAGCAGAGAAGGAGGAAAGGATGGGATGGGAGAGAGGGATTGTTACATTTCTACTTTAGAAAGTCTGATAATGGCATGAGCATTTAGTTAGAGTGACTGAAAAACTTACCATGCAAACTAGGATTTATTGAAAGTAGAGTATCTCTAACCAGCTCCAGAGGGAACACTGGAACAGTGATGTAAAGTGGTACCATACTTGGGCCAACCCAGGATGGAGAAGCCCCCAACTTGCTACAGAAAGCTAAGCAGTCTCTCTGAGTTTCTACCTTATGTTTACAAATGATATTTGAGGTGTATTAGTTATCATGTCACATACGGTAATGAGAATAACTCAGGACCAGATATAAAGAATTTTTCACATAAGAAAATGTAATAACTTAGCTGCTTATTCATTCATTCATTCATGTATATAACAAATATTTATTGCTTTCCTACTATGTGACAGGTACAATATGCTAGGAATCAAGTGGTTTGGAAAAAAAAAAAAAAATTCCTAAATGATCCAGACATTGAGTTGCTCCTATTAATGTGAAAAAGAAATATTTCTACAAAACTTCAACTATCTAGGACCTTCAAAAAATGGTCATTAGGGTTTAGTCAAATCATTTGGGTGGCTGTGATATGCAGAATTTTAGCAATGGCACAGTCAATATGGAACCTTCTGTATAGAAATAATTCCCCAATGTGTTAGGATGCTAAATGTAACTTTTCCTTAGAGTAGCCAAGGTGATCAGACCTGATGAGAATGATTATACAGTACTAAGACATGCAAATGCCCTGGGGAATTCCTAAAGAATGCAGGGTTTCTAGTATTAATCACAAAACAGCCTACATGACTCAGCATTTTACATTCTTGTATTTTTATTTCATTATTTTTGTCTCCTTCTGATAGTTCAACTGTCATTTGTCAGTATTTTAGTGATAATGTACCTAGTAGGACAATATGTCATTATCTCCACTTTACAGATGGAAAACTCTGAGACACAGAGAAGTTAAGCAGTTTGCTTGACCTCAAACACCTGGGAGTCTAACGCAGGCAATCCACCACATTTGCCTACCCTGCCATGTAAGCAATGCCGCGTCTACCTTAATAAGCCATGAACTTGGAAACTTTAGACTATTGTAAGAGAAAATATGCATTTGAGAAACGTAAGCCTGTGAGTTTGGGGAAATCAAATCTATGACACCTATATTTGTCATAAGGCGTTTTTCTTGCTCTGTAACTCACAAATATGCCTGTGTAAGTGAAGTCTGTCGCATAACTCAGTTTGCCAAGTTCACTGAGCCTTGGAAATTAATTACAATTAAAATGGAAACATTTTTACAATATAATCTCATATATATTTTGTCCAATTATTCTCAGGTTGGATATTTTCTCAGGAGAAATTTAGATTTTTAGAAAAAGTAAAGTTTAATTTTAGTTACATGAATTTAAATAAAAAGGCATTTCTTTGATAGAATAACAGGCCAGAAAGACATTGAGTATCAGGTGATAGAAATTTAGAAAACAAATGAACAAAGAGCCCATTCAACTACTGGCTTATTGAAAAGCAAATGAGAACACTGTATGGGTTGCTAAGACAACAGAGATGAGATGATTAACTGTAAGATAATGAGCAGAATCTTTGTGTCTTTATGAATCAAAATTCTGGAATCTAATGCCTCCTCTGTATATATAACTAAAATTTAAGAGTATTACTTTAAAAAAAAATGTCTTCAGGATTTTGAGGTCTGCTGGTGAAGAAGCTTACAGCCTTCTGATCAGCCAGAGCCCTTGTCTTGGAGGACATTCGCCCTGTGGCAGAAAGAGGTGTTCCTGGCAAGGAATCAAGTCAGTCTGGGGGCTGCGGGCAGTGATGGATGAGCTGCCTGTCAGAGATTATTACCCATAGGTCAGGGAAAAATTATTTGCAATGGATTTACCAAAACTGTAAATAAATGTTTTCAAAATACAGTGATTAACAGAACCAGCAGCTTTTTCTAGAATGTTACTACTTCAAATTTGAAACTCTGGGCTCACTCCCTCTGAGCCACCAGGCCCTCCTCCTTGGTGCTGCAACACGCCAGGTGGGCAAGGCTCCCACTGAAGGTCTGTGCAGTGGCTCAAGCCCAAGGGAATGAACTTCTCCCAGCCCTACTCTGGTTGTACTACCAGCTCCTTCATGTCTTTGCTTAAATATCGCCCAATTTAAAACCAGAACCCACTCCATCCCAATACTCCGCATACTTCGCTTTGTTGCCTGCATTGATCATCTTCTGAAATAAACCATCATCACACACGCTCCTGTTTCGTTCACTGAAATATCCCAAGCACCCACTCCAGTGCCTGACACACAGAAGATGCTTGTAAACAGTCACTCTAAGGGCAAGAATTAGTGTTCCTCTAAATGAACTGCTGAAAAGAAAACTGTAAGATCTTGTTTCTTTCCACCTTAAGTTGGCCCAACACACTGACGGCCCTCCAAAGTTCCTGTTTTCTACTCAGTCAAGTCTAGAACTTTGTGCTAAAGATACCCCAAGTCCAGAATAACCATACGGATTTATGTAGCCCAGTAACTCCTAAGCAGAACCTCGGCCACCATGCTAAACACTCAGAGACCCTCACTACCCCCAACTGTAGTAATTTAGATTATCATTCTGATGCAAAGTAGAATCTCCTCTCAGCTCCTGGGGTCCTCTGGATAAAAGTCACTAAACAAAGGCGACTTTATGTGGTGTGTGACTCTGACCAAATTAATTCAAAGCAGCTAACAGTCTCCAGGAAGACTGTTATGTATTACGAACCATAAAGATTTCAGAAGAACTCAGTTTACTGCAAGAGAGGCTGAACCAGGACCACAGACATTCTCTGGAACCGATCACTAATAACATGTGGGGAAATCAAATGTTTTCTCATCTTTAGAGAATAATGCAGGCGGTCAGGAAGAAGCAGCCAGATCCCTCCCACTGCCACCATCCTATTTCAAGCTGAATCTATTATTTCATGCTTTATAATATGTTTATTGGTTCTTAAGACAAATAAATAATACATGATGTAGAAAATTTAGAAAACATGTTTGAACTATGAAAAAAAAAATAGCGTCAAATGTCACCTCAAAATAACCCCAGTTTGCTCACTGTCTCTCAGGCCTTTTAAGTAAGTCTCAGAGCTAGCTTCCCTGCCTCCAGGCCCCTAGGTCAAGTTGCTTTATCATGACAACTACAGTTGAATCATGGTATCACCTGCTCAGTAATCCACCGGTAACCTCCCAGTACCTGGAAAGGTGGCCTGCCAAAACTTCAAATTTGGACTCTAGGTTACTAGTCACTGGTTTTATTTCTTTGAATGCATTTGACAGTTTTTGTTTTGTTTTGTTTTGTTTTATTTACCTAAGTCCAAACCTATATACTCATTTTGACAAGATTATCTTCAGAAAGATAAGTAATTTCAATCGTTACATGAAGTGCATTCATCAGACAGTCACCTAACAACTGGAGGAAGTGGAGAAAGTAATTTACATTTGCCATGGTGTCTGACAGCAGAGGACAAGGACTGGGGCCCACTGAAGAGCAGCTGGTCATCCTGGGGATTGGGACAGCAGGGGTAAACTGCAAGAAGGTTTTTCAGTAAGGGGTGAGTGGAGTACCTCCTACCACTTGGCGTAAAGCTCTCTCACACGATCTCTTCTTTGTTGACTGCAGCTTGTAGATGTCAGACCTATGAAATCAAGCTCCAAGTCTCCGTACAAGCAAAGGTGATAACCACTGCGTTATATGTGATGAGGGAAGACTAGAGAGCAATAAAAACTGGATTATGTAAAATAAAGGACTTGGGGAAGGGTCAATGGAGAAAACAGTCTTGGACAAAGGTAGAAAGTAGAGGTACTTGTTGGGTTATCTGCTCAGCGGTCTTCTCTTGGAAGTTCTTCTCACCCATGCTTCCTGTGCTCCCAGGGGTGGCTCCTGAAAGCCAAGTTTCTGTTTTGTGAACCCGTCCCACTAATGCCATTCCCTGCCCCAGAAATTTGGAGCTGAGATAAGGAAAAAGAGAGAGATTCTAGGCTAGAGGTTTCACCTACAGAAGTATAAATTATAAAATCAGAGGCAGTAACATGTGGGCATTTTCCTCCTACTGTGAGACCTTGGGAGAATATAAGCCCAATCAGCCGGTCCTCATCAGGAGGTAAGACATGAAAGTGGCCAAGCAGCCAGGACGTGTGTGAACAAGAAATGAGCAGGAAGGCGAGCCCTGCTCGCACATCTTACAAAATCTTTCAAATCCTCTCCTTTCACGTTCCCTAAGACACCACATTCTAGTTTAATACTGAAACAATAAAGTGACAAATAAACAAGCAAAACACCTCTTTTCTGCCTAAACTGCTTCATGGTGGCAGCTACAACCAGTGAGTGCTAACAAAAAAACAACAAAAAACAAAACATTAGAAATCCAAGCCAGCAACATTCTGAGTTAATTTACCTATTTTCCAATCTCACTGACCATTTTCCCACATGAATCAAGTAGAACCACGTGGGGCAACTATAAAAAAAAATCCCCATCAGGGGCGTTCAGATGGTTAAGTGTCTGCCTTGCGCTCAGGTCATGATCCCAGAGATCTGCGATCTGAGCCCCTCATCTGCGGGGAGCCTGCTTCTCCCTTTTCCTCTGCCTAGTGCTACCTCTCTCTGTAAAATAAATAAATAAAATCTTTAAAAAAAAAAAAAAAGATCCACATCAGTTTCGGTTTCTAGTCCTTTCTTGCACCCACTGGGGTTCTCTTTTCCCCATTTCTTCAAATCTTATCTATTCTCTGACATTCAGCCACAGCCCTAAGTCTTCCCTGCAAGCCGTCCCCAGTGCTCCAGCCTCACAGTGCTCAGGGTCCAAGCTGCACTCCGGTGGCACTGTCTTCTAACTCTCTAGTGAAATGAGCTCCTCTGTAGAACTACCAAGCAAGTATTGCCCTAAAACGGATGCTTTCAGGAAGCCACACAACACCCAAATCTTATTTGACTCTATGGTCTATATAGGGAATAGGGAAGAAGGAAAAACAATGAAAATCAGAGTACATATGTCACTGGTATAGCTTCACCTTGAACGTACTTTCTGAGATGCATAGTAGAGTCACGTATTCTTATGCTGGTTTCCAACTGGAGGAAGAATACGAAATAGGACGACTAAATGAATAGCTAACAGATTGGCATAAGGGCAATAGGGCAGTAGATAACATGTAGCCCAAAGAGTCCCTGGCCATATCCAGACAGTAAGTAGGTAAAAGCATGTGTGTCCTTATTTTTTACCTCATGCACACAATTCTATTTTTAAGATTATTTATGCACGCTTCTATGTATATTCTAAATGTCTGCCGGATACTTTTTCTGGTCAAGGAACAGGGTAGCCCCATATGGAAAGTGTCATCAACAAAGGCTCATCTGACAGCAGGGCAGAACAGAAAGGCAAGATCTGCAGGGAGCCAAGAGAGCCGCTTGAAAATTCGTTGTATTAATTCAGAGGTAAGGTGAGGACAGCTTCAACTTTCACAGTGCCAGTGGGAAGGGCAGGATAAAGAGATTCCAAACGTAGCTGAGGACAATTAAATGTGACTTGATGACCAACAGGACTTGGGAAAGGAAAGAGAGAAAGAGGTCAGAGATCACTCTCGAGTCCTGACATGGGACACAACTGAAAGAATTATCACTGGAAAGGAAAGATCCTGGGGGAGGGAGTGTAGTCATCATATTTTTTTACAAGAGGAGTTTGAGATGGCAGGGTGAAAGCCCTAATAAAATTGTATTAGGGATTTGTGGTTACAAGAGCGGTTCCAGGAAAGATTACAAGCTAGATTTGTGTATCTGGAAGTCACCGTTCACTAAACTGGTAAGTACTGAGGGACCTGGTACATGCTAAGCACTGTGCTCTCTACTCGTGATACAACAGGGACCAGAAAGAAGCAGATGCCACCCTCACCTCATGGAGCTTACAGCGTAGTGAATGAAGCCAACATTAACCAAATGAGGTGCTTCTGAAGGAGCAGCATGCAGGGCCAGGCAGCCAGAGGACAGTAGGGCTGGACCACTGGGCTCACCAGGGAAGAGCAGAGATCCTAGGAGGGATGAGCCGAGATGAAGTTGGTGAGCAAAGTGGGTGAGCAAAGCAGGGTGGGGGAACACAGCACAAATGCGGAAGGAGCAGTCCAGCCTCTGTGTAAGGACAACGGCCTCTCTGAGTACAGACCCTTTCACCAGGGGAGGCCTGACTGAAACCGAAGCTAGAGGAAGAGCAGTGCCCAGAGAATGCTAGGCATTGTGGGCCATGGCAAGACCAGTGGACAGAGGGGCAGCGGGGTGGCTCGGTCACTCAAACATCTCACTCTTGACTTGGACTCAGGTCATGATCTCAGGGTACTGAGATCAAGCTCCACATAGGGCCTCCTACTGAGCAGGAAGGTTGCTTGTCTCCCTCTCCCTCTCCCTCTCCCCCTGAGAGCATGCTCTCTCTAATAAGTAAATAAATAAATCTTTTTTTTTTTTTTAAAGAGTTATGAACTGAAATTACATGTGAAAAACATGAAGTGGGAAGCAAGCAAAAAGATCAAGAGCCAAACCTAGGGATCCGAAGCCATAAAGCAAAAGCTAAAAACACATATGTGTTATGTGAATTAAGTACCAATGATGGGGGCCCCTGGGTGGTTCAGTGGGTTAAAGCCTCTGCCTTCAGCTCAGGTCATGACCTCAGGGTCCTGGAATTGAGCCCCACACTGGGCTCTCTCCTCGGTGGGGAGCCTGCTTCCCGCTCTCTTTCTGCCTGCTGCTCTGCCTACTTGTGATCTCTGTCTGTCAAATAAATAAATAAAATCTTTAAAAAAAAAATTACCAATGATGAGGCCCTTCTTCCCTTTAGCTACAGCCCATCCTTCTCCACTACTGGGTTTAAGACGTCTTGTTCAATTTTGAACACATAATAAGAAACTATTCTATGAGGACCAGTGTGTAAGGGCCTTTCACATGTATTATTTTACTCTCATTTACTCATTTAATCTTGGAAGATAATTAAATTTGGAGAGGAAGTAATCCCCCAAATTGACAAGTATAGAGATAATACTGAGCTGTGTTGGCCAATAAAGATACGTCACCAGGAAGCCCCAGTGAACTACAGGGAAGGGCTGATCACAAACCTGTATGACAAGACACCTAGAAAACAACAATCTAAGTTTTGAGACTGTTCTTTAAATCTTCAAGTAACACTAATTGATATCAGGGATTAGCAGATACCTCAGACAAACATCTGAGGAAACCAGCTCAATACGCTACCATGACCCAAAGGGTCAAGATATCCCAGATACTGAGGATACAATGAACAGCAACACGGAACACATTCTTCATTCTTGTTTAGAATCCCAGCTCTTTCCACACCTGTAGATCTGTCAACACACATCAGAGAGGGCAAAGTAGATTCAGAAACTTCTGGAAAATGCTAGCCAAAATGATGAAGAGAACAGAGAGGCATCCTCATGAGGCCAGACTTTGAAATGAGATAAAATGCTTGCACAACTGGAAAGAAAAAGATGAGACTGGTAGGACTCAGGTGAATTAAACCATTTTATAATCTAGACTGAGTTCCCAGATTGAGTTCTTTCTCTTCCATTCCCCAAACACGAGAATTAAATCACACTCTTAGAATATTTATCCATCATTTATCGTTTTCAGGGCAGGCTGAAAGAAGCAGTTTTAAACAACTAGAAAGAATGAATAATTACTTTGTATTGTGATTAGTAATTTTCTGAGTTTTATAGTCCAGAATACTATAGTCTATAATATTTGCTAGTATGTAGCTAAGTCAGAGAAATGACTACATAAACATGGACTGGGACAGCTAGACTATGTTCCTGATAGAACCTGTTTATTGGTCCTACATTCTGAAATTTGCAAGTTTAAGAACATGCAATCTGGTAGTAATGAATTTTCATGCTTTTAGAGACAGAATATTGGGCCACATGGGCTTCTGATTTGACAGAGTGAAATACAAATGTGTGCTTTCACAAAGGGGCCCTCACTTTTCACTGCTATGAAAAAATACACCATTTAAATTTTTGATAGGAAATTCTGTATCAACTAACATTTCAAACTTCTGGAAGCATTACGATAATTATTTTACTAGCAAATAAATATGTACAGCTTAATGCCTTAAATATTAACACTGTTAAATCATAATTGTTTACATAATATGAATCAGTGGCATTTTCAAAGGTTTTATACAGAGACCCTGAATACATCAAATTCCTGAGGCTCACTGAAATAGATATTACACTGAGATTCATTCTGGTGCTTCTTTAAAAGCTGAGAGTCATTTTGCCTTTCTCTTGATAACTGTAAAGTCAATATAGACTACGGCAAGTCAAAGCACACAACCAAGCCTTTGCTGGTTTCAGGAAACCCCATTTCTCAGCAAACAAAATTTCTGAATCTATGAAGCAGGGAAGAAAGGTACACCCTCACCATTACCCACCGAATCATTCTGTTTAACCTTCACATGGAAAAACCATCATCTTAGCTCACAGGTACTGTGAGTACTTCCCATATTTGAACACGCTGCCTTAGATTCCCCTACTACAATCTGCTGGTGCTTGGTCCAGTGGCCAGGCTGAGAGAAAAAGAACATCTATTTCCTAGAAGTCACTTCACACAGCCAATTTCAACAAAATGTGTATTTTCAGTCACTCCTTAATTAATAGAAGAAGTAGGAAACAAAATTTCTGGATTTGAGTTTTATTTCCTTTCTGTGTTCTTGAGGTCTTCTTGGTGAAAATGCTGTATGAGTTTGTGACCCAAACAGGAAAAAAAGTGAAGGGAAACCAAATCCCACCAAAGAAATCGTTCAGGTTATCATGAGGACTATTTTGACATACAGCCATATTTGCATACAGGATATTTGCTACAAATGCAATTACAAAATGAAATAAAAATTCTTTCCTCACCTCTTATCAGAAAGAACTAGAAGTAGTAAAGTTAAAAATATGTAAGACTTATAGAAATTTCCATTAGCTTCACTTGTCCATAATCTATTCATTACAGTATAGTTAAACAAGATGCATGTATTTTCAGAGAAGACTCAAAGGAGGCACAAATCTACACAAATAAATTCACCATCTATACAGGGGGAAAATCAACATAAAAATGATATTTCCATTCATGTTTTGGGGTCGTCTATCTAGTAACAGACAATTTTAGGATAAGAAAAAATGAAAAAATACAGATTTTAGTTTTCTCTCTTATCCATTTTATAGTCAATATTAGTTTTAGGAACAAAGGCCAACAATCCTATTACATGATTAGCAACATGGAGGAAAGCAAAAAAAAAAAAAAAAAAAAGTCAATTTTGCTATGAAGCACATTATATCCCTTGCCATATGACATCAAGTTCAGTATAGTTTTAGGAGTCTGAGAAAATGTAGTCCCTAATATCTGACTTCTAGTATATACATATAATATTATTTCTAAGAAGACATTTTTACCTTCCTGACATAGTTTTGTAAAGTCTCTTTTTCCCAATCTACCAGTCCCATCTGCAGCCCAAACATTTCTTTCCAAAAGAGGAATTAAAGCCAAGCAAGACAAAGAATTTGCTGATACACATGTCACCCTAAGAATTTTCCTTACCAAGTCTCCACACCCAATTTAATTACTTCCCTACTGTAAAAACACTTTCCATCTACATTTATTCTAATCTTTTCAAATCCAAAACCAACACACTATAAAGCTAGCCAAATAAATGAATTATATTAGCTTTAGGTTCCAAGTGAGGCAGCACTTTATAAGGCCATAGGTCTCTAGCTTTCATGCATTTTATGCTGATGCAGTGTTTCATTTGGAGCTCAACTCTTTACTTTAGATTTGTTTAGAATAGAATTATCTAGCCCCAGGCTTTAAATCTCAATCTGAATTGATCAATCTCTTTCTCCTTTTTTCTCTATCTCAGTGTTCTCTCTCTTTCCCTCTCTCTCTTTCTTTCTCTCTCACACACAGGAGAAGGGAGGGAGGGAAGGAGAGAAAGAGAATACAGGAAGGTTTGTGGTTACAATGAGCACCAAAGAATGTACCCATGTACATATCTTGCTAAAGCAAGGCTGCCTGGTGTCCATAATAAAGGCATTTTGGGGTGTCTCTGTGTATGTGTGTGTTTAATAGGTGATAAAACTGAACCTCAGCATATGCATACAATAAATACTATTTTGGGCATTCTTGGATGCTTTGACTATTCAGTAAGTTATTGTATCATTTTTGTGTAAAATGATATTTTGCACAATGCAAATTTTTTGTGCAAAATGATTTGTGCAAAATGATATTCCATCATTGCTTTAACTAAGTGCAAGTTTTAACACTCTAATACCTAATAGCTATGAGTAAACAGAGAAGCCAAGAATAGCCATGCCTTTATGTTACTGACACTTTCAGAGTGTGGAGACTGTCCCTTGCACCAGAAGTTAGAAGAGGAGACCAGCCAAGACCAGACCAACCATCTCTTGGTTTCCAGGAAATAAAGGCAGTTTTCAATTAATATATATATATTAATATAATAATATAGTCTATATTATAAAATAAAATATATTTTAAATAGTCTCTTAAAAATAATCACAGTTTACCTTAGAAACAAAATTGTACTTCTAAGGTCATATAAGCTGGGATTTGCTAGATAAAAGAGAATGATCTAATTCCGGTTTAAATACACTGAGTTCAAAATTCTCTGTTTTTCCTCTAAGTTACTGATATCAATTGTGAACACAACCAGTTTGGTGCTTTCTGCTTGTTTAAAATTTATTTAAGCATAACACCATGTCCAAAAATCCTGAGTGGACTTAAGGGAAAAATTTTTGATATAAAATATCACTAAGGATGATGATATTGCCTCTTAAAAATTAATCCTCAAGATCAGCTTTGCAAAAATTACCTAATTACTTAAATAACAAATCATAGGTAGGTCACTCAGAAAGGTCAGCAAAATGATTAGGAAGGAAATACCCACAAGGATTAGAGCTTAGACCTTTCTTTCTCTCCATGCATCCTGGAATTACTCTGCTTTGTAGGAAAACCTTTAATGGTTCATCCATTTCCTAATGCTCTGATAAGCTACTTGTTTATATTTTGATATCCAATTATAAAGGACAAAGATCAAAATGTCAAAGAACAAATGTCAAAAGTCTTGTATCATATTTGTATACTCTTGATGATCCAAAAGAAAAGACCATTTACAATCATTTTAATGTAAGATGTATCAGAATTAACTATAGGAAAATCATACTGCATAAAGTGAGGGAAGAGTTATTCAAACTGTCAATGTTGGCGCAAAATATATACTTGTTCTCCAAAAAAAATATATGGTGGCCATAAACATTTCCCTTAGATGTTGTATTGCTGTATTACACCAAGAGAATCACTTCTTACATCATACACTGAAGCAAGGAGGGAGGACAAAAGAAACTAAGACCCATCTCACCATTAAATACAAATTTGTAACAAGCTAAGTTATAGCATTAATATCATATCCTGGTTATGTTTATTATTGTAATGGTATTTATAATACTTCTTAAAATTCAAGCCTGGATTTTGAAATAAAAATCTGTAGGCCTAAAAAGATCTCTTGGGCATCCAGTCTAAGTACAAAAAAAGAAATGGCACGAAGTTCCTGTATGTGGTGGTCTGACCATCTTATTGGATCATTTCTACTTGCTCCAAATAACCCAAAAGAGAAGGTCGAGTCAATTTTGATTTTTCCAATTTGACAGCATTCTCAAAATCTAGCAATGCTTTATCAAAAAAAAAAAAAAAAATAGAAGTACTATAGTTTTTTGGTAAACAGAGATTTGAGAGTTATTCAGTTTCTGGAACAATTTCAGATGTGAATACATTATAAGAAAAGATTAGAAAGCAAAATGTAGCTAAGCTCATAGAGTAAATGGAAAGGGAAGAAGCTTTCAAGTATTTCTAGAGGATGTCTATTATCATTCTTTAAAGCTGACTTCAATTGGAATCCTCTTTATTCATATTATGGCTAACAGTCCTATAGCCAACATGAAATGCAGTTTTCATGAAGAAAAAGTTCTTAAAGAACCTCAACGTTTCAAATCACGGTTGTATCTGGAGTATGACATCTTACTAGTTAGTTCTCCACAATTGCCATTTTCCTTAGTGGAGTCCCGGCCTCCATTTTACAGTACCTGGAATTCTGAGCTTCTGAAACGTCTGGTTCTGTGCACGTTTTCTTTACCTGTAAGAAAAGAGGCCTAGTTATTCTCATATGAAAACGTAACTTCCTCACTCAGGTTCACACACTTGATGAAGCAGATACAGCTCTGCTCACCTAGATCTCTAGAAAATAATCCCCACACTTCTCAGCCGCAGGATGCAGGGCTTAACAACGGATTTCATTATCCCATGATCGACGGCCGCAGGCACTTCCCTAGACGCCATCAGTATGTAAAATGTTCGGCTGAAATGGCTTGGGACTAGCTTAACTAGGAACAAAGAAACCAAAGAACCAGGTTTCCCACTTAGGAACAAGAAAGCCATACTGTTCTCAATTCACGAAGAAATGTTTTTCCAATTGATACTGCTTCTGTCCTCTACCACAGTGCACAATAATAAACACCAGGTTCTGGGGGCAAAGCATCGTGTGAGCTAAAACATTCACATATTAATTTTCATTTTCTCAATCCAGTGGCTGTATGCTTTATATATTTCTCAGCATATCAATTAAGTCTCAGCAGGGCTCACAGACTTCTCACATATATTTGCAGTATATTTTGCAGACTGTATTTCCACTTTGTGGTTTTTGACCCACAAAAGGTAAGGAATGAAAGTAACTTGTGCTTCTAGGACTTCTAGGACTAACCATTTCTGGACAACAGTGTGTGATACATTCTCTGAAAGAAGCATGGATAACTTTATCTGATCACTATGGGCTTAATGGTATATGATACGCAAAGTAGACTCAATTTAAAAAATTCCTTAGTTAATATGGATCATGAACAATACACATTTACAAGGCCACGGTTAGACACTCTCAGTGTTAAAATCATGAGGGTCCATCTATGCAACCTACAGAATCCAAGGCATTTTAAATTCTAATGCGAAGCTTAGAGGTGAAAAATAAGTCTACTGGATATACACCATGGGCACACACTATGGGTGTTAACAGTGATACAAAATGCATCTCTTAAGAGTAAGTTTTGAGGGGCATCTGGGTGGCTCAGTTGGTTAAGTGTCTGACTCTGGCTTAGGTCATGATCTCAGGGTCCTAGGTTCAAGCCCTGCATCAGGCTCCCGACTCAGTGTAGAATCTGTCTGCTCCTCTCCCTCTGCCCCCTCACCGCCACCTCCACTCATGCTCTCTCTCTCCCTTTCTAATAAATAAATAAAATCTTAAAAAAAAAAAAAGAGTAAGTTTTGAATTTTAAAGATCCAGCATTGTCTTTCCAGCTCATAAAATAATTTTCTCCTCCTCTGACTCAGAAGAACACATAAAAAAAAACACAAAAACTCCTATGCTTTCAAATATCTATGTGTTTTGCTTTAATTTCTAAGCCTAGACATTTTCATCATCTGGGAAATCAATTATTTTGCTTGATTAACCTCACTCTCCGTTGTATCCTATGTATACATTTATACAATAGGAAAATAAACCTGATGAGCAAAGAGATTATCGTCCCTGTCTCATCATGGAGCAGCTCCTATGCTCTTAACATGAATTCAGCACCATGAGATAGAAGGGTGAAGAAATATTTCAAGAGGAATTAGTTAAAAGAAAAAATTTTAAAAAATGAATACTTTTCTTAAAATATAAACAAAATTTCCTACAAAACCCAAAAAAGTCATATGCCCACTAAAAATTATCCAAAAAGAAAAAAGAAAAGCTATAAGGGTAGTATACTAGAACAAAACCCTTATTTCCCACCAGGTTATTTTATATGATTCGTCACCAGAAACTACATGAACTGTCCAATGAATATGCAGAATCACCTCAAAGTCAATGTTACTTTCCTCAAGACTATGATGACTAGATTTTGGGACTGGCTGAAGAAGCCCCAGACCACACTAGCAAACTCCAAAGCAAGAGTCAGAACCAGATAAGCTTCCTATGGCTTAAAAAACAAAGGATTTAAAAAAAAAAAATACTCGTGGCTTTTATAAAGCATCGTTCTTTAAATAATTAACCAGAAAGTTCTGATTATTTTATTTAGTCTCAGAATAGTAATTACGATGGCAAAGAACACATCTACTGATTACTCACTGTCTAATACCCACTGAGTCTCAGTTTCATAGCTAAAGCTATGATGAAAGACTGAAGTAGATACAGATATTCTTTATCCATATAAATTGCTAGAGCTATAAATTCCACAAAGTGATCTTTTTTAGGGTTTCATTCATTTATTCATGGTCCAATGAGGGAAGAATAACATTTAGAATACCATGACTGCTATAGGAAAGGTCTGTACAGTGTTATGGTTGCTTAGAGGAAAATCCGGCCCAGTCAAAGGAAGATGGGGATAGCAACAAAGGAAGTGACTTCTCAAATGAGTCTTTAAAAAGACAAAGTCTTCAAAGACTAAATCTGGAGAAAAGTTATTTCAATATCAAGGGATTTTCCAGAAGAATCCTATTATGAAGAAGACCTTACACATAACAAAGAATTCAGAATTTATCTTTGGGCACTTAAGAACATTGATGAGTTTTAATAGACAACCTCGGTAGAGATGATGTAGAAGATAGTGTAGAAGCGGGGTGAAGTGAAGGCTGTAGAGACTAATGCAACAGGAGAGAGAGTTTCAGCTCCACAAGAGCAGAGATGGCATTGATCTTGCCCATTATTACACCCCTAGCCTTGAGAAGAAGCTCCCTGTTACGGTCTGAATGTTTGTGTCCCCGCAGAATGCATATGCTGGAATCCCAACCCCTGGAGATTATGAAGTGGGGCCTCTGGGAGGTGCTTAGGCCATCAGGGTGGAGCCTTTGTTAATGAGATTGATGCTTTAGTGAAAGATATCCCACAGGGCTCCCTACCCTTTCTACCACGTGAGGACACAGCAAGAAGGCACTAGCTATGAACCAGGAAGCAAGTTCTCACCACATGACCACGCTAGTAGCACGATCTTGGACTTCCAGCATTTAGAACCACCAGAAATAAATTCCTGTTGTTTAGAAGCTGCCCAGTCTGTGGTGTTTTGATATGGCAGCTCAAGTGGACTCAGACACTCCCCAAATACGAGTTTAATAAGTGAAACACATTTCAAGCCATTGGTGAGAGATGGTGACAACCTAAATTAAGACAAGAACTATGAGGACAGAGGTGAGAGGATATTTTTCACAGATATTTCTGATACAACTGACAGAATATTATTACTGATTGAAGCAAAGTACCAAGATGAATATGACTTGATCTTCTAATCTGTCCTTGAAAAGAAATTTTGATAATACCGAAGACCAAAAAAGATGTTAACTTATAACTTCTTTAAAATACTTCAAAAACCTCTGTCTTGTTTCTGAACTGATTGGCAAAAGTGAAATGAATCATTAGGAAACGTATATGTTGACTGTGTCTTGATCATGGAACTAGAAGGCAAATGGATAGTGTAACTAAATTTGAATACACCCTCCCATCTGAGAGATCAGCAACACCTCCTTAAATGTGGCTGCTGAAGTAGGTATGCTACTGGAGAATGAATATCCTTGCAAAATATATAGAACCTTCTGTTTTCAGAGATCACCAACTAAGTTTTCAATTTGTTTTTGAAAAAAGTAGAAACAGGAAGGCAAAGAAGTGAGGCAGAATTTCATGCCCGTATTTTAAATCAAGGCCTAATTTTCATAAGACACACAAGGAGGTGAACAAACAATATGCCAAAAGGAAAAAGACAAATAACATTAATAAATGCGTTTAATAGGCTGCACTAATGTGAATTTTTACCCTACTTAACGTTATAAAAGTACAGGCAAAATCAAAGCAAAATGAAAAACAATTACAAGTTTATTTTTAAAAAAATAACTATTCGGTATGTCATCAACATAAAAATATCAAAACACCAAATTTTTGGAATGAATGAATGAATGAGAGCTAAAAGTTTTAAGTGTTTATTGTATGCCAGGCACAAGGCTTAGGTAGAAACTCTTTTTTCCCAATTCATAGATGAGAATACTGAGAATCAGGAAGATTAATCTGCAAGCAAGTTGTGTAGGAAAATTCAATTCCAGATTTATAAAGGCATTTTAACCAGTACATTAAGAACCTAAAATTCATAAACACACTACTTAAAATGTTTAAAATGAAGATCAAAAATGTCTTACTCTTTATAAGTTGAATTTTTACTACATCATAATAATGATAATTGCTGTCATTTATTAAGCAATTACTTTTTTCCACTCACTGTGCTGGAGTATGTATATATGCAATCTCGTTTAATCTATGAAGATGGGTGTGATGGATGAAATCTTCCTTTTACAAAAGAGAAGACTAGAGCTCAACAAGGTTAAACAACTTGTCCGGTGTTCCACCGCTAGCACTAAAAGGGATGGATTTAGAATTGAATACTATGCACCAAACCTTTCTTTCTCTCCTGTACTAGATGTGCTGGTTGCTATTAGTAGGTTTTTTAAAACTAAGAGCTGAAATTAACATCCCATGGAAAAATTTTTAAAGAACCTACTAGTTATTTCCTACAATACATCAACCATTAAAGGAATCTTTTAAATTGGGCTACTGAAATACCCTGTCTTTATCAAGCACTGGTAACATTTAAAGTCCACAGAAGCAAAATGAAATGGAGCTTTAAAGAAATTTTCCAAAAACCTCTAGTATCCAGTGCCCCTACCAACACTGCAACAACTGCAGAAAAGGTCTTGTGTGCTTCTGTTGATCTTTTACATCTGAGTTATCAGAAGTGGCTAACTCAACAGCGCTTTAACTGAAAGCACTGGGGTGTACTAGGTACCATTCTGGGCATGGAGGTGGACCAGAGCTGAGGAGTCCAGCAGAGTAGCCTCTAACCACCTTTCACTATTTAGTGCAGCTAGTCTACACTGAGATACGCTGGAAGGGTAAAAGGTGCACAGGATTTCAAAGAGTTAATGTGAAAAAAATGTAAAGTATCTCAGTATTTTTTATGTTGAGAAATGAAATATTTTAGAGATACTGGGTTTATAAAATAATTTCCCGTTTCTTTTTATTTTTCTAAGGCAGCTACTAAAGAAACAGAAAATACATATGTGGCATATACACTCTTTCTGTGGACAAAACTGACTCAGACCCACAAAAAACCTGCTTGCGTGGGTCATGCGTTCTAGGGGAGACAACATGTAATGAATCTGCGAACAGGTAAACAAAGAATATGTCAGTGGTAAGTCCCAAGAGAAAGCAGAATAAAGGATAGAGAACACTGCTTCATAATATTACAATAGCTAGACAATTATAAAAGTGGTTCTAATTTCATAATACTAATCACCCCTCCAGTTTTTCAGGCTGTATGTATACAAGGAATGTAAACTACTTTTCAAATGAATTGTAAAGAATGTAGGATTTGGTATTGAGAGTCATCAACAGTTTCAATGTCTGCAAAATAAATGCAGAATATTTCATCTCTAGAATTTTTTCATTATGACTATTATATTCAAGTATAAAAAACACCTTCAAATTCTTCTTATTTTCTAACCACTTACACCCTTCGAAAAGCTTATAGTCTTCTCAGGAAAAACAGAATTAACTCATTTTAAAAAATTGCAAAGAAGAACAAATTTCTTTTATCCCATCTACCATCTTCTTAAAAAGCTGGAGCCAATTATCCCAATTATTTTCTACTTAATCTTGCTGTTTATAAGTCCTGAAACATTAAAGATAATAAAAAAAGGATGGAATAATAGATGATGACAGTTTAAAAAGACCTCTTTTGTAACTTCATTTTGTTTTGAAATGAATTTTAATGATTGAGTCTCAGAATATATAATACAGTGATAATAAAGGATCAACTCTACAATTATAAATCCAAGATAAAAACTTTAGAGATGAAAGTCTGCTGATGTAATGAATAGCTCATTATACATATTTTTATGGATGGTGTGTTAGACAATCTTTATTTCTTCACTAAACTGTATAGGAAATATCATAAATTAGATTTCAATGAAGCATGTTTAAGGAAAAAAAAGGATAAAAAGATACATAAAAATAAAATCTATTCTCCAAATTCAAATTTTATTATAGATTATTGCTTGGAAAAATCTTTGTAAATACAGAAAGTGATGCAGAGTTATTGTCAACAACAAAAATTTAGGTTGTCAACTATGGTTGTATTTCGAATGTGAATGAACTCCAAATATGCTTACTAAACAATATTTATACAAATATCATAACTGTCAGTGCCCAGTGTCTTATATCAATGTATATGTGATAAAATGTATTTTATGACTGGATTGGATAAAGTTGTAAATAATTGCCCAATAAAGCAGAATAGGTATCTAACTTCAGTTATCTTTAGGTTCTGACTTAGTGAAAATAAGAGACTGCTTGAAATATCAATTGTTGTGACATTTCTCATATTTTCTAATACTTAGAAAGTTGGTTATATCTGAACTGCAAATTATATAATGGAATGAAAAAGTATTTTCTTGTAATTATTTCAGCTGTATTCTAGGAATATAACTTATACTCTCATTAAATACATTTTAGTTAGATGGCCCTTTTAAAAACTTTTAATTTTTTACAATTGAACCAGCTGATACTTTTATGGGCTTCCTCAGATCATCTTGTTCTCAGGTTAGTAGAATTAAATACATATGAATTAAAATATGTTTTTTTTATTTTACTTCAGAATGCATATAGTAACATAACTAAGAAAATATAAAAGTAGGTGTCTCAACTAATTTTTAAAAATTGAGCCAAAATAATAATAGTTGGAATATTCAACAAAATACATAATTTTTACTACAGAGGCTTTTGCCAAAAATTATTCTAATACTTACTTGGAATAGTCAAATAGAATATGTGCATTTTATAAATATGATATTTACAAGTGAACACTACTCCAGAACTTAGCATTGGATGCATACTTTAATGAGGTAATCTGTGATTATTTGTACAACCAAGTTTATAATTTATGTTTAGAAGATCAGCATAGAATTGCTCTTCTGCTAGTAGTCCCATACAAATGAAACTTAGACACTATCTAAACTGGCTTCAACTGAAATGTCCCCACATTTCTCAACAAGACTTATTTTACATTTTTCTATATGTTACAATTCATTTCTTCACTTCTAAAAACTTAAGACATAAAAACATCTTTGAAACACAGAAGTTATTATGTAAGTTTTTAAAAATATATCACTGTTTTAATATGCCCCCACAAACTAGAGGCTTCTTAAATAAAATAAAATAAAAATAAAATAAATGAGTAACATAAAATAAAATGCCATTTTGCCAGATGGTGGTCAAAAAATTAAGTCTTAGTGACAGACTTCATAAAAATCTAATTACTAATAAACTAAATCTACTTTTATAAGGTGTCACTCTTTCTTAGAAACAAAAATCCTGCGTTTCTAAAATGCGTACATTTCTAAAATCCTTTTCATGGAGTTCGGAACATTTCTTTACTCTTCCGTTTACTTAGCATATCCCTTTTCAAGCTCTTTAACATTGCTTCCCCAAACTTCTCCCCTGCAACACCAAGTATCATTTTCCCAAAGCCCAAAGCTTTTTATTTTCTCAAAGCTATTTATTTATTATAAAAATGAGGGAACTCTACAACATAACTGGAAATCTACATCCACTTCAGTTCAAAGAAAAATTGCCATATCCTTTTTTTAACCGCTATACATAGATAAAATACAAAGATACAATTGGATGCTCTGTTTTTAACTGCAACACTAAACAAAATAATCATCTCTACTAAGAACAATAGGGTAAGAGCGTTAATAAGTAAAAATCCACAACCAAAAACCTGAAGTAGAAATTATTCTACCCCTCTGGTATTGGACTGTCATGGGCAAGATCTTACTTGATTTCTGGTCTTGAAAGCAGGGGGCCTTCCAGGACCCAGCTTTGGGGGAGGGAAGTTATACAAAATCACCCACTGGGGAGGAATTATATTTTAAAAGTAAAAAATCCTATAGGCTATAACTCTTCATCAACTTCAACTGTCACAATAGCATTCACATTATTTGAGAGTTCATTGCAAGGTTGGATATATTTAAAACGCAACTTAGTAACAATGACTCAGGGAAGCAAAACATAATTATATATGTACACCATACAAGTATTAAATCAAATGTCAAGCCTCATAAGCTTTTAGAATTTGGAAGCACATTCTCTCCTTAATTATGCCAGAGTCCTTTGTCACCTGCCATAAACTCCACATACACTGTATGAAATATCCAGGAAAATTTCAAACTCCTTCTAAGGGTATGTTTTTTCATTATTACCCAACAGGGACTATATCAAAGGTAACATAGTACTTAAAATGCCACAAAAGGAACCATAAGATGCCTTAATGTATCATGTTACAGCACATATGAATGGTTTTTTTTTCCCCCCTTCCAAGTTTGGAAGCAAGACTAGATTGTTCAAGCATAATACTCTGTCTAAATATGATAGATAAGTCTTAAAAGGTTTTTTTTTTTTTTTTTTGCTCTCATAAATGTGTACTATAAACACCTAAGAGATATTTACCCATAGATCTTGGTCTCATTTATATATCATATTTACATGTTTCTCTTCAGTCCTGGATGTCACAAAGCAGACAGTATTAAAACAAGAAAAGAAAGGGGAATATTCAATTCTAAACCAAGAACTAGCACTTAAGGAGCATAGTGTTAATTTGGTAGAAGCCGCTGCAATTAAATTCAAATTGCTGACTTTACTATATATTTCTCTATGTACCAAGAAGGAATAATTCCACCTACATTAAATATAAACATCTTTTAGCCTTAGATTTCCCCCTATTCAAGCAAAGATTTATGAATTCACACAAATAATGCTTTAAAAATAATTTTAAGAGTTGACCTTATTTTTCCTACATAGAGAAGTCTTGCTAATGTTTTTAGCAATGTCTTCTGTGTCTTTCTGGGGTTCCCCTGCCTTTTTTTTAGATATTGGAATGTTTTGGCCACAAGGTTAAGAAAAACTTCCCCATTTATCATGACCTGCCACGCACAACAGGCCCCCAGACAACGCAGCCTTCTACCACTTAACAAATTCAGCTCATCTCAGCCATGAAACTTCAAAAGAATTTGGCCACAGGCATAGATTAGCTATCATTTGTTTTGCAGCATAAATATCAATCATTCTGTAACATACTCTAGTATACCGAACATCATTTGTCTAATAGGTATAACTGATAACTAACCTTTTCAATTTGAATAATAATAATATAGAGATAATCTGGTTTATTAATATATAATTGTAGAGTTTATGTGTAATAATTTTAGTAAAAGCTTCTGTTAAAATCTCTTAGTTTGAACCAAATATATAAACTCTAAATGACATATTGAATTAATATATAAAAACTCTCCTAATGTTTCCAAAGGTATCACAGTAACTTAAGGAAAACTGAAAAATCCTTTGACTTTAAAAAATTGATGGGGAGAACATAAATAATAATATGTTAAAGGCGATTTTAAATTGAATGGAATATATCTGTAGATTAATCTGAAGATTCATTTACCTATAATGTAAATATTTCTGGCACTTTTATATTGGCTTTTATAAAAGTAAACAAAGAGTTATATTTCCAAATCCTGTAAATTTTAAATTCTTGATCTCCCATCAAATGACAACTTTTTTAAAGAGAAAATCCCAGGGTGGTGCCATCAAGTTTTTTTATTTTTTAACTGAACTATATATAAGAAGAAAAAATATATTTGTAGCATTACTCATTTTAATGATTTTTTTCAAATAATTTTAGCAACATTTTTCAGCTTTAAAACCTAACGTAGTTTTATATTAAATCCATCTTGCAAAGCATTGTTATAAAAAGCTAATAAATCACCTTTCCTTAAGTTTTAATCCTAAAATGAAAATCCTCATTAGCAGAGTTAATAAAACACAGACTGTGACATAATTTACACATTAAAAAAAACAAACAAATTATAAGATTGCTGTCTGAGCAGATTTTCTATCAAATTAAATTAACATTTTCAATTACAGTTTCACGTGAAACATTTCACACATACAAATTTGTGATAAGAAGAAATATTCCTATTAACTGTGCAAGTTCAAGTATAAAACTAAGCAATTTATTTTAAGCCTTTTTGAAATGTAGAAGTTGATTCCTTACATGGAAGTAAGAATTTAGTCAGGTAATCTCACAATTTTTCTGACCCTAAATATTTACCTGTCATAAGGAATGGAGCACCCTTTGCGGTTTCAAAGTAAAACCACACAGTGGTTAAACACAAGGGTTAAAGAGTAAAGGAATTATAGATTAGGTCTATCTGTAGTGAAGGTCTCATTCTAGGTAAACCTAATAAATAATTGAAATATACTTACGATTTTTTCCTCTTTGACCTCAATTAAAATGGCTTTGTGAGAGCAGGTTCTAAGGACAATTTATCCTGGTTTCCTCAATACACACTTATGAAGTCATCTGGCTTTTGTATTTCTTCAACAGCTGCATTACCTTCAAAATTGGCTTGCACCATTTCCCCAAAGCAAAATGTAAGACTGCCCCCAGACACACACAACCACCTTCCTTCTGCTGGGGGGGGCTGCGTGCTGGAAAAGTGAGATCCTACGATTTTGAAAATTCTAACAGTAATTTTTAAGAACTTGGAGGAAGAAAGAGAAAAATCAAGAGATTTTTTTAAAACTGACTTTTCTGTTTTCCTTTTCCTCCTTCCCTGTCCCTCCTCTTCTCTCTCTCTCCCTTTCTCTCTCTCTCTCTCTCCCTCTACCTTCCTCTCTCTCTCTCCCTCCCTCCCTCTTCCCAAGTTCTAACACAAAGCATTACAGTTTATTGGTATCTGCTTCTGTCACCATTTTTGATTAAATAATATTCTTGTAGTTTAGAACACTTCTGGTGAAAAAACAAACACTCAAAAAGCAAACGAAGGTAGTGCATCATTGTTCAATTAGACAGGATTTCAGAAAATCATAACTGCAATCAAGGAAAGGAGCAGGAAACCGGATAGTGCTGACTGATGTTCAGTAGACCCTGGAAACCAAACTGGAAAACTTATTGGCTGTGATAATTCATCCTCTCTCTCTTCAAACAGGTTCCCTAAACAATCTAACTCTGGCAGTAAATCAGTGGTCACAGACACTTAGAATTAGAGGATATTTTCTCCTCCTGAATCGTGTTTTGCTCACAAGAATAATAAAACAGTACTAACAGAGCAAAACTTTCCTCAGTTGTCTTGAATAAAAGAAATCTTTTAGATACTGAAGTTATTCTGATAATTTACTACATCTTAGCCCCTTGATGCAGCAAAACAGCAATTCACACTCTTTCTTCATGAGATTCAAAGAGACAAACCTATATCCAAATAATCTAAACCAAAGCACATCAAAGGCTTCTACATCAAGGTTCTAAATCAAAGTCCCACTCAACGGCACAACCAACTGAAGGTAAAACCAACTACAAAGTTAAGATTTTTTAAAGAAGTTAAACTTGATTTTACTATTAGAATTTTAGGGGAAAAAATCCCGTAAGAATAGGGAAACATTGTTCTCTTAAAAAAATGTAAACACTTATCATTGAGATGACTGCATTTGAAATCTAAAGAAAAATCCAAATTTAGCACAAAATTTCAAAACAAAAATTATCCAGAAAAGAAAATTTTTCATTTAAATAGATGGCATTATGTTTTTTTAAAATCCTAGAGCATGCAGCTATCAGGGAAAACTCCTTAAAATCCACTATTAGTATTTTTTAATGAAATGTAATCTACTTACTATCAATTACTGTTTCACCTGCATTTCTCCTAGCATTAACATAATGTTATTACATTTTATGAAGGAAAAACAAAATGCTTTTAAAATTTTAGCATGGGCGGCTGGATATTTTCTCTATACCGACCTACTTCCTCAATTTTATGTATATATTTCTTCTATTATCTTTAGGCTAAAACTGAGAAAAATCCAAACAAATTATTTCGATTAACATTCTTCTCTGAGAAAGAACTGCCTATATTTAAATGTATGACTTACCATACCATATAATAGTCATTATAATGTCTCAATCAAAAGTTAAATACAACTTACCTCATTTCAAGTCCCAAAACCTGAAACTAATTCCAGTTTTATTTGGAAGTAAGTTTTGTGTGTGCATGAGTGTGTGTGTGTGTGTGAGTGTGAAGTTCAACGGCCAATAAATTTCACTCCCCAGTATGAGTAGAATGAAACCTGGTTTGAGGATTACACAATACTCTGAAGGGTTTATAGTCTCTAACCAACATCCAGGTAGCCTTAAAAACACCTTGCTCTGGCATGAATCTTCTGGCTCCAGAAGCAGTGCAGCTATTTGGGTTAACTGGGAGGACACCTGGAGAGTAAACACTCTTGGCTCCAGCCAATGGCTTTCCACGCCCTTCTGTTTATAGTAAGATGACTTGCCATCAGAGGTCACCCCCATCAACAGCACCTGTCTTTCAGTGGGCATACAGGAAACAGATCGCCTTTACCCTGACTTCTAGGCTACTAACCTGCTGTCCTCACAACCCACTGGTATAGTTACTCGAAGAGTTAAATCCCTGCATTAAATTTTCTAAAATCAAATGTTACTTTAATTTCTTTTAAAGCAAAACATTTCTGTAGAAGAAATACGTCTTGCCAAGTGAAGGATTGGTACTCATTTAAGTAAGGATTACATGAGGGTTGTTAGTCAATGTCCAAACTAGCATTTTGGTTTTTGTTCCTTTCAGGGTTTTTATTTTATTTCATTTGTTTTGGTTGAGGAAGAAGTCCTGTAAAATTTTACTTTCATTATTACATTTCTGCATTAAGTACATTTTCTTCTTCCCTTGAGCACACAGATATGTTTGCTGACAAAGTGGGAAGTTAATTGCAGTCATTTTTATTTAATTCATTTTTATGTACTTTTATTTGAGGTAGAGGAAGGGATGATCACAACTATAAATTTTTGCACAGAGGTCATCATTTCATGTAAAATGTTTTCTAAAACAAAGCCTTTTATGTTTACCAAGGAAGAAAAGAAGTATGTTGAATTCTAATGAAAACAAAGAGCTAAATACAAGAGATCAGGATAATGCAGATTAAGCCTCTCCTCTGGCACTGAAGTTTCCCTTCTTTCTAATTTATTTTTTTAAAAAATGTTTCCTTTAGAGAAAACGATATTATGAAACTTTCATCCCTTCGCCCTTTAAAAACATGCCCGTGGATCTCCAAAAACTAAGCTCATTGGCTAAGTCCCTCCTACAATATTTCAATTCAGCCTTTACAGGCATTACGGGAATTACTGCCTCCAATTTAGTCTACATAATTCTGGGATGATTTCTTCCACTTTTCCTGATCTTTACACAGTGTGGCTCTAAATACCAGGGAGGCCAAGCTTCCAAAATAAAGACCGATAGCCAAGGGGTAAAGAGCTCAATGGGGCTTGTAGGTGGCACGGGAACTGAGAAGCCACCCGCTGCTTCGGGTCTGCGAGGCGCTCCAGAAAGCCCGGTGCCCTCGGCACCTGAAGAGGGCGCTGTCTTCCCGTGGGGCTGGCTGCTGGCAGCCGTCCCTGAGGCTGGGAAACTGGGTAACTGTAAACCAACTGAACCATTCACCTGCAAGCCCCCGTTCAGGCCAGGTCTGGATGCCGCTGCAATTCTTTCTGGACAGAGAGCTGCCTGGCTCTGTCAGAGTTAATAAAATGTGCTGATCAATTATTTTAGAGACCTCGTTTTGGCAGATCCAGTGCTTTGTTGCAAGCATGGCTGGATCACTACAAGTAGTGTCAGCTGTGCAGCCAAAGCTTAAGTAGTTAGAGCTTTGTAGGGACTATGGTAGACATTAGAGTTTTTAATTTCAACAGAATAGGCTTCTGAAATGGCTACTTCCTTTAAGGAGTGGAAGTCGCTCAGTATTTCCTAAATGCGGAAGAGCTCAAGAAACAGTCATTGAAGCAAAATGTATGTCAATGCCTGATCCATTAGAGACCCAGAGAACTGTACCTATAACCCTGAGAAGCACAAAGTAAGTTCTTCATGAATTAAAGAAGGCTGGCTAGATGGTGATCTTCTTCCCCAGTAGGCATGGGGGCCCGTGAGGAAGAGGGTCAGTGAGCAATGTGGGATGAAAACTTTATGAATAAGGCAACTATGAACATGAAAACAAATGTCATTTGTAGTTACAACCCTTTAAGAGTACAAATAACTACAATCTTTCTGATGAAAAAGATAATCTTTATCTCAGCTTATATTAGTTCATCAAAGTGTTCCTAATTGGTGTACCATTACTTTACATTGTTTAAACTAAGGCACAAAAATACATTATTGATTTTTTTAACAATATTTACTAACTGTTGATATGCTCTTGCAGTCCCAATGTACTGCTACCAACTAATTACATGAATTGGAACAAACAGATAAACCGTTCTTTCTTTTTTTTAAGATTTATTCGTTAGAGAGAGAGAGAGAGAGAGAGCGTGCATGCACACAGGGGATGGGGAGAGGCAGAAGGAGAGGATGAGAATTTCAGGCAGATTTCCTGCTGAACATTAAAACCTGATGAATGGCTCAATCCAAGGACCCAGAGATCACTACCTGAGCCAAAATCAAGAGTCAGATGCTCCATGGACTGAGCCCCCAGGGGCTCCAATAAAATTCTTTCTAAGTATCCCTTTCTCCTCCTATGAAACAAAAGTTTCCGTCTCAGAGTGTCAATAGTACAGTATTTATTTTTTCAATGCAAACCACATATTGAGATGTTATCAAATATACTTCATTTAACAATAATTGTTTCCAATACCCACACTTAAAATCAAGCAGATAGCTGTCAATCAATGCTAATTATTATGAAGTAGCCTGTAGGTACAACTGAGTTAATAAAATAACCAAAATCAAAGGAACTACATATCTTTAAAAGCCAGGAGAGCCGTATTATGGATAGCGACTTGGTTTTCCTTTTATTTTAAAATGTTGAAAATAACGCTTTGACTTCCAAAAACTACTTTTCAGTGACTTAAGTGCGGTCAGTGAGGACCTGCCCCACATACTGACAGGAGTGAAGCTATTATGAACTGCTGACAGTTGACGCGTCCCAGCAGTGACTTACAGAGTTTTGCAGCTGCACTAGTTGTTAAATGCATGAATATCCTTCAAAATAACACGCGAACTGAGATGAGTTTAGTCAATCATAACAACTCAAAGGTTTAGTGTAAATCACATAATTTTTTAAAAGATTTATTTATTTACTGGAGAGAGAGAGATTGGGGAAGGCAGGGGAAGGGACAGAAGAGGAGGGGGCAAGAGAGAATCTCTAGCAGACTCCCTGCCCAGGGCATAGCGAAAGCAGGGCTCAATCCGCTGACCCTGAGATCATGACCTGAGCCGAAATCAAGAGCTGGATGAGCTGATGCTCAATCTACTGAGCTACCCAGGTGTCCCTCACATATTTTTTTTTAATCAAGAAAATAAATCAGGTACTACAGTTTTACAAGGATGTCCTTCACATTCGCCCTACTCACTCTCCATAAAGTCTTAGCACAAGGTTGGTGCTTTGGGTCTCCCCATTCTTCCTTTCTTCTCCACCACATAGCATCATTTTTTGTACATTGTCTAGTCATCTGTCAAGCATCCACCTTCTCCAAAGCTATAAAATACCTCGAGGTTCTTTTATAGCATTTCTTGCCACTCTTCGTTAATGTCTGATGCAATGTTAAGACAGCTTTGTAAGTAGAACAAAGGAATGATATTAAAAATCAAGAGACAAAATGGCACCAACATGGGAGATCAAAAGAACACCAAAAGTACAATCACCCAATTCTGATCATAGCCCAAAAATCATAGAGAAGGGAGAGAAAAACAGTTTAAAATGTCTCTAGGTACAATAAACTCCCAAATTGTTAGTTTGGAAAAGCCATATGAAATCAAAACTAAATAGCCACCACAAACTATAACCACCTCCTTAGCTAAGTTACTGATGTGGTATTTATATTAGAATACAAATCCAATACCTAAGAACCTATTTTAAAATAAACATTTAGCGAACTGTGTCCATGCCATTGTAGAATGCCATATAGTAATCAATGTGGTAATTATATTTGCCATTTGATTAATCTCCCTTCTTTTTCTGGTAAGGCTGTCAAACTCAAGTATATTCGGGAGCCAAGTGGGTAATTTGAAGGAGTGAAGCTGGTGAAGAGGAAGTGGGGCTATTGGCAAAATGCTTGATTTTCCCTGAACCACTCAAATTCTGTACTTCCTCCCTAGAAAATTCATGTATTTTCAAGTCTTAAATGCCATCCGTATGTTGTAGATTCCTAAATTTTCATCACCTCCTGAGATCCATCATCTGGGTTTCAAACTCTTACATTCTTCTAATTTATATCTCTATATAAATGTCTCACAACCATATCAAACTTTAATATGTCCAGTGCTAGGCTCTTTACTACTACAACAATCCTATCTTTACTGTCCAATATTTTCCACATAAGTAAAGCCAGAAACTAGAGTCACTGGGTCCTCCTTTTCCTCAAACTCTGTATCTAAATTAAACTATGCAGCAGAATTAGACCAACCTGAAGAATTAACCTCAACATTGGCCCCCAGAGTACTAGCCCAAATCAGCTGAACAAATTTCATAAACCATTAAAGTCAGCCTTCAGAAAGCCAACTGACTTTATCCTTAAGTTTCTGTATTGACCTTTCCACCCAGTCTTCACGAATCAATGAGCCCCACAAGAGGAACTTTAGGGCAATTCTGAACATCCTCAACAACCTTGGCCGGTGATTTAAGCCTGGGCTGAAAACCACCAGGTTCGAGGTGGTTTTACTGATCACTTCAACTAAAATCAGGAACAGATTTCATACCACCTTTTCTAACTAGAGACAGAGATTATTGTCCACAGGCACACATAAGTAATGAGTCAGTTACTCCTCCATAAAACTTCCCTGAGTGACCAAGGGTAGCTTCATTTTGGAAGGAGTTCCACATTTGGCAAGTGTATGATCTACAGTCTTTAAATACTTAAAAGTCTCTTACAATATCCTTAACATAAAAGTCTTCTAAAAACAAGTACAGTTCTAAGATACACATAGAGGCCTCAGAAAGAAAGGGGTTTTTACAGCATTTAGGGCCCCACAAGCAGATCACCACCAGCTAGGGAGGTACATGAGGATGGTGCCTTCAATGTGGCTTCTAGGTCAGTTAGTAGGCCTTAAGATTCCCAGTTCAGCTCCAATAATTGAGGCTAGTCTTGGGGACGAGTCAGTTCAATCTCTGTGTGTCCACACCACTAACTAGTGGCATTTATTTGTCATGTGGAATGAATAATAGTCACGGAAATGATGGGGAAGACATCTAAATGTGCTCATATGCTTTTTGCATGAGAGGTGGAGGAGTTAAGCCAGCTTCTGCTGTTGTCAATACCTTTGTCAGGTAAGGGGAAATGGTGCTCAAATCATGGCAGAGCTGTCTAGCAGGAGATACCAGAGCTAAAAGTCACTTAAATTTAAGGCGCTTCTAACAGTATGGGAGAGCTGCACTAGGACAGTTTGCTTCAAGAAGGTTCCAAGGGACGAGTGGGTGGCTCAGTTGGTTAAGCCACTGCCTTCAGCTAAGGTCATGATCCCAGTGTCCTGGGATTGAGTCCCACATCGGGCTCCCCGCTGGGGAGCCTGCTTCTCTCTCTGCCTCTGCCTGCTTGTGCACTGTCTCTCTCTGACAAATAAATAAATAAATAAAATATTAAAAAAAAAAAAGAAGAAGAAGAAGAAGGTTCTAAGAATGGCTATGAAAGACCAAAAACATCATTGTCTACTGGATCAATGCAGCTCCCAGATCTCAAGTTTTCTATCCACGTGTTTAGTCATTGCCTTTCCCCTATCACCACAAAATCACATCATATTCTAGTAGCTATTACTTCAACTTCTTCTAATCATCCCCTTATTAAACACACCTTTCATCCATAAAGGTCAAGTGCAAGAGGACCATGGCTCTTTTTATAAAACTTATTCAGACTATCAAGGGAGATATCAATATCTGAGAAGAATCAGCAAGCAGTTTATTAATCAAATGATCAATATCATTATGATTTAGAACAATTCAATCTAACAAGAAGCTTTACATGGTTGAACCAATATAAGTTTGAATCTTCTCTTCCCCCTTTCGACCAAGCTGTCAGCCAGAGGGCATACCAAACAGGATGATGAGGAGAACTAGACTCATCACATCTAGGAATGGTCAGGATGATATCCCAAATCTTCAAAATATAAAGTATGGTATAACCTCTCACCCCTTCCATCCTTATCATAAGTCAGGAAGCGGTCAAAAAAAAAGACTTGAAACTGGAGCCAGCTGGATTCAGTAACCAAGGTGTTTTACTAACGTATGTGAACCAGAGGAGGTCAGAGAGGCAGAGTTATAAATCTTTTGAGTTTATTTTAAGGAGACTGTTTCAATGTTCAGCCATGTAAAATGTTTGTGGATGACAGGGAGCACAGAAGGGCCACTGAAATTGCTTATCTGCCCTGGCTTCTGTGACAGAAGGTGAACCACAGTCAGACTTATATAGATTAATTTCATGGACCACAATGGTGTGACTGGCGTTGGTTAACTGGAATAGACCAGCAAAACTATAACTTGGAAAACTGTCAACAGCAGTGAGGTCCCATCGACATCCCAAGAGGCGACCCAATGCAGTCAATTTTTCTGGAATGGCATGAATAAACCACTGGAAAATATGTCCCCCCTCACTGAGACAAAGAGATCAACTGTTAGCATGAGTCATCAGGTTTCCAAGCCAGTCCCTCCTCTTGGAAACAGAGTGCCTCACCTCTTGCTGCTCAGTCTTGGACTGTGGGTCTGCTGCATGTCCAGTCCAGTAATGAATCCAGGTAGTAATGGCAGAAGTCTGGGTGTAAGCTGAACCAGCAGCTTGAATCCAGTTGGTTCTTATCAGAGAACAGGCCCTTACCATAAAAGGCTTCATGAATGACCCTGACAGCTTAACCATTTCCATAGCTTATGCCCCCACAAGGAAACTTTTTTTTTTTTTTTAAGATTTTATTTATTTGACACAGAGAGAGAAACAGTGAGAGCAGGAACACAAGCAGGGGGAGTGGGAGAGGGAGAAGCAGGATTCCCACTGAGCAGGGAGCCCAACGCGGGGCTCGATCCCAGGACCCTGGGATCCTGACACGAGCTGAAGGCAGACGCCCAATGACTGAGCCATGCAGGTGCCCCCAGAGGGACAATTTCAATCTGCCAGTTGGTAGTTTTTCAAGTGGCAAACCAAACAAATACATCATGGTGGACAGTAAATATGTAACAAGATTCATCAGAGGGAGTACTGACCAGCCCTGTATGGACTGCCTCAAATGCTGCACAGACAATATGCAGAGACAATATGCATTTTCTGCACAGCTGATGCTGAGCCTGAAAAGTCGCAGCAGCCCCTCTTCACTGAATTAGGTTTCAATTTAACCAATCCCTCAGTGAGCAGGGCCCAAGCATTTAAAGCAACCTCCTGTGAGTCAGGAGATAAAGTTTACCCTAAGGGAAGAGCTGACACTTTTTCATGGAAGTTCAGATGCTGCTGGTGTCAGGCTGCTTGCATTCCTGACCTTGTCATTTCCATCTGGCCACTGAGGTTTATCAGGCCCTTCCTATCCCATTACTCTCTGCATATGAACTGATAAACTTCAAACTATAAATATCAGACTGAAGAGTCACAAGGCCTCCATGGGCCAGGCATTCAGTTTGACTCAAAAGGGTACCTAGCATCCATATCAGGGATGTGGTGGGACCAGAAATGGTACCACCCTATGAAGGTTGCTTCCTTTTGCCAGAGGCTCCAAAGAGCAAAGTCATAGAGACCTGAAGCTCAAAAGGGGTCATTAGGGTTGTGAGGCCCCAAACATCCTAGTGCCTCTGCGCGTGCAGCTTTTCAAGATCAGAAGAATTCCCTGTGGATTTTGTAAGCATTCACAGTATAATAAGGAATTCAGTAACAGAACCCACAACTAAAAGACAGTGACGTGGCCAATGGGATCCACCACCAAAGTCTATTAGTTTCCTTCCTCTATTGCAAACCCTCCTTATGCCACATTAGCTGAATTCAGGTAACCCTTTTCTCCATGGATGGGTAAGTTGGTAAATTGAGCCCTTGTATCTAACATGTCCATAGAATTTTATGTTCCACCCTTCCCCATAGTTTCCTAGCATGTTACATATTTTTTACCGACATTTGTATTGGTAACAATCAGGTCCTCTAGGATAGAAAACTCAGCCTCATCACTGTCTTTCTAATTCAAGAAGCTGAAGTTGGGGTAGAGGAGTAGGGAAAGATCTAGGGTCATAGAGAAGAATAACTCCATGTTAGTAAATGAGGTACATTTAATTTCATTTTTGATTGGCGGCAAGCTCAGGACTCAATCAAATGAACATTTAATGTGTTCAGTTCATGCACTGCTCTGTATTAAGCAGCAAGATCACCATCACTGACATTATCTATTTTAGTTTAAGAATCCCTAGACTTAGCAGCCATAACCTGTGGCTCTGGCATTTGCTCCCTTTGATGGACTCAGACTTGATTTGCATAGGAGAGATTGTTTTAGAGTCCCTTTTCACTGAGGACATTTACCACCCTATGATAACATCTCTAAAGTGTTATCCCTGTTTTGACATAAGAATGATGAGACTTTTCCAAGGCAAAGGTGATGACTGGAAGAATGTGTCTAGATTGCTTTGGGTAGTTTATTTTCCAATAGATCATCTTCATCAGCACTCCAGGACAACAAGAGCCCCAGTACTAGTCAATACACATCCATGATACCCACAGGGGCTTTTTGTTTCTGGGAAATCTCCCCAAGGGGTCAAACTTCCCTTATAGCAGCCCAGACCCACTGCAAGAACTCTTAAGACCTTTCACTGTTTCCTGATGGATTTAAGATAGATATGACAGACTGCAGAAGGGATGAGCCATAAAATGGACCAGGTTTTGCCATTTTAAACAATGACTATACATCCCATATCTTCATCTTTCAGGTGAACCACCAAAGCTCTAGTCTTTTGCTTGGCTATTACCCATATGGTTTCAAATTCCCCCCATTTCATGTTTAGCCCATGAAATTATAAACATTGTCTGGAGAGGGTCAGAAGCCTCCTCCAGACCAGGATCTGCCATTGTACTACTTGTCACCATGGAGTGGATCTGAAGCTGACCCTGAGATTGATGAGGAAGTCCCCATGCCTAGAATAGGATTAGGTACAACCAGGGTACCTTTCAGCAACTGACTTTGAACCCACTTCCAGGTACTTGGATTACAACCCCCTCACTAATTCATCCTCATTAACTCTCAATAAAACTGATGACCATTTTTTCCCCAATTGACCAAACAAGTTGGTCAACATGTTCATTAATAATGTCCATGGATTTCCCTCAAATCCCTTTGATTACCCATGAAGTCCTTATCCTTTCTCTTATAAAGCCATGTCTCTATCAGTATCCTCACCTCATCACTAAAACTGCCAAAAACTGTGAAGGGTCTGGGGTTTTACTCTATTGACAAGCTTATAAGTTAACCTGTCACAACTGCACAGATGCTGACAGAATATATAAGACTTCTGGGTCAGTTTCTAAGGACTGTACACTCACAGCAATAGCAGAAGCCAAAATATCACCATTTTCTTATGACAGTTCCTGAGTTCCAATTTCTACAGGGCAACATGACATCAGGACATGGAATGGGTTGCATTACAGCAAAACAACCGGGGCTTAGGGAGCCTAAATCTTTTATAATGGGCAGTACACGTGCTACCTTTGCTACAGAGGAAAGTGTTTTATTTTATAGGCAAGTATTTCCAAGGTAAAATCAACTCATCAATTAGGAAATATTATGTATCACTGCCTGGTCTATTGAGGCAAATAAATGTTGGGAGATGAACAGTTTCACTCCCAAACACCTGCCTCAACTATCTAATATTGAAACCTCACAACTTCTTCTATCAGGTAAAGACCCAAACAAGGGCAGGGTCAAACAAAACTCAGACTTTGCTTCCTAAAAGATATCAAACTGTATACACCTGCATTCATGGACTCTATTAATAAGACAGTCCAATGGACTCTTACTCAGAGGCTATTAAATATTACTTTACACATGTCTAAGAAACTAAATATGCTAATTTCTATATTTCAGCTCCTCAAAAAAAAAGGAAAAAGAATAGCTGACATCAAGTGAGAGAGTAACCCAACAGTACAGAAAACAGAAAACTATGATTCCAATATAAGAATCCAAGACATTTATGTAAGAACAACTGTCCTTCCACACACTCCGACTACCTCTTAGGGTTTCAGTTCATTAACAAATTGCACAATGATAACCTTGGGCATGAGGAATATATGAAAATGTTCAGCCAGGATATTTTCATAGCAGAGAGAGCCCAGGACTAGGTGTCAGAGGCTGGAGATCTCATCTCACCTACTGGCAAGGTAACCTTGGGCAAGTCATCCTCCTTAACCCAAAGTGTCTATATTTGTCAAACAAAAAAACCAAGTCTTAGGTATCTCAACTGGTTGCCTTTCTATAATGTGCTTTGTAAACTATACAATTCTCTAAATCTAAGGTCAGACAATTCTTCTCCAAGACACTATATTCCAGCCACCATGGATTTCTGTCCAGTTTCTTGAAAACGAAAAAGATCCTTTCTCTTACCAAGGCCTCTCATTCACATTTCCAGTGCTTAGAATGCTCTCCCCCCATTCTCTTAGGATTGGCTGCCTCTCACCCTTCAAATCTCAGCTTACACTTCACTTTCTCAGAGACTTTTCTCCACCACTCACTCTAAAGCAATTTTGCCCTGTCCTTTCTTGTAGTGCTCACATTTTCCTTCTTACCGCTAATCACAACTGGCACTTTAAATGCGTAAAAACTAAGATATCTGAAAAAAAAAAATGAAAACGGATGACTTCTTTCTGCTGTTTCATTTAGAAGTATGCCTCTACAGATGCATTTTCCAGCCTCCCAAAAAAAAAAAAAAAAAGACAGTGATTTTTAGAGTCACCTACACATGTTCTTCTTTGATCCTGTGAGACAGTTAATATTTCAATTGCACAGAGAAAACAATTGAAAACTCAGATATTTAGCAACTTTCTCATGGCCACCATAATAATATTCAAATTCAAATTCAGGTCCTTTGATACAAGTCCAGTACCCTCCAGTACACTATGCTACTTCTACTTTCAAGAGAAGGCTCTGATCAAAGGATTAAGCACAAACATTTTGGTTTCTTACTATCAAATTAGTTTCAGATGAGTGACTTTTGCTGTGTTAAAGCAAGAACTTCAATAAAATTACCAGTAAATCAACAGAAGCTATGAAGTTATCAGTGGGGTTCACCTCAAGGTTTGTTTTACCTTTAACATCTGCTTTAATTCAAACCATATTGAGAGGAAAATATTACGTAGTAGCAAGACCCAGTAATACTTCAGGCAAACTGGGCCTAATGTTGTATATGTAAAATATATATAATTATGTCTATATACAAACACATGTCCATGTAATTATTGGTCCTAATATAATAAATAAGTAAAAACATGACAAATATAAATTATATGACTATCACACACACACACATTATTGTTCCCCAAATAACAACAAGCTGCATCATGGTATGAAATCTGTGGCCCAGGCAAAATTATCAGAAAGACCCCTTTACTCTTGCCTTCATTATAAAACAAACAACCCCAGTGATAAAGAGCCCCATTTTGAGTGAATGCATCCTTAGAGAAATAAGTGTTAATGAGAAAACAGCTGATTCTGCATAACAGGGTCCCATGTCTTTGAAAACTACTCAAAACAGTTTAGATTTTTTGGCATGACATGGACAGGGAGGGTATCTGGATTTATGTCAACTTCTGAAATGTATGGGCTAAGACATGGTGAGAGACATTTTAAAAAGTTTTCTGAATGATTTCTTCAGTTCAACAATTATCTAAATTTACATCAGGTACTATCATTTAACCAGGAAGGAAAAAAGTTACTTCTATAAAATTCATTTTCCTATTTTAACATTCAGATATTTCTGCAAAATAGATCTTTTGAAAATACTAAAGTCCTCCCTTTTCTTCAGTAGGAAATGAAAATGGTAGAAAAACATAAATAAATATAGAACTAGTTCATTTTTTCTGCTCTTCCATATAGGAAATAAACAAAGTAGGATTACCTCCACTCAGAAAGGCTCAGTTTAGCCCAAAGATAAAAAATGAGAAGTGAGACTACTTACAACTTACTGAACAGGAACATTATGGGGCACCTGGATGGCTCAGTTAGTTAAGCATCTGCCTTTGGCTCAGGTTATGATCCCAGGTTCTAGGATTGAGCACCCCCTCTTCCTACTCCTATTAGGCTCCCTGCTTTTCTCCCTCTTCTGTTCCCCATGCTTGTGCACACCCTCTCTAACAAATAAATAAAATCTTCTAAAAAGCGGGGCATTACCTGTAATTATAAATATACAGGAAAAAAAATTAACTTTGTAAAAAATTTGTACTTTCAAGATAATTATTCTTAACCAAGTTGATCATGAATTATGAATGAAAATAACAGTTTCACCCCAATTCATGGTTTAAAAAAAATGACTGAATTTGATTGACAGAGAAACTGCCTGAGTCTAACTGAATGTTTGGAATTAATTTCTCCAAAACTACTCCACTACACATTAGTTCTAAGAATAGATATTTAAGGTGGTTACTATGTAGGTATTTACTATATTCTCATACATTTTCCTATTAGTTACTATGATGCTATAATACAATAGCAGCTCTTATGTTTAAAAAAAAAAAAAACTCACTGTATTAACTGATGTTCATCACTCTCTTCTTTTTAAAATTTTTGAAACTCTTTTTATTTAAATCCTAGTTAGTTACCATACAGTGTAATTCTGGTTTCAGGAGTAGAATTTAGTGATTCACCACTTATGTACAATACTCAGTGCTCTTAACAAGTGTCCTCTTTAATCCCCATCATCCATTATCCTAACCCCTCCCTTCCCCTCTAGCCATCATCACTCTCTCTTTAAAACATTCTGGATTATGCTGACACTTTGAATGCTAATGGATAGTAGACTAGTCTTCAGTAAGTTCATTCCAAAACTCTTCCATATTCATTACACCATTTGGTTTTCATAATGTCAAAATAGCTGACTTTGTAACAATAGCCACCACTTCTGAATCTGAAACTGAGCAGCTACCACTCTGACCTCCGCAGCAATCAACTCCTACTATCTTCTGTACAACTTGCAGGACAACAGCCATGAATGGTAAATAATAAACTCAGAAATAAAAACATTTTAGGAAAACTTCTATATGGTCAAGCACTGATTTCCCTAACATCACCATCACCACCATCAAAATATATATCCACACAACTTGAGTCAAACTTTTAATAATATGCATGTATAATTCCATTCCATTCTGTGTATTATTCCATATTCCATTCCAATAATACCCATTTATCATTCCTTTTGAGTAAAAACTGCAAATAGGTGGTATGATTCTTGACTTTAAGGTTGACAGCATGTGTTATCAACTGAATGTTTGCAAATTCACATGCTGAAGCCCTAATCTCCAATGTGATGGGGTCTTCGGGAGGTTAGTAGGGTTAAATGAAATATAAGGGTTAATAGGGGATTAACACCCTTACAAAAGTGGAGACCAGCAAGTTTGCAGTCTATTTCTCCACCATGGGAGGACACGGGGAGAAGGTAGCTATCTACAAGCCCGGAAGAGAGCTCTCACCGGCAACTAACAATGCTGGCACCTTGATCCTGGACTTCCTACCCTATAAGACTGTGAGATACAAATTACTGTTGTTTAAGCCACCTTTATAATATTTTTGTTATGGCAACTCCAGCTAAGACAATATGAAACTAGATAATGTAATCATACTGATAATTATTTTACTAATAAAGGCATGCCATTTGTTTATTTTTTATTTACTTATTTTTTTGGTTTTTACATTCAAGAACCTGGATTCTTATAGTACATAATATATACAATTCAATATAAGAAGCTTAATCTTTGAGCTTCAATAATGACACAAAGCAATTTAGAGACCTTGCCAAATTACTTATAAAGTAATCACTGAAGAAAAACCATAAGTAAGTTTAATACTGGGTTCATTGCCAGGAAACAGTAATCATTAAAGAATATTTTCTCAAAATGATCTGCCTGAACGTCTATTAGACTGTCCATGGATTCAAAAGATAGATTTGGTATTCTACTCTCTAAAAGCTACAGCCACAGTCTTAATGAGAAACTGGCCATATGCTGGGGAAAATCTAGGTTCTATAGACAGGCCCTGTTGCTGTGATTTCCCACAAGCTTCCATGTGGAAACAAAACAAAACAAAACAAAACAAAACAAAACAAAACAAAACAAAACAAAAACTACATCTTAACCTTTTTTCAATGATCTGGATCATATCTTCGTACAGAAGCTGAATGCCTCATAAACAGAAATTTTTTTTTTCTCACATTTTATTTCTCTTGGTACAACTTCTAATAAACTGAAGAACTCTAGGTCCTTTCTTTCCTGGAAGCTACTCATTTACTATCAAGTATTCTTGTTCCAGAAGCCCTACCAGAAATGAGTCTAAAAATTTTATAGGAATCCTTATAAAAGATTTGACAGAAAAAGAAGCAGTATAATGTGGTGAGAATGAATGTAGGCTTTGGCATCAGGAAGTAGAGAATCTCTGTCCCATCCCTGCTTTTACCAATCATGTGAGATTCTTCATTAGAAAAACTGAGATAAAATAACAGTACCTGAGTCATTCTGCTGAATAAATATGGTGATAAGCATGACACATATAGTACAGAATAAACACTTAGGAAACATTAGTTCGTCTTTATCTTCTTCCTCTATTATGACTATTACCAATGCTATGACTTTTTAATCCACCACTACTACTATTACCTGTAACAATAACAATAATTGTTATTATTACTGGTGGAACATTCAGTCCTTCAGTTAAACATTACAACTTTGCCTCTGTAACTTTATATAAAGTTCATTCAAAGATTCAGGTGATATTTTGTTACCGGAGCAGTAACCAAGGATTTACAAAGCATATGTAACTATACCTTTAATATTGTCAGTATCATAAAGTTATGATGGCTGCAATTTTCCTTAAAATACTCTAACATATAGAAAATAGTATTGTGTGTGGGTTGCTTAAATTAAGCTATGATTTATGTGTTGTAAGTACTCTATGAAAAAAATGTAACAGAGGGGTGACTTTCTCATCAGGAAACCCACATTCTGAAGCTATTAAGTCTCCTGGTATCTATATTCATCAACAACTAACATTCTGAAAATGAGAATATTTAATGTCAGAAGTGGGTTTTCACTGATGGAACAGCAGCCTCTTGACTAGGAATGTGAATGTGAGCAATGAGCTCACACAGATGAGAATAAAACAATTCAAGGTAAGTGTTCACTAAAATATTTTAGCAATAATCCCCAACCCCTTGTATAAATTGAGTAAAAGAATCAGAGACACCTGCAGCCTTCACTTTTAAGATGTCTTTGGCTTAACTCTTTGAGCAATCCTAAACTAAATCATGAACCACAGAAGACTCTGATTGCCTGATCCTAGTCAATAAGGTGAGAGAATCCTGATTTGGGAATTTTGACATTTGTATCAACTGAAGCTTCCATGCAAGGTAGTGGTCACAACACCAAAAAAAACACAAAAAAACAAAAAAAAAACAAAAAAAACCAGAGAGCTAGAACTTCTCTGAGCCTATAGAACAAGCTATAGGAGTGTGTGAGTGTGTGTGTGTGTGTGTGTGTGTGTGTGTGTGTGTGTATTTCCTAAGAAACATTTAATACCTTTTTTAAAAGATTTTATTTATTTATTTGAGAGAGAGAGAGAATGAGAGACAGCATGAGAAGGGAGAAGGTCAGAGGGAGAAGCAGACTCCCCATGGAGCCGGGAGCCTGATGTAGGACTCAATCCCTGGACTCTGGGATCATGACCTGAGCCAAAGGCAGTCGCTTAACCAACTGAGCCACCCAGGCGCCCCATTCAGTATATTTCTATATAGAAGATAGAATCTGGCTGAGACTTCATTCATTTTTTACCCAGGAGCAAGGTTTGGAAGGAAGGGTGGATAACCTTCACTCATTTCAACATTAACTACGTAACAGAAGTGAAGAATTGTAATTTCATAATGTATACCACGTGGGAGGGCAGGCAGAGTCACACATCAGTGCTCTTCCTTGGCAAGATGTTAGAAATAGAATCCTGATTAACAGATATTTGAGAAATTTTATGTAAACTTGAAATAGAGGAATGACTCAATAATAACAATAATAATAATAACAACAACATCATTCAGGAAAATCTCTCCATTGTTACAGAAATAAGCATTCTCAGTATAACATATGGTCATGATTTTTTTAATCCATGTGAAATTTATTCAGAGTAGAGAAAATACTACCGACAGTGAGGTTGGTATTATAATACATGCTTGCTTTAACTGGTAATAAACTATGAACTTACTATCATTTGAACTTGTACATGCATGTCTCAAATATCTTTAGTGTTGGGACAGCAAGATTATCAACTTCCCACAATTACCAACCATGATATTTTATGCTAAGACATGTGGAGCTTTGTTAGCAGTATTAAATTTGTTGGTTTAGCTATGGGTGATTAATTTCCCAACTTTCATTCTGTCCTATAAGATTCTTCCTTTTATTAAACATGGCTTCAACTTTTTCTATCTTTCTGTCTTTCTCCTTTCAGTGCAGCTGCAATTCTGGTCCCATGATCATGTTTTGTAAATTAAGTCAACTGGTTATGTTCATTAATTATAGGTCTCCAAATGTTTTTCCATTTATTTTCATTTCTGTTTATTGATGAAAGAAACAGTATTAAAATTTTAAAAGAAAAATTATTCCCACTATTCCCTCAGAAGAATGATTGATGTTATGCAATGTTTTTCTATTCCTTTTAAGATATCTTCCACATTATCTATGCTATATTACTTTCATATGTATATATGACATTTTAAACCATTCAACAAAAGATGCAAAGTAAATACTACAAATTATAATGTACATGAACATACTGCATAGTTTCCTTCATTTAATATTAAGTATATTATTTTAAATATTTTTATGTTGTTTCATTCCTACCTTTTTACAGGTAGGAATTACAGACTTACAATAAGTAAAAATTCTCAATACAAACTTCCTTTCGAACAAGAGATGATGGGTCATTCCCATGGCAGCCATTGGATTGTGAGATTATTTTGTTTTAATTTTAGCCAAATTAGAACACATTTTGTACACAAAGCAATGCTTCAAGTACATAAACTATTGAAACTATAGGGCTAATTGCAATTATTTTTAGCAAAAATATAGATACAAATCAAATGTACATTTAGAAAGTATTTGGCTTTGGGTGAGAATGCTATATCAGTGAAGATTTGTCACTTTTTATCAAATGTGTCACTGTGGTGTGGATAATGGGGGAGGCTATGCATGTGTAAGGACAGGAAGAATATGAGAACTTTCTCTATATGCCACTCAGTTGGGCTGTGAACCTACTCTAAAAAATAAACTACAGAGATTCTAAAAAATTAAGTTTATTAATTAAAATAATATTTGGCAGCCTTTAAAAAGATTAAGCTGTAAAGTTTCTGAGATTAAAAAAAAATTAGACCTATAGTTCAGGAACAAATACTGAGTAATAAAGTACAGATTCGATAAACACTATTTTCTCTTCTCTTGTCTTTCACATAGCATTAAGTCTTGCCATTTCTTACATTAAATTCATGATTGGCCTAAAGAATAATCTAAGATGGGTGAGGGCACAAGGCAGAAGGTATAAACAGAAAAATTTGGTTTTCTATTGTTAACCATTAAAGATGGATGATGGGCATAAGAATTGATTAGGATCCCTTCTCTACTTTTGTATATGTTTGAAATTTTCCATAAAAATATTATTTAAGGGGCACCTGGGTGGCTCAGTGGGTTAAAGCCTCTGCCTTCAGCTCAGGTCATGATCCCAGGGTCCTAAGATCGAGCCCCGCATCAGACTCTCTGCTCAGTGGGGAGACTGCTTCCTCCTCTCTCTCCTTGCCTGCCTCTCTGCCTACTTGTGATCTCTGTGTGTCAAATAAAAAAAAAATATTATTTAAGAAAAATATTTCAGGGCACCTAGATGGCTCAGTGGGTTAAGTCTCTGCCTTCAGCTCAGGTCAAGATCTCAAGGTCTTGGGATCGAGCCCTGCATTGGACTCTCTGCTCAGCAGGGAGCCTGATTCCCCCCCACCACTCTCTGCCTGCCTCTCTGCCTACTTGTGATCTCCCTCTGTCAAATAAATAAATAAAATCTTAAAAAAATTTTAGAAAAATATTTTGCAGGGACATCCATTCCTGACCATGTTAAAGAACTTGTATCAGACTTTCCTTACCTCCCCATAATGAAACTAAGAAATCCAGATAAAATATATAAAATGGTTAGTTTTAGACATTAGACAAAGTCAGCAGAGTAATCTAGCAAAGGAGGGAAATAAAAAAAAGTGAGCACTACAATGGTAACAGTTTTCTGTCTAGTGTCACTTTCTGGATTTTGAAGCAGAGAGGGATACCTTAGATAAAAAATTAGCCATCAGAGTTCTGGAAGGTTAAAAAACCTGAAATTTATAGGGTCCAGTACTGGGGATAACAGAGCTATGCAGAGAGCTCTTGAAATCTACATGGGGCCCCTTTATGTAGTTGCTAAAACTAAATTGTACACACATAAGGTTGAAACTCCACATGACAGGTTAAAAAAAAAAATGACCAATGAGCTCTAGTCTTTACAATATGCAGAGTTTACAAAGAACTAGAAGACACTTGTACTCCATCCAGCTGGCATGGAAAAACCTTAGTGAGTGTCTGGGACAATATGATGAGACCCTGAAAGTTTTTGCCTTAATGGTAAGGCAAAACTCAGATTAGATTAGGTCTACAGTGGACTCACCTAACAACACTTTAAAACAAGCTCTAAAATTCAAGCTGACTTGTAAGTTAATTAATGGCTTTCTAAAACAGATTTTAACACTTTTTAACACTCCATACAGGAAGACAACAAAATCGGGATACTCAGCAACATAATATTCATTATGTTCAGCATTCTATAAAATGTTACCTGCTGTGCAAAGAAAATATAACCAGGAGAAAAAAATCAGTCAATAGAAATAAAGATATAAGTACCAAAGGCAATATAACTTGGAGAAACTGATATTAAAACCATTAGAATTATGCTTGAGAATTCAAATAAAAAAATAGATTGTATAAAAAATAATAAAAAGGAACTTCTCGAGCTAAAAACAGAGTATTTAAAGTGAAAATAAAGTCACTGGATTAGATTCACAGGAGATTTGCACTGAAATAGAAAAAATCGGCAAAGTTTGGGACACAGCAAACTAGACACAGAAAGAAAAAAAAGAAAAAGAAAAAGAAAAAGCAAACAAGCAAGCAAGCTCGAGCTACATGGGCTTGTGGGAGGATATTAAGCAATCAAACACATGTATAATTGAGGTGGGAGGGAGCAAGAAAATGTTTGCATAAGAATGTCAAAATTTTCCAAATTTGGTGGAAGAAAAAGATTTTAGAAGTAACAGCTCTTTAAATGATACCTTTAATTATAATCAGGGAGAAAGTATTACCAATACATGCATTTGATGAAAGACTTGCCTCCAGAATGTGTAAAGAATTCTTACCACCCCAAAATAAGAAGTCCAATAATAAATGGGCAAAGGATCTAACCAGACACTTCACACACACACAAAAGGTATAAATGGTCAATGCCATGTGAAATGATGCTCAACATCATTACCACCAGGGAAATGCTAATGAAAAATACAGGGAGCTATCACTACATACCCACCAGCAGAGTTAAAATTCGCAAGACAGTATCAGTGTAGGTGAGAAGGTGGGACATGTGGAACTTTTAGACATTGATGGTAAGAATGTAAGATGGTAAAACCATTTTGGAAAATAGTCTGGCAGATTTGTGTAAGTGCAGATTGACGTTTACCATCTGACTTAACAATTCCACTCTTAAATATTTACCCAAGAAAAATAAAACCTCACAAAGACTTGTATATGAATGTTCACAGCTTATCCACAATAGCCCCCAAACCTGCAAACAACCTAAATGTTCACCAGCTTCTGAATGAATAAACACCGCAGTAGGCCACACAGCTGGATATTATGCTAGCAATGAAAAGAACAAATGACTGATGCCCACAAGAATTTGGTGAAATTCCAAAGCATCATGCTAAGAGAAAGAAGTCAAACAAAAAGATATCACACTGTCTGAATGCATTCCAATGAAATTCTAGAAAAGGTACAACTAACGCATAGTTACAAAAAGATCAATGGTTGCCTGGGCCTGGGGATGGGAGAGTTACTGATTGCAAAGAGGAATGAGGAACTTCTTGGAATGAAAGAAGGGTTCCAGATCTTGATTATGGTGGCAGTTACACAGCTGTACACATTTGTTACAACATACCAAACACTGTATTTAAAATGCATGTACTTTACTGTAGGTAACTTATATCTCAATAAATTGGATTTTTTTTTTAAGTGTCCTTCAGATTCAGTCCTTCTCCATTACACTTCTCTCCACCTGCAAAATGACAGTTGTAGTCTAGGACAGTATAATTTGTCTTCTTTGCTGTTTCAGGAGCCTTCACCATGCTCTCCCATTTTTTGAACAGAAAGGGAGACGGGTTTAAAACACTGTTCTTCAAACTGCAGAATGTAACTCTTTACTGGGTCATAAAATCGAAACCAGAATTGTTTTATGCAATGGAAGTGAAATATCAGAATGTCCTATGCACAATAAAGTATGTTTTCATAAAACTTAAAAGAGTATATGTGTGTGTGTGTGTGTGTGTGTGTGTGTGTGTGTATTGGGTAGCTATGCGAAATATTTCTATGAGTCGAAACTGAAAAAAAAAAAAGGTTTCTGCTCCAAATACAAAGTAGATTATGCTTAAAACTATCCAATGGCTTTCTACATCACATAAAAGCCAAACTCTATACTGTGGGATCTAAGGTCACCTTTATAATTACATTCTAACAAATACGGTCCCTGCCTTCTTCCCCAGCCTGGCCTTGCTTGGCTTTCCCCTTCACTCATAGCACTCCAGCCTGTCATCCTGTTTGCTGTTGCCCAGACACAGGAAGATCCTTTCTGCTTTCCAGTTTCTTCATTTATAGCCCATTGTGTAAAAGTCCTGCCCCAGCTTTCTGAATGGTTCCTTTTCTTGTCAGTTTTGTCTCTACTCAGACATCACCATCTCAAAGACACCTTCATGAGCTACTCTGTGAATTAGCCACCACTGCTAGGCTAGCATTTTGTTTTACATCTTTATAGCACTTAGGTCTATGGAAAATTAGCTTCTTCATAGTTAATCTGATGACTGTCACCCTCTTCTCCTGAAATGGACTGAAGTTTCGTATGAAGATGTACTTTTTTGACCTTCTGGTTGGACACAACCCCTACAACTCAGTACTGCTTTCCACCCAAAGCATTTCACATGTTGACATTATTGCCTGGGCCTCGGGGCACCTTGTTTTGGCATACACTCATAAGTCCTAGCTATCAGAATAAGAGACTATCACTAATTTGTAATTATTACCAAATGAAGATACAAGTTCCTAATAAAATTGAAACACATTCATTCGTTCATTCATTCACCCATTCATACACAGTAGCCCAGGAAATGTTTATTGAGTGCCTAATATGTGTCTCCCTTAAAAGGGATAAGGAAGTAGGTCATGGAGATATTTGACCCATAAGTTTCTAGGCAGGGAATAAAGTACAAAGGTCCTGAGAGTGGCATCCTGGTGTATTCAAAGACCACAACCTGCTAACCTAGCTAGAGTACAGTACCAAGGAAAACAGAAGTAGGAGGTCATATCAAAGTGGCAACCAATAGCCTGGTCAATCATACAGAGCCTTCTAGGCCACTGTATGACTAAGACTTTGATGCTGAGTGAGTCTGGCAACCAGAGGAAGGTTTAAGTCGAGGAATGACCTGATCTGACTTAAGTTTTAAAATGTCCGCTTTGGGCTGTGAAAGAATATGCCCTAGAAAGACAAAAGAGGAGGGTACCACAATCCTACAGATGGAGATGAAGCTCCCTGGGCCAGGCCCCACAGAAATAAAAATATTAGAAGTTGATCTCATTCTGGTTATATTTTAAGGATAGAGACAACAGTAGTGCTAAAGGATTCAAGGTCTGCAGAGCAAAGGGAAAGGTGAAGGCTGGAGATTAAAAAAAAAAATGTGTGAATATTTATCATCAGAATGGTATTTAAAAATACAGGTACTGGATAAATCAACCACAAAGGAAATATCCAAAGTGGAAAGATAAGAGAGATGAGGAGAAGCGTCCATCATATACATCTAAAGGTTTCCATTTCTATCATGTGGAAGCAAGAGTGATACTAGAGCAACCTGGTATCATCGATTATTACAGGTGGAAGACACTGAAGATATCCCCTGCCAAATGATGAAGCTCAGTGCTAGAGAAAGAAGTGACTTTGTAAAAGACACACAGCTACTTACAGCAGAGCCTGGATGTGACAGGGCCCACCCAACCATCTGAGCTGTTCACGCCTATATGATAGACCTCTCATGGTAACTTTTAAACACCGTCAACATACAGAGAAAGAAGTCTGTAACCTGCGGTAGGGAATCCACACTGAATATTTGTTGAATGAATACAAAGTTATGACCAGTCCATAAAGTACAGATTTCTCTCAAAGCCCCCATGAAAAGCAGCACAGAGTTTCTACAATCAGATGTCCTCAGTTCACTAGGTAGGCACATGACCTTGGACAAGTTTTTTAACTCTTTGTCTCAGTGTCATCATCTCTAAAATGAGCATAACAATCATTACCTAGGTGTCAAGTTGTGGCCATTAAATAGGATAATCTATGAAAAATGCTGACAACAAGGCTTGGGGTAGAGTAATTCACAATAAGGGTCAGCAGTGATTATTTCTCTACCTTGTGCCAAATCTGGGCAGCTGCCTTGCCCTTTGCTGTTAGATATGATAGCTGTAAAACAGGGGATGGGGAGATGTACATAATCACCATTTCACACGACACTGCCACTCTGTCTCCATTTAAAATGTATAATTTACACATTTTACACTCACAAGTTAGAAAGCGAAAGAGGTGAATATAATTACATTTTGAGGAAAAAATTTTTAAATAGAATCATCACTATCTTTCCTCAAGAACGTCATAAAGTGAAATACACATTTTAAATACTCACAAAGAGAAACTGAAAAGCATATGACAACCAACTACAATGGAAGTGCAGAGAAATCTATAGGATTGATTGATTGATTGATTGGCATACATACCATGAGCAGAAATTCATGTAAATGGCGATATATAGAAAGAATATCATAAAATCTTGAACAAAGTTGACAGGAGAAGGTCATACAAAAGAGTGGAGAATTTTGTTCCCACTTCTCTCAAGTGTCTGGTCTTCTCCAAAGCCCTCTTCATGTCAGACTTGCCACTTTCTTCTTTGACCCTTGTAATAATACACTGTGATTATTTGTTCAACTATCTTCAAGTAACCATGTGCTCCTTAGAGGAAGGACTGGATCTTCAACATTAGAATACCTTATCAATTACCAAAGAATTCATCAATATATTTTGGTCACACCTCATCACTAAAACAATGCTTCACTTCCAGAAGCCTTCAGTTGTAGAGACAGGAAAAGCCCTCCTCCATCATATGCAGTCCTGAGCAGACTATGGTGTGGGGGTTAAGACTCAGAGCCTGGAGTCAGTCTGACAAGACAAAAATCCAGCCATTCTTGAGCTATGTGATAGGTGTGGGGGGCAAACTAATGTCCCATCACTGTAAAATGGGCATGCCTGAGAGATGAAGTGGATAGAAGACAGAATAAAATCAGTTATGCAGAGGATTTAGTTTCTAGTCACATAGGAATCATCCAATGAATGTTAGCCATTATTCTGAGAAAAGGATAGTTAAGGAACTGCACAAATAAGCAGGAAAAAGATAATTCTAGAATATCCTATCATTTTGAGTTCACAAGGTTTCTAACCATGAGGTTTTTAAAATTTTATCAATTGTAATTAATCTGAGTAAAGGTTCTCTAATACTAGTTCCAGTTACTTTTTTCTACTCTTTAAAAAACCCAAACTGTACATTCTCTAATTATATGTTAAAAATGACTATGCAACTACCCTTGGGGGGGTAATCTATATTCAATTTTTGTGCAAAGTCTGACCAAAATTAAAAATGTTTAAACCTATAATTTTGAAAAATAATAAACTTCATACCTCTGGAGCACATTAGAAACATGACTGAGAAGGCTCACAAGATGAACAGATGAACAAATCATTTCAATCCTATCAAGCTATCATTTCCCTAAAGCAGTTTCCTCTCCAAATTATGAAGCCTGACACAGTCCCTACAGATGGGCTTCAGTGAATGCACTCAATTGAGGAAGGAAGGAGCAAGGAAAGTGTCTGCCAGCCAGGTGATCTATACCTCAATCTCTTTGGGGGTCTGTATACTACCACACCTTTCATTGCAGGTAGCCAGGGTTGGAGTAACTCTAAATCAGAAATACCTTTTCTCTAAAGATGTCCTTATCTTCTCTTATGTATTACAGATGGTACATAGTAAATAGTAAAAGTAAAACACGTTTCAGAATGCCCTAAAAATGGAGGGACAATACGACAGATAGACTACTTTTATTACAGAATCACTTTTCTTATAATTTAACTGGACATATTCATATTTTACTTACAATTATCCTCAATTTTGTTTTAAAGATATAAGTAAAATATGATCTAAAAATTGGTATACTGTCACTTGTTACTAAAACATAGGATGAAATAGAAAAGCCTAGTCGATCGACTCTTTACATATGCTGTTTGCCTTCCATTTTCTGTTGTTTTATAAAAACTTAAATAGTGGGACGCCTGGGTGGCTCAGTTGGTCATGATCCTGGGGTCCTGGGATCGAGTCCCGTGTCAGGCTCCCTGCTCAGAGAGAAGCCTACTTCTCCCTCTCCTGCTTCCCCTGCTTGAGTTCCTTCTCTCTCTGTCTCTCTGCCAAAGAAATAAATAAAATCTTATAAAAAAATAAATAAAAACAAAAACCTAAATAGTATAAAAATTTTAAGGCATTTATATAATTTTACCCCCAATATCAATATCATCAGAACTAAGAAACTTACTGGTTTACCTCCTAAAAATACCACTAATGGATAATAAGACTGATAATTGGCAAGGTTGATAACATAACTTTGGAAGTTAAAAGTTGTATACACAGGTTTTGGACTTACATTTTTTAATCAAAAGTACTTGCGTAATGGGGTGCTTGGGTGGCTTAGTCAGTTAATCATCTCATCTGACTCTTGGTTTTGGCTCAAGTCATGATCTCAGTGTTGTGGGATCAGATTGAGCCCCGCAGTTCCACTAGGGCTCAGTGAGGAGTCTACTTGTCCCTCTCCCTCTGCTCCTCCCCCTGCCTCTTTCTCTCTCTCTTTTTCTGCCTCTCAAATAAATATATAAAAATCTTAAAAAAAAAATACTTTAATAGATCTTCGTTTACATGTGTGTCTCTGCAAAGTATATCATATACATCATACTTGGTATCCATGTTCCTCATAAGATTGTGGGAAAGTTTAGTTTGTTAAAAAAGAGATGACCAAATAATCCATGATACAAAATATAATTTTTCATAAGACCCAAGTGGCAAGGTCTACTTCTCATTTTTGACACTCATTTCTGTGTAATAGCTGCAGTAAACATTAAGCAAACCATATGGAGAAGTCATGCTTAATGATTTTCTTTCTTCCACAAAATAACTTTATACATCTTTTCCTTTAAACTATTAAATCTATTATTCATTTTTAAAAGCTAGATTAGATCATAGTTCCATATATACACATACTTATGAAAACAGTGTGTTAAAAACTAACAATCTTACATAATTAAAGAAACTTGGAGGAATATCCAGTCATTTTTCAGAAGACCCTTTTTTCCAAAATGGAAGCCATCTATTTAATCAGATTAAATAGAAAGGAGAAAAACCTAAGGAATTTGTGGTATTTTTTGGACATAAGCCAATAAGTTTCTCAGTTCAGGTGATACTGACATATGGCATAGTATTACATAAATGCCTTAGAAGTTTTACATCATTCATATGTTATAAAACAAGTGAAAATGAATGACTAAAGGAAGAGATGCCACTTTGATATGATTAAAAAACACTGATCAAAAGCCACAATGGGCTATTCATACATTCACATTTATATGCAATACTATATTGAAATATATTTCATTTATATAATTATAAATGTACAGTATATAAACATATATATAAGATATTTAACAAATGCCACCTCATTTAAATAGCAACTTTGTGTAAAGGCACTTTTCCTCCTTCAATTGGTTTACTACCTAAAATTGATGAAAGTATAGATGGAATCAAATCAGACTGTAAAACTAACCCCAAACCTTGACCAATCAGATAAGATTGATACAACAAGTTTATATAGTCATAAGGAAAATCAAACTTCTTAAAAAATGAAAACATAGCTTTAAATCTCTCAAACTATTTTTAAAAAATCAAAAAACACCAGAAACATTTTCAAAAGTAAAAAGGACATGGACACCCCTTATCACACATACTTGAAATCACAAGGTCCCCGATCTACTCCAGCATAGAAACCAGGGACCCAAGATAAATCAGATAGGTCATGTAATCATGGGCCTGGGTCTCCTGACTTCCAGCCCAATGCCCTTGGCATATAACTGTGCGTAACATTAATCAATGGTCAACCAATGCTTATGTCTTTTCCTGTAATGTTCTGCTTCACTACCTTCATCTATACCCATAATGTCTATTCTCAGTGCCAGAATAGCAGGTCACTTTATATCAGAGTATGACAAACAAGGCTTAAAGTAATGATTTCTTTAGTTGTGAATAAAATTCATTGATAAATAAATGGCTATCAAATTGTAAGATTTGGAGAACAATAGTTTTTCTGATAAGAAAATAAACTTTGTAAATATGAGTCCATAATATCTGATTTCCTATCCTATAATAAAAAAAAATTTATAAAATGTGGACACTTTCTTACTATATGTAAATATGTATAATAATTTATGAAAAATATAGTTCTACTTTAAATACTACATTCTTCCTTTTTTATTTTGAAATAGCAATGACTATCTCAAATAAAAAAATAAATATATAAATACTTTGTAAATGGCAAAATGGTTTATGCTATTTGTTATCATTAGTCTTTGTTAAGTCTATATTAAAGCAAAGGCATCAGCATACAATTAAACAATGTGTGTATGGTGGTGGGTGGAGGTGGGGTGGGGTGGAAGGCTTAAGGGCTGGTGGTGGAGCTAGTTGCTAGGGAATGAGACCAATACCAACCTGGATACCCGCTGAAACCGAGTCCCACTATAGGATAAAGGTCTAGATGAGAAAACCAAAATGGGGAATGAGGGCTTAGACCCAAGGAGGGCAGAGTAGGAACAGGAAATGAAAACCACCAACAGATGTAAAGTGGAAGACAAGTCGCAGACCCATCCTGGTAAATTCACTTCATCTGAGGAGTCAACTGCAGGAACAATATCTGCTAATGTGTGCAGTTTTGTTTTGATGGATCTCTTCATAACTGAGCTTTTGTTGCGTTAGCCTAAGGTCAAGCTCTTCTTAAACTGGCCACTCCTTCATTCCCCAGGGCATCTGCACGTAATCTAGAACACTCCATGAAACATTTCAAAGATCAATTTACTCTCTACCTCCTGAGAAGAAACTTATAAAACCAATAAATCAAAGAAGTCAAAATAGCTGTTGATCTGTAAGCTGTCATTATTTATGGCTACTGCTCATTCCTCTATAATTTATAAAATAAGTGACACACAAATTCATTCTATCAAAATCATAAAGATCAATAAGCCCAATACAGATAATAGTATTCAGAATACAGAACTATTAGTATAGTGCACAACTAGGAATCAAGTCTGTACCATATTAAAGATATACTGGCATTGAAATGTACGAATTTTCATCATTAAAACAAATCAGTGCTGTTTAGTTTATATCAACACCTCCTTAATGATTCAGATATACGGAATAAAGATTTCAGAAATTCCAAATTCTCCGGTCAATACCAATTTACCCCAGCCAGACCCAGATATAAAAATGCCAATGAATTAAGTAAGAAATATAAATTCAACGTATACCTTAAGTCAAGTTCAGAAAGCTATTAGAAACCACATGTGTAATGACGGGTACCTTAAAATGGAGAGCAGCAATGTATTTTGTTTTCAGATAATCCTGGCTAATAAAGGACCTAAATTTAGATGCTTATGACAAAATATTCATTCCCTGCCCCTTGATTTGCCTGCTGACCTCTATTTGTCTGCCTTTGCCCCTGATGGGTCCTTAAAATTGTCTTGAAATTTGGCACATTTGGCCGGATGACGAAACCGTGTCCAGGCTTCATGCCGCCCTTCTGGGGACCGGAACTGCCTATGTTCTTTACTTATCAGTTGGCTAGAATTCATGCTTAGATGTTTATCAGCCCAGATCCAAGATGGCTTCATGGTACCACCCACCTGACTCTACCCAGCCACAGAAAAACGCACCGGTGTTGGTTCCAATCCAGGCTAGTCTCAATTTCAACTTGTTTGCTGAGATTTTATGATCTGAATTTGGAGCTCACAGTCTTATAATCAGTAAATTGCCCTTAAGCCCTGACCATTGTGAATTAATGCCCCTGATCAGTCAGCCCATTTAGGGTCCCAGCATGTTTCAAATGATCCCTTGAGATATTTTTAAGAAAATTCAGTAGCATTAAACCACAGACTCTCATATAATTAACCCTGATTTTGACTATAAGAAGACATGTTACACAAAAGTAAACAGGTTGAAAAAAATGTATTCGGTCACTTGGGGAGACAGCTGAAAATCAAATTTCAGTAGATGCTATCCATTCCACACTAACTATTCACTTGTTGAATGGTAAGCTTTTTTTTCCCCCTTAAGTGGTAGTTGGCTTAAAGCCACCATCCCCATTAGCTACATAGTTGGTGAGAAACAGTGGAAATTTTTTTTGTCCTGCTTATCTAGAAATCCTGCTCTCCCTGAGCTAGTCATTTGTGAGTCAATGGTTTTTATTTATTTATTTTTTTTTTTACTCACCTATTGCCAAAGCCCTTTGTTTCAATGACAGAAAAGAATTTTCTAAATTCTGTTCAATGCTATACCTCCAAACCAGAATTTAGTATACTATTTATATTTGGAAGTTCATAAAGCCAAGTGCAGCTGGAATTTAAAGTTTTAACATTATACCTGACTCTACAAAGGGTTCCACTGTTAATGTTTGTCCACATCTTCCAGGAAGGGATCCAGATTAAGTCACATGGTAATACAGAAAGAATAATGGCTTTGACCAAAATGTGGCCTGAGTATGAATCCTAGCTTTACCACTTAACTTTATAATTTAAACTACCATTTAGGCTAAATTCATCCACAAGTCCATCCAATCATTTATTCATTCAACTAACACTGAATGGATATTGACCATATTTGAAGTACTTTGTAGGCACTCGGGGATAAAGCATGAACAAAAAAGACAAAAATCTCTGCTTTGTTGACATTTGTATTCTAGAGGAATTGAATGGACAAGTAAGTAAAAAACGCAACGTGTCAGATGGTGATAAGGTTTATGAGAAAATGTAGCTGGAAAAGAGATTAGAGAGGATTGGGGTGGCTGATAAGATAATAAAATGATACTTACGCAGAGACCTCACAGACATGGGAGAAGGGAATCTAAGTATAAACGGGAGATAAACCTTTCAGGGGGTGGATGTGTATGACTCCCAACACAGAACTGTGCTTTGAGGGTCTGCAGAGGAGTGAGAGAGAGGAAAGGAATCCAAGCAGAGGTCCACGTGGGTGGTGACCCTAATGGCATTGAGCCCCGTGAGCCAATAAAGACAGGCTTTACTGAAAGTCACACGGGAAGTCAATGGAAGGTTGGAGTGGAGGAGTGGCGTGACCCATGTAAATTTTCAAAAAACTGCTCTGGCTGCTATCTGAAGAAAGAAATGTAAAGAGACAAGTGAACACAAATGAAGATTTCTTCAAGCCTGTGCCACTCATCAGCATGAAATTAGAGAAGGTGGTGAGCAGTGGTTAAAGCATGGATTATTTTGAAGATTCGGCCAAAATGATTTGCTGGTGTGCTGGATTTTAAATGGAAGTCACTTATCATGGAGCCAAAAACTTAGAAAATGATAAAGCGCAATTCTTTCTACATTTCCACATGCTTGTTGTGTATACCCTGGCCAATTATCCTGGATCTGAGTACCCTAACACACATTTTAACAGGTCTTTTAAGGAAGATTATGCAAAATGACACATAGACAAACACAATGAACTGGTGTCTGGGTTGCCTGAAGGACCCTACGTTATGGGAATGTGAAGAGAGGAATTAGAGTGACCTTGAAACCATGCCAGGTCAAAGACGCCCATGCCCTTTCAAATGGTACCAGTCCTGAGTGAAAGATGTGTGTGTATGTTTGAGGGGTAAAGGCAGAAGCAGCACCATTCTTGTATCCAGAGGAGTGGTCCAAAACCCAGTTGGGAAAAAAAAAAAAAGAAAATAAGATATGAGAGTCTACAAACTGCTGCTTTGCTTTTAAATTCTGTTTGTATCTATAACCACAATCCCTCCAGTAAACAGAAAGGGTGCAGAATGAACTTTTGCCCACACTTTAGCCCAGTAAGCATATATATACTCTTAACATTGGTGACATTTTCTTTAACCCACTTCAATGGATATGACAAATTCTGGTAATGTGACTTAACATTCCCTTCTCTTTTAAGTGTTTCCTACCACCTTATACTAACCTCTAACCATATTAGTTGCTAAATTTTACCAATCCCACAATCAATCTTCCAAACTTGCTTGCTGGTTTCAGCAACTGTTTTACATACCTCTGTAATCCACCCTTGGCCATCATCCCTGATGATTCAATATCATGTTACTAGGCTTTTTTGCCCTCCAGAAGCAGTCCTTCAATGCCTACAAGTCAATGACCTCCCACATTCGTCTCCACTTTAGCTACTTATAAACACCTACCTGGACCTTGTCAAACTGGTTATTAATCAACCCATCCAAGATTAAACTCTTAGTAGACCCTCTCTAAATACAAGATCTTATTTTTATCACTTCAGAATCCACATTTCCACTGAACATTCTGCCTGAACTATAGGCTATAGGCCCCTTCTGGTTGTCATGTTTCATTAGACAGCCAGGAATCCATGATCATCCTTTCAGAGGATAATCTTACCAATAAGAAAGAATGACTTTTTCCCCCTCATTTCTCTTGCATATTTCCATTTCCTCCCCAGGGACAATCTCTGCTTTGCAGACACACATAATCATATTTCCCCAATCCTATAAACAAACAAATCTGATATTCTTCCACTGATGGCTCCGTACCACCTCTGGCCATTTAAACTAGCCTGACCTAACTGCAACCATCATACACCTGCTGGTCTCTGAAGGTGGCCAGCAAACACACTAGTGTTTACAGCAACTGCTTAGATACTCAGAAGCTACAGCACCACTCATTCCCATAAGCAATTTGGACTTTGTATCTGAACTTGTCTCCTTCAGAGGTTTAATAAAACCAAACTAGGTCTCTTCTGACGGACCTCACTACCTTGTGCTGCTTTAGCAGAAGTCCAAAAAGCAGTCCCTTTTCCTAGCCATGTAGCCAGTTTCCTTTACAGGCTATACAACCTCTCACCAAATGATGAGTTCATCAATGATAATTTGTGCAAATTCATATGACAGGTCCGTGGCCTAGTCTACAATGAACCCAGTCTCCTGATATCCAGCCCAACACTTTCCTTACCATATCCTGCATTCCCAACACTGATTTCAGCACCTAATAAGGTCTTCTGATAGTGATAAAAAGGACTATGACAACCAATGCATAGAAGAAACTAGTATATAATGGGTCTCCCTGTTTCTGAGATGACAGAAAAAGACAAGTAATTGGTGAACAATTTCTAAATGTTATTATGTGTGTGTGTTTGTGTGTGTGTGTATGTGTGTATGCACAGAGACAATGCTGTGTGATTTCGGAAAGAACTAACATTGTCACCTCTTTTATAATTATCATGCCATATTTAAGTTAAATACCACAAGAATGGCTGCTGTGATGTTTCCTAAGAAATCATTTTAAGGCACAAATGCAGCAGTGAGTAAAAGAAAAACACAATCAGTGTTTGATCAAAGGCCATGGTCTTACATTAAACTATCATTTGTTTAAAGATACAGCTGTAAGAAAACTCAATGGTCATGACATCTATCTAACTTCTAGAGGTAAAAATGAAAGGTTTACTTTTTATGAATTGCTGTCAATGTAAATTAAGGAGAGACCTTCCTGAAAGAACCACTCTGGAAAAGAAATACATGTTCAGTTGAAGTGAAACAAACCATCCAGTTACCTCTTGTTGAATAAATATGGCAAAATTTACATGGATAGTACCAAAGGGATAAAATCACTTGCTACATATCAGGCACATACATAATCCGAGTTTAAAATGAGCGTAAGTTATCAGTACTGATGCGGGTAAAATTACAAATTACTTTTTTTCTCAGAATTTTTCTAATGTTTTAACGTAACTATAACTTGTAGTAGTAATGCTTAGGTAATTTTTTTTGGCTAATGATTAGACAGCCCACAAAGTAAGTTCTAATGTAAGTATTTGTTTTTTTTTTTTTTAAGACTTATTTATTTATTTGGCAGGGGTCAGAGATGAGGGAAGAGGATTGAGGGAGAGAAGAATCCTAAGTCTACTCCTCTCCGAGTATGGAACGTAACAGATGCTAGGCTGGATCTCATGACCCCAAGATCACATTCTGAGCCAAAATCAAGAGCTGGCCGCTTAACCAACTGAGCCACCCAGGCACCCGAGGTTTTGGCTTTTTCTAACCCCAACAGAGAATTGATGTTAGGTTTTATATTTGGGAAAATTCTGGAAAAAAAAAAAAAAGTAGATAGTATTTTTACACAGAACAGCTTCATAGAGAATAAAAAGTACAGAAAAGTGCTTTTCAAAGATTAAAATTAGAAGGAACTCATCATTTAATTGTCTGGAAATTACTGCAAACAAGAGCAATGAGGGAGTACACCAAACTAGTGCTATTTTGTACGAAAGAAACGCACTACAATACTTTCTAAAGGTCTGTTTTACAGCCAAACTATATTTAACTACCCAATAAAATCAAATGATATGTTTCCACCTTATTTTCTCAAAATATCTTAAACCCACTATGTCTAAAACCAATTCTTGGATCTTTCTTCCCAAACTTGCCAGCTTTCGGAGTTCTGACTCTCCATGCACGACACACAAGTTAGACACCTACGAGTTGTCCATTATAACCCCCTCTGCCTTACACCCCATTAACAATAGAACAGTGAATGTCGTCATTTTTTACCTCTAAATTTTATCTTTCTCTCACACCTTACACTTTTCTCTCTCATCACCACCATCCTGGTACAAAGCTATCATATCCTCGACCGTCAGGTAAACTGCAGGAGCCTCCTGACCTGTATTCCACAACCATTCTTCCTGTGTTAAGTTGAGCACATTCTATTTGTGGCAGGCACAGAGCCAGTGGAAGGATACAGGGTTTGAGACTCACACCACTAAACACACATTTACATTCCTGATGTGATTTCACTCCAGGTGTTCAAAACCCGGAAGACTTGGCAGATTTGGGGGTGTAGATGTTAGGGTGACTTTCTGAATTGGTAGAGGATCATCTCACCAGCTCTAATTCGTCAAGTACTAGAAATCCTAGAACCAGATGCACAGGCTGAGTCAAGTAACAACCCAGCTTTCTATCCATCTACTCTCTCCAAATTTTTACAATGAAAACTTCATACAGACCAAAAAAAAAAAAAAAAAAAATTGAAAGAATAGTGCACCACTCAGATGTTCTCATAAGTTCCACGATTCTTTCAGTGTTTACTTGTCTTTATTTCTAACTAGTTGTATTTATAATTGCTGTTAAATCATGTGGAAGTCGGTGGACATCTCAGCCTTCTCCTTCTCATGCCATCTCCTAAGAACACTTTGCTTATCACTGATGATATTAACAATACCATAAAATCTTCTAATATACCCAATGTCCCCAAGAAAGTCTCTTTTTTTAGTTTTTTTAAACCAATATAAATGAAGTTTTGTTTTTTTAAAGATTTTATTTATTTATTTGACAGAGAGAGAGATCACAAGTAGGTAGAGCAGCAGGCAGAGAGAGAGGAAGAAGAAGGCTCCCGGCTGAGCAGAGAGCCCAATGTGGGTCTTGATCCCAGGACCCTGAGATCATGACCTGAGCCGAAGGCAGAGGCTTAACCCACTGAGCCACCCAGGTGCCCCATGAAGATTTTTTTAAAGATGTTTCGCTGTTAAATCTCTTTAATCTATTTTAATATTAAACAAACTCATCATCTTTTTAACCCATGCTAACCAAATTTCTAAAACATCTAGGCCAGAAGTCTTGTAGAATAAACCACCTTATGCTGTTATTTAACTGGTCCTCCATTCTTACCTTCTCCACAAACTCAGAGTGAGATCTAGAGGCTTGATTATAGTCAGGTTCAACCTTTTTTTTCCTTTTGCATAAATCCTGCACAGGTGGGGCTAGGAACTTCGTATCATATCACATGCAAAGCCTCCAATATTAGGTTATAGTCACATCATAAGTAAAACTAAGTTTAATCCCTTGGGTGGAAGAGTAACCCTCCATTAGGAAGTTAAAATTTTCTTCTGTAATGAGCACTTGGCGCCTACTACTATCGCTTTGGTTCCATACAAATATACTATTCCCCAGCAGATGTTCATGCAATGGTTTTAGCACCCATTAACAATATTCCAATCAGTTATTAAATCAAGAATTAAGGAAATGATGACTCTCTGTCATTCCTTCTCCTTTTTTTTTTTTTTCTGTAAAGAAGAGCTTTTCTCCATATCATTCCTACCGCAAAGCGTCACTATGGATTCATGGGTTTTAACTTCTTCCATTTGGGTTACAAGAAACCATAATCATTACTCTGTATACTTTATGCCTCTATCCCATGATCTATAGAGCAGCCAAAGGCATATTTCCTAAAAGCAAATCTTTTTCTCAACCTCTCTTTCTATCTCTCTCTCACACACAAACATTCACACACACATTTTAACACCCGAAGAGTTTCCCAGGGCTCTCAGGATAAAGGAAAACAACAATAACAACAATGACCTTAACTTAGCCTACAAAGGCCTGTGCTTTGGCCCCTGCTCACCTGGACAGCTTTGCTCCCCTGAAAGCTCGCTTTGCTCCCAGGCCCCATCTATAATGCACCACTCTCCCCCCTCCCACACTGTGCACACTACTCCCTGACCTGAATTTTCACCCCACGCACCTCTGCCTGCTTATCTCCAGGCATCAGTATTAGTCTTCAATTAATCCCTTTCTCGGAGAAACATTTTAACTACTTATCTGACTTGGCAGAACCTAAAACAGATTTTATACTTATTTGCGTGGTTATTTGCTTTATCCCTCTTTGACCAACTTGACTATAAGCAACATGAGGGCAGGAACAGAATCTGGTTTTTTTAACCAGGCACAGTGCCTAGAACATAGATGCTCAAGAAATATCTGTTGAATAAATTAATAACTCAACCTGAAGCATGGTGTTACTAATTATTTTTATACACCTTTGGAACTCTTTAGAGATAGAATGGAAGTCCCTGTAAAAATGTCTAAACTAGCAATCAAAGATTCCAAAAATTATTGTTGAATCCATCTATAATTCACTAAAAAAGTAAAGCAAAGCCTTAAGCGTACAAGGGCATACTGCTGAACCACTGCTGCAGTTCTTCATAAAAAATAATAATAATAATAATAATTTTAGTAATCTGGAATCCATGGGCTACAACTTGAAAAACAGAAATGCAGAAAGACCTCTACCAGATCATAAGTCATGTCTAAAAAGAACTTTTTTTTCTTCTGTGGAATACAGAATTCCTTCTTAGAACAAATATATTGTGCCACAGCAAAAGCAGTATAAAATGGTCAATTAGAGCTTTGATGACATTCTTACTCTTAAACTTAGCTGAAGTATATTCTGTATTGGGTAGATCTGTATAGAGTTCTACTGCTGGCTGGATTTTGAAATTTCAGCAAAGCAAATTTCTCGATAAAAGATAAATGGATGCTAAAATATTCTTTCCATAGGTACTATTGTAACATGAATGCTAATACTCTTTATCCTGCGAAGAACGTAACAGAGCCTTAATGAAAGGAACCTTAATAAAACAGACTATGTCATAAAGAATTTGGTGGAGGTCACTAAGCTTGTTTTCTTTTTTCTTGCTGAGAGTGATCAGACAGATTGGCAAATGCACACACGAGTAGGAAAACTACTGAAACACAATACAGCTTCTAGTTAGTGCTAAAATGTTCGGTCGTGGTGACATACGCCAACTAGACACACGGCAGCAGGAGAATATATCCAGGCAAAGTCTGCTAATCACAATTACTAATACAATTTCCAGATACCACTCAAGAATAAAAAAAAAAAAATAACCTGCTCTGACACCCTTTCTTATTACTACCAAACTGCAAGCAAACACAGCATGTTGAAAGAAATGTTCCATTCTGGACTGGACTATTTTAAATCCCTAGTTGCAAAACACAGAAGGCTTGAATCTCTTCTCTTAGATACAAGAAGTGTGAAGAAATACTTCCATGAATTCTGTCCCTATGTGCCTTTGAGGCACGCCAGAGACAATTCAGGCTTATAAAACCAGGATAACAGAAACAACAACAACAACAACACAACAAAGATGTTTTGCTTTTAACATGTGCATCTGCTAATACAAATTTCTGTCACGTTATAAGTTGAAGGCTATTACACAGGGTAGGAAATATCCTTCCTAAAGACAGACTCATTGTCACTGAGAAGAACAGCAAACTAGGCTAGAGAACTGTGTGGAGGCTCATTTCTCCTGTTCTTTCTTTGTAATTACACTTAGTGGTCAAGATTGAGTGATAGCTGAGAGCAGTGGAATTTTACCAATTAGAAAGAAAGAGCTCTTTATTGTGTGTGTGTGTGTGTATGTGTGTGTATTATATTATATATACATATTATATATTATATATACCCCACCAGTAAATTTCCTAATCATACAGGATTTTTTTTCAGAAGGCAAGGTAATTTTATTCTCTGCAAAAGTTTTGTCATTACCTATTAATGAAACTCAAATGCAAAGTACAATCTAATCAGATTATAGAATGGGATACTACTCACTACAATTATCATGTTATTTAATTTTCCTTTCCCATATATTCATTACTATTCTACTTTAATAAAAAAGGTGTTCTTGTGAACACAACTGGTTGAAAACAAAGGGAAAAGCATCACAGGGGATAATCTGGGTTAAACACCGTTAGGGCTACAACACTGAGCCAGCAGTCTCCACTTTCACTCCCACATGTTCAATAAACGCTGAAAGAAGAAGTCAGAAAAACGTTCTATGTATAGTGAATAAATACTGAGAGACTATCACCAAGAATCGAAAATCTCTTGGTTAATTAGTAAGTAATTGATTCTTGGTGTTATTTCCTCGAAGTTAAAACCACCACCGCACAGAATTACAGTAAAATTGTATGGTCATTGGTTTCAATCTCCTTTCTGATGCCTAAATCCCCTATTTGTTGGCAAACTCTAACAGAGTTGTCTATCCTTTTTAAAATTTCCACCGGTGGAAAGTGCACTGCCTTTTAAGGAAGTCCATTCTAGCATCTGATAGATTAAATCATTAAGAAGTTCTCATCTCTGTTGTTCTCATGTATCAAGTAGTCATTAAAGGAATATTCTGTACTAGATACTAGGCCAGGTTTCAACATGTCCCTGGCCTTCTTGAGGCTTCCAGTCTAGTAGGACAGGTAAATAAATAATCATAGAAATTGACTACATAAGTACAAATTTTGTTAGGTTATCTGAAGGAAAGCAAAAGATGCATGGCACATGGTAAGTCCAAAATAATTTAACACAGTATTGAATGAATCAGTGGAGATATGAGGAAAGGCTGTAACAAACCAGAGGAGAAATCATTTAAATCGGGGAATCAGGGACAGCTTCTTGGAAGAAGTGATGTTTAAGCTAAGACCTACAGGATGACTAGGAGCACACAGTGACAAGATCCAGAAGAAGGCCATAGGAACTGCATAATGAAACCCTCAAAGTAGGAAAAATCGTAGCACTTTCCATCTCCTAAAATAATATTACAGGTTCAACAGCAGAAGAGGGGGTGGCATGGCTGGTCTGAAAGAAAGCCAAAGAAGTTGTTCGTGCCTCATGGTCATATTAAGGTTATTAAATTTTAGTCTAAATGACATTAGCAATCTACTGAAGAGCTTCAGTCAAGGGGATGAGATGATCCGAGTTTGGTTTTGTTTGCTTGAAAACTGTTCAGTCTGCTTTCCTATAAATGGACGCGCCCCCCGCCCCCCGCCCCGGTGTCTAGGGCTGGAGAGCAAAGGTCTCATTCCTCTTTTTTATGACTCTCCTTCAGGCAACCAAAAAAAAAAAAAAAAAAAAAAAAGAGAAGCTATAAGATCTGAGCAAATACAGTCAGGGTCTCAGGAAAGGCTTCCCTGTGGTGACCACTCAGATACCCAGTACTCTGGGGGCACTGCTGAGTTCCCACTGAATTGTGGTTCAGTCTATAGATCCTCCTGTCCCATGGGTACATGTGAAAGCCTCTCTGGAGGCCAGGACCCCACATGGATAGACTGCCAGGAACTGACAGACCAGTCGTAAGAGAACACAAGTATATGCCTAGAGTTACATCAAAGTGTGACTGGGATAACTATTTTTAGCCATTAAAGGTGACATTTTCCAAAGGACACAAACTTATCAGACAAGCAAGTCCTGGAGATCTAACATACGGCATGGTGACTATAGTTAACGATATGGTATTATATACTTTAAAGAAAATGAATGTTAGAGTGTTCTCACCAACACAACAAAAAATTGTAACTAGGTCAAGTGATAGATGTGTGAACTAACCTTACTGGAGTAACCACTTTGCAGAGTAAACATCTATCAAATCCTCAAGCTCTCTACCACAAGCATACACCACATTTTATGTCAACCGTAATTTAATAAAGTGGGGGGAAAATGATGACATTATTGTGCATGAATTAGGAACTGAACTCCAACTACTTGTTCTATCTTGGACTTCCTCAAAATACCTTAAAAAAATGAAAACTGCTTCAGCCAAAAATCACTAGGGCACAGTGGAAATGCATAGATTTGGAATCCAGATCTGAAAGTATTGAGCAGTCATCCTCTCTCTCGGTTCTGAAAGAGAAATCAAGCCAGCTTCTTGGCTGATCACATTGCGAGGACTCAGCACAGCTGCATAAAAAACACTGTTGCAGTAAAGTAGGTCCTTTCTTAGAAATGGAACAGACAAAGCCTTTCATTTATTATTCATGGTGTCTTGTGCCCATGTCAACTCCTGATTAATAATTAAAATTAATCTCATTACAGAAGATTTCATTACAGGATAATTTAATTAAATGATGAATTGGCTCCCAGATGTTACCTTCTCTGCCATCTTTTAAATAATGCTGATGATGACACAGGGATTCGCTAGGTATCAGTCAGGTCTTAAGAAAGTGAATTATTCATAGGGCTCTACGACTCTGCCAATAATACATTATATTGATCACACATATGCATTATCCTTCTCTAGAGCCACATTTTCCCAAGATTTCTGATGTTTTCACAAAGTTTATGAAGTCCATTGAAAATGTAGGACCACCATTTTGTCAGTCAAGAGAATGCATCCATTTGGTAAAAATGTTAATCCACAAAATTTATTCATTTTATAGGATAAGTATATAAAGAGGTCTCAGAATTGCAAATCAGAAATATCAACTTCAAGATAACAATGAGGAAGAATGTATTAATCATTACAAATGCAAAAAAGAGTTTGTTTATAGAAAATAATCAAACATATTAGGAATGAGACTTCAAAATTTTTTTTGATTTCTTTATATAAAGTAACCAGTAAAAAGAGCCTTTACAAAGTCAATGTTTTTTTTTAAATTTGCCACGAACCAACATAAATCACAATTTTTATACACTTCCAGTTACTACATACGTCACTGTTATAAACACTCCACTCACTGCACTTTGCACAAGATACACATCCTGCCAAATAAACATAAAAAAAAAATGAAATCCACTAACACTGACTTTCAGTGGATGAAAACATTGAAGAGCCACTTCTTCATTTACTTGAGAAAAATCTAGGCTTTTATGAATAACACAGTATATGACAAAATATAGGTCATTCCAAATGTTATCAGCAAAACATACAGGTTTTAATTATTCTACTTGGTTTATTTTAAGGATTCTAATAAAAAAAGAAATACCTGTAAAATCTCAGTCTAAACTGTGGTTTTTATTTCTATTATCTCTAGTGGAGGTCAGATTTTTTTTTTTTTTTTTTTAAGATTTTATTTATTTGACAGAGAGAGAGTGAGAGATCACAAGTACGCAGAGAGGCAGGCAGAAAGAGAAGGGGAAGCAGGCTCCCCGCTGAGCAGGGAGCCTGATGCAGGGCTCCATCCCAGGACCCTGAGATCATGACCTGAGCCAAAGGCAGAGGCTTAACCTACTGAGCCATTCAGGTGCCCTGAGGTCATATTTTTCTTAACTTGAGATTTAGAAAATTGAGTTAGAAATGGTATGTAATTTTCCCTCATAAAGAAATCTATTGCTTTAGTACTTAAAAAAGAAAAAAAAAAACACCTCACTGCAGTAAACTCATGGTATAATACTGAGCTATAATTACAAAGTGATCAACTGTGTTACCATGTCTTTTGTATACTATGTTCATGAACAGCAATATAAATAATAGAATCATAACATCTTGGACGTCGTCACAGTATATCTTGGAAGACATCTAGTCTATCTTCTATCCAATGTATGAATTCCTTAAACATCTAACAAGGAGATACTCTTGATGCATCTGTATCCGTGCAACGCATAAATTTTTTAGGCAGCTTCTTTCATTTTCAAAAAGCTGATAGGGCTAGAAAATCCTCATAGAGATCCTCTCTGAATCACTTGAGATTTTCCACTCTCTTTCTTCCTTTTCTCTCTCCTGCCCACTCCACATTGTTCATTAAATGGGCAAGTTTCCAACTCTGGTCCCACTGATCCACCTTCCCCAAATAGCTCTTGCTCACTCCCTTGCATTCCAGGTATCTCCTCTGCCAACTCATGTCTTTTCTCATTTAGAGCTGATCCCAGACACATCACTCTGGGATTCTTTGACATCGTGTCACCATTCACTTCCACAAAGAATCTGGAATAGCCCTTATGTGGTTTGAACCATGCAATTCATATACACATATACACTGCACTACAATGGCAGGTGTTAAGCAAATAAGACAGAGAGAGTTTGTGGGAAAACACCAGGCCTTCTGAGAAATGCCAGCTACTTAACTCTACCAATATGAACTAGGAACAGTTTTACAAGAAACCATTATGACTACAAATGCAACATAAAATCCATTATGAGCATACACAGTTCCCGCAAAAATAAGTAACAACTCAACCAAGACTGGGTGTTTCTGAGATTTGTTTTCTGAGGTTTTCTATTGATTGATCTCCATGACTTGTTCTTTCATAGTAGACAGGCTAGGTTTTCCAAAACTATAAATTTTTTTTTAGTTTGGAAAAAAATTATCATTTGACTTCAAATTCCTCAGCTAGAATTTCAGCTCATTTCTGAGTTGGTCACGTTGCTATTTTTTGTATTCCTTGTTAGTTGCCTGTAAAAATTTTGTAGTTACTCAATCGGTGTGGGCTCTAGACTGTGAAGGGATTTGTTAGTATATAATAAGACTCTCAGGGTACATAATATTTATACTGGGAGAACAGACATGGGAGGAAAATAAGCACAGGAAAGTTTTAAAACTTTGGAAAGTTTGGATGGTATAAAAACAGACCTAATCATCAAATCACAATATAGCAGAATTAATTGTCACCACTCCAAGAACTAGGAGGGGTTGCTGTTTAAAAGTATTTTGAATCATGGAATACAAAATCAAAAACTATGGTGACGAACATAACCCAATTTTAAAAAAAGTATTTTTAAAAATGTATACAAATAAGTGAAAGACACTTTGAAAACAGACTGAATGGAACTTTCAGTTCAAGTACAAGGAACTTTCAAGTACAAGGAACTTTCCTTGTACTTGAGCAGCCCTCTATTTGTTGAACTGACTGAAATATCCAAGTTTTTGTATTTTGTATCTGATGAGACTTGAACATAAACATTCATTTTTATAAGCTAAATGCTTACCCATAATGGTCTAGTGTCTTCTATAAACCTATAGATTTATCAAAGCAATCCACTTTCAAGATCTTAAAATTCATCAGTATTGGGTCTTAAGAAACAATTCTTGTTTTTTGTTTTGTTTTTTGAGAGAGAAAGAGAGAGCCTGGGAGGGTAGGGGCCAGAGGGAGAGAGGAAAAGAATTTTTTTTTACAATTTTACATATTTATTTGAGAGAGACCACATGTGTAAGCATGAATGAGAAGAGCATGTGGGGGAGGGGCAGAGGGAGAGAGAGAAGCAGGCTCCCCACTGAGCAGGGAGCCCCATGCAGGGATCCATTCCAGGACCTCGGGGTGAATGCAGATGCTTAACCAACTGAGCCACCCAGGTGCCCTGGGAAAGAGAGAATCTTAAGCAAGCTCCATGCTTAATATGGAGCATAACACAGAGCTCAATCTCACAACCCTGAGATCAGGACCTGAGCCCAAATCAAAAGTTGTACTTTCAACCAACTGAGCCACCCAAGCCCCTCAAGAAAAAATTCTTTGTGTGTGTGTGTGTGTGTGTGTGTGTGTGTGTTATTGTGTATATATACAAATATACATACATATACATATACATATGTATACATATACACACATCTGGTATTTCTTACCTATATCTCAATCCATACAATGTCTTTAATTAATGACTACATTTTTAGCATATTTATCAGTGGAGGAATACTATAAACTAATTTTAAATAAGTGACATATGGAAGATAGATTTTATTTCCATACATTTAAAAAAAATTCTCCCTAAAAAAACAGCTTACTTAAGCCAGGTATTTTTTTTCTCTTTATAGAATGCTGATGGGCGGGGCACTTGGGTGGCTCAGTCAATTAAGCCTCTGCCTTCAATTCAGGTCATGATCCCAGGACCCTGGAATCAAACCCACACTGGGCTCCTTGATCAGCGGGGAGCCAGCTTCTCCCTCTAATTGCTGCTCTCCCTGCTTGTGCTTCCTCTCTCTCTCTCTCTCTCACAAATAAATAAACTCTTAAAAAAAAATGAATGCTAATGAGTGCTATCATTTACTGAGCATCTGCTATGTTTAAGATTGCCTATACTTCTCTGAATAAATCCCTACAGCCATTCTATGAAATAGGTAATATTACCCTCATAAAGATAAAGACATGTAAACAAAGATGATATAATTACTTTGCCCACAGTCATACAGCTAGTAATAGTGGAGCAGAGATTGAAATCCATGTCTATCTGACTCCAAGTATTAATAATAACATTTCTTAGGGGTACCTGGGTGGCTCAGTGGATTAAAGCCTCTGTCTTCAGCTCAAGACATGATCCCAGGGTCTTGGGATCGAGCCCTGTATCAGGCTGTCTGCTCAGCAGGGAGCCTGACTCCCCCCTCTCTCTGCCTGCCTCTCTGCCTACTTGTGATCTCTGTCTGTCAAATAAATAATTAAAATCTTTAAAAATAATAATAATAATAACATTTTTGAAGGTTCTAAGTGCCTTGCATGTACTAATTTTATTTAATCCTTACATAACCACCCTACGGAATTGGTTACTCTTAATTGCACTATTTTAAGAATGAGAAAACTAGGCACAGAGAGATAAAATAACCTCCCACTACCGAGATAAAAAACTGGGCTATAACCTCAGATAGTCCAGCTCCTTGATATTCTCTTAGTCTCTGCTCTGAAAGTCTCTAATTTACTTGTTCTTTATCGCAAATGGTTATGTTGACTTTGTAAATGATCATGACCCTTATTAAAAGTCTACCAGTTTGAACCATAAGAAGGTAACAGTAACCAGGAGGAAGTATCTAGGAATTCTTCCTATTTTCCATCCCATCCAGCCTATCACCTGGAAAATGCCCTTCTAGCTGGTCTTTAGGCATCTCATTTTTTCACTCTCCAGTCTATACACATATGAAACAGTATCTAAAGACTGATTTTGTATAAAAGAATTACTATGACTCAGTATTTTCCCTAGAAATTTTCTGAAATACAATGTAAAGAATTACTAGTCTCTTGCAGATATCTCCTAACTGGGCTGTATCAAATATTCTGACCCTTAGAATCATAAAAGACAATATAGAAGCAGAACATCCTTGTATATCCTTGTGACTGAGGGGGGTGGGAAAGCTTGTTTTTATCTCCCGTAAATATCAAATTACTCCCCATGTTGCTCCCTACGTACCAAGGCCAACCCAGAAGCCCACTGATCTTTTCTCTGATTTTAATTTATAATATCTTTGAGCACCAATTTTAAGTTTCCTTGAAAAATGTCTCTTAAAATCAATATTAACGTAAGTTTCATTTATATTTAATTAACAATAACTTTAAAATATAAGGATTTGAACAAAAAATTCAATTTTATATCACTACACTGAAAATGAAGCCACATAATCTCTACTTTGACAGAACTCACTCAGGCCCAACAGTGAGGGGTGAGTCTTTGGCAAAATCAAGAAACAGGGAAGCCAAAGAAGCCTGGTTCAGGCAGGCACTGAGAGTCCCCAAAGGCTGAACAATAGAACCAGACAGAAACACAGGAGACCAGGATGCCTCCAGTCCTTAAAGAACAGAGGGAGTCAACTGAGGGCTAACGACCCACTAAGAGCAGCCCTTCAGGCATAACAAAGGTATGAGGAAGATAATCCAGAGCTTGGAGAAAAGTGAATCACCCTGTCCAGTCAAGCAGACTATGACCTGGTCTCAGCAGAGCAAGAGTCCTGTGAACATGAAGAAGACCCAGTCTCACAGCTATACAATCCTGCCTAGTGTTCACTCAGCCCTACCAGACACCAGTTGCAGAAGTAGAACTCATCATGCATGAGCCAGCTTAAGGGGTTGAGGTCCCCAGCCTATGTCAAGCTCTAGTCAAGACTGGCTCTGGAACTAGGCAGCTCTGAGCATGACTGCCTCCACAGGCGCGGGAACAGTAAAGAAAGGCCTAGGCTGCATACCTCTTCCCAATCTGAACCTATAAAGAAGGATGGAAGTTCCCTCAGGGTCTTCTGAGAAGGGAGTCTACAAAGCATAAGAGGCAAATAAACACCAGACAGAAGCTTGTAGATACAAGATTATACCAGAACTGAGCACAAGACAGGTGGGTAATGACAGAGGAGGTCACGAAATCCCACGTGAGAAGCTAATGGCTCTGAGAGGGAGAGTTTGGATTTAAAGTGTGAGGTCAACAAACTCCCTCCAGTTTTCCTACAGCTAAGCTAACAAAGGGAACACCCACACTCATTCCTTGCTTTACCCATTGCCTGTGGCTGCTTCCTTGCTGCAGTGCTAGAGCTGAGTACTCACAACTGGGGCCACATGGTCACAAAGCCTAAAACACTTACTATCTGGCCCTTGATACAAAAAGTCTGCTGATCCCTGCCTTAGAGAAGTATCAGTTTTCCCAGATGCAACTTTATACATGGAAATAAGCATAAACAATGAAAATTGAGAATTGTAAGATTTGAAGAACAGAACATAAAAATATCATACAGTTTCCACAGCTAACTCACTAACGAGATGAATCACACAGATGTGGATATAAATGATCGGAATTCTGATACTAACAAAATTGTCCACATCAATAAACTAGGATATTTCAGTTCTATCTTCCTCTCTATGTGTGTTTCTTTTTTTTCCACTTTATCAACATGTTTACCTTTCATAAGATTATATTAGTTTTTTCTTCTTAGGCTCACAACCATCTCCCCATTCAAATCCCACTTATTGTGGCCTCAATATACATGCTGCAGTGATCACATTCTGCCCATTTTATGAATGGATGCCTGGTTGCCACAATGAATACTTTAGCTGGTGAGCTAACCTGGCATCCTAGAAATGTGCCATCACCTTTCAGAGATTAGACTACCTCTGTCAAAATAATTACTGAAATATTCTCTATAATTTTCCAGAAAAACTAATAAAACTTGAAAGAAGGGACTGGATTTATTAACATTTTGATGTTAGCTTATTTGCTAATGAAAACATTTCTTTATTATCATTATTAGGATCCACATTCAAGAAAGCTCATGCAGCCTTTCATTCAACAAATATTTACTGAAGACCACTATGTGCCCTGAGCTGTCCTGGGGACCAGTCTGGACCAGAGAAATAACCCTGGGCTAGGTTTTCTACCTTTTCCCTTTCACAGAGCCTCTTTATTTTCCCAACACTTCAGACACATCGTGGAAGGATTTTCATTTATTTTACACAAAAAGAAATAATAATTCATTAAACAAAAACAGTGAGTACCACTACACATTCTGTAAGAAACACTTCTACAATTAAATACTTGAAAACAGAAAAGTGTGAACAAAGTATTATATGACACCAGTCTCACACCCACAAAGACAACCCACACAATTTTAAAGTCTTCCAAGTTTTAAAATTTATTCTGTTTCCTTCAAAATTACAGAAGCTGAAATGTTATTGTAAATAAAACGTCTAATTACAGATACTGTTCAAAATTATTTTGGGATGGCAGAATATAGTATAAATTCTCAGTCACATAAAGAGATACACTGTATAATATTAACTGGCTTTCCAAATTTAAGACTTCTAACAATATTTCTCATCCAAAGCCACAGAAAAATGGTTTTGACAGCAATGGAGAGGCTATATGCATTATATATGAACTGGTATCCAGTTTTCAAGTTGTCTTTCAAAACTTGAAGTGTTGATTTTCAAAAGAAGCAGCAATGAGATTAAAAAATATTTGAACTTGTACAAATGGAGGTGACAATTTAAAAAAATGGAGGATGAGTTTAATATCAGGAAGTTCTTGTATTATCTGAGAAATAAGAGTGGCCACTCACATACCCAGATACTACATCATGTAGCTTCTTATGGACCTATAATAAGAAGCCCCGTGTATGTGCCACCTCTAAGTTTATAACCTGAGAGGAGACTTGAAGCATTTGTAATGTTACAGAAATAAATGCAGTGATTCTTTTATTATTTCTATATTACTGCATAAAATTTCATTACTGAAACACAAAATTTTGAAGGTACTGACCCTTTAATACATTCACTTTTATTCTCCCTTCCTCCCCATCTCTCTCTGTCTTTCAGCTGCACATACATGAGCACGCGTGTGCAGACAGACACACACACACACTAATCTTTGCTTCCTTTAGAATCACCTTATCAACTGTTGTTACGCACAAGCAAAAACACATTTATACTAAACTCTTTGGTGATACCAATATTCTAATTTTAACATAAAATAAAGGCACTGTGTTTGGATTTTATAACTGTTCCTACTAACCAAATTTTACATACTATCTCAGTCTTTAACACAGATAAAAATATTAACAAATTGCATTTTATAAATAATTTGAAACAACCAGTAGTGGGACCTTTACACTTTTGTTGAAATTCAAACTCAGAAACTGAGGCAACACTGTAGTTCAGAGTCTCAGAGCTCCTCTTGGAGCCACTTTAATTCTTAATGACTTAATTACTTGCACTTATTAAATAATTGAAACTCTCTAACAAACAAAAGATGAGATGCCTCTCCTGCTATCTGACCAATATGATGGCATGAGCTTGCTCTATAAAAAGAAATACAGAATTATGTTGAGAAACTATGTTGAAAAATTTTTGAAGTCTGTATTTGTCATGGGCTTTTGATCTTTACACACACATACACACACGCACAAGGGTTTTGTACTAATATATATGCAGAGATAAAGATTTATAAAACAAAAATGAATATTGTTCTGAGAAACTAATAGTATTCATATTTAGAAACAATCACTAGAACCACAGACCCACAAAGATAATGATTAGAAATCATTTTGTCCAACCTACCTAACCAGTAGCAAAAACACTGTAGTATATAAGTAAATTTTATAAGCACAGAAAACAAAAAAAAATCATATTTTTATGCTGCTAGCTTCAATTAATGTTTTGGATACTGGTTCATTCTGTATTTGCAATGCATACAGCTTCTGAATTTCTCATATATATAAATATAAATATATCTCTCTACATATATACACACATACACACACACAAGATTCACTGGCAATTATAATAGTCAAGATACAGTCTTATTTAATGTGTCCAAAAGTGAGTGTACCTCAGAATCTCTTCCTAATACTGACATTCCTGCATTCATTCCTTGGGAAATTACTCAACTGTCATGAGATGCAATATTATACACTTATTAAAGAGAGAACTGTAAATATGTGTTTACTAAATTAATGAATAAAATTAACTTTGGATTTATTCATGCACTATATTTTCATCTCAAAAACACTGTACTCCAAGTTTTCAAAATCTGGCCTTTATATTTATATACTAATCATGTGGTTCTTGTAGCAAAATTCATTTGTTATTCTGGGTAGATCATACACATCATAGGAAAGATGGTCTATGATACTGAGTCACAAATATTTATATACAAAAATGAAAGGATAATAGTCTTTTATAGCATAAGATTATACATTTCTGTTTTCCTGTAGTGGCCTTGATTTACTTCCTGGCCTATATAACTACTGCTAGTGCCTTCTTTCACTCTCAAAGCTGTCTTTTAAATAATAAATAATAGAATAAATAATAATAATAATAATAAATAATAAATAATAATAAATAAAAAAGTTTAAATAATAAATTATATAGCTGCTTGATCTAAATAACTAATGCTCACCTTTTTCTTTTATTCAGTAATTATTTCCCAACTCTAGTCTCAACTTCCAATCAAGATTCTTCCACACATTCATGATTTACGCCCAATGGCTCAAAACCCACAAAAATTATAAATATAATAGAAAATATAAAGTCAGAAAGCTATCACTGAGATTTTTAAAAATATGGTTAGAATCTTTAGGTAAGAAATGGAAAATCTGTAAGGAAAGCAAAAGCCATAGACTTACTGGCCTTTATGTCCAGGTACGAATTTGGCTCCTAAGCAACACACGCTTAGAAGGGGGAAACCCTTTCACCGAAAGCCTGATTCAAAATAAGGCTACATACCAAAATTGCAGAACACATTTTTAAACACAACCAATATGAACATTAATTGTTTCTCTATATGAAATTACTTTTATGGAAATAAGTTTAGAATTTTCAAATAAATAAGGGAGAAAAATCCTTTCATCCTCTCTCAAAAATAAAACATTTGCAAACCACAAGTGACAGAAATTTTAAAGAAGAAGAGATGTAAAAGTAACAAACTTAAAATATTGAAAAGGAAGTTAAAAAGTTTAAATAAGTGGAAACTGAAGAGCAACTGAGAGTATGCCATCTATTTCATAGGAGTGGTTGAAAATAAGAGGTTATAAGTATCTTTTATAGATAAAGATATCTACATTACAAATAAAGATAGAGATTACAGATAAGAAATATTTGGAGATACAAACATTAAGAATTTTCATAAAGTTATATAATTCCTCACCTCAATAATGTACTCTGAATACCATGTAGGACCCATACCAAGTACAACACAGTAAAACTGAAAACAAAATAGCAAGTATCAAAAGCCACTAAAGAGAAAACAACAAATTAGTAACAAAGGAACAACCATTAGATTGATGGGAGGTTCTTATCAGCAATAAGAGATGTCATTCATTTATTCAAAGTATATCTTTGATTAGTGTGTTCCAGGTAAAAGACAATAGGACAACATCTTTAAAATGCTGAGGAGGGGAAAAAACATGTTATTTTAGAATTTTATACCCAGCTAAAGTATTACTGAAAATGAAATTACAAATAAAGCCAATCAAAGATCATCATCAAATCATTAAAGGATATACTTCAGTAAAAACAAATCATATTGTACCAAAAAATAAACCCAAAACTTTAGTCAATATTAACAATGAGAATTATTCACTGGATATTTATACCATTCTAAGGCATATTCAGGAGGAAGTAAATACGATAATTGTCAGACTTTAAAATGTATAATAATTTCTATACATTGAAAAAGTAAAAGCAATCTCTACAGAAACAGAACTATAATGTACAGCTTTCACATAAGCAAGGAAAAATAAAATGAAATACAGAATACTTTAATAATCCAGTAGAAAGCAGGATGGGGGAAAAGGGAGCAAAACAAAAAACTCAAAAGAAGACAACACATAAATGTGAATATACCTGCAAACATAATAAACATAAATAATAAACTCCCTATTCAAAGACAAGATTAATCAGAGCTATCTAAAAATAAAAAAGCCAGGCTTAATCTGCTTGGAAAACACATCCCTAAAACAAAACCAGCAAAACAATTGCTCTAAAAATGAGAACATGGGGAGTGAAAGAGGAGTATTCAACAAATACTAACCAAAAAAGAGCTGATACAGCAATGTTGATATGAAAAAATAAAGTATAAATCAACAAAGCATTAATTGGAGTAAAAAGGAACATTGTCAAAGAACAACAACAACAAAAATTCACAAAGAAGACAGTATATTGATGAACTTGTATACACCAGGAGCATCATCTCAAAATATACAATGTAAAAACTGACATGATTCACTCTACTACGCCCCTGAAACTAATAGAACACTGTATGTTAACTATACTGGAATTACAATAAAAAAGTAATTAAAAAAATCATATAACATGAAGAAAAAACCTGACAGAGTTACAATGTAAAAAAGAATAACAAATAAATGCACAATCTTAAAGGGAGATTTTTATTCATCCAGTTTCATGGCAACTGACTCTATCTAAATTTGGGTTGCTAAACCTAAGCACAGAATCACAATCCCCTACTTGTTTCTCGTCCTGCATTTATCCATCTCTTAAAAGAGGGCCAAGTGGATACGTTCAAAGATGAAAGCCAAGCCCTGAGGATGAAGAATTCCCAACCACCACCAGCAAGAGCTGAGAAGAGGGGCTTCCAAGGTCTAACACTGGTAGGGAAGATGGGAGAGAGAAGGAGGGGCTGGAGTTTATTAAGCACTGGACTTCCTCAGAAGGAGGGCTGACTAGACGGCACAGCTTCTAAACTGCTCCTCCAAATGTGACAGGTGAGAAAGCTGTACATGTGTCCTCCTGTCATTGGTGCTCTGCTTGGATACTGCTGTGCAGATTCATATGGCCTTCAGAGAAACAGTATTTTAGGCTCAGAGGGTCACATTAAGACAGTGTTGACTGCATAAATAGGAAAAGTGCCAAAGGAAGCAAGAAAAGAAAATAGAAAACACTGTCCAGTACTTACAGGGAAACCCAAATTTAGAAGCATTTATATAAAATCAGAGTTACAAGGTCGGAATCAGCATGAGCGACATCTATCAGTGTATTGATTGTGGTACAGAGTGGGTGTAAGTATTCGGGGTGTTCAAAAGGGCAGTTAAAGATGCTAAAGTAACTAAACTAGTTCAGGAGACTCTGAATGGTCAAAAAAAAAAAGCTTACTTTTTGAACTGGAAAAATATGGACAGTAGACTAAAAAGAGCATCTGGAAATAGAATAAACTAAGTGCAAGTTTTATCAGGCGGGAAAACAGAGAAGACACTAAGATGAACATGGAGGCACCACCGGAACTAGTGTATGAAAAGAACTAGTATGACCAATGAGAATGTGAGAGCTTCCTCCACAGACAAACCAGTCTTCTTGAACAGTTTATTGACTGCCAGAAAAATTTGTACATTAAGCTCAAAACCCTGACCACCTGACTCTAAAATTCTGTTTTTAAATTTGTGATAATTCCTCTCAGATGTTTTCCCTTTAGTTCTGTCCTCAGTGGAGCCAGCAAACAATAACCAGTCACCCCCACAGAAGGGCCTAGTGCCTACACCACAATTCAGCGACTTAAATTGTTCACAAATTGTCATGCTTCAGAAAAAACTATTCAGTTGAATAACCACATGCTTAGAAATAAAGCTCTGGTACATCATCTTTCTGAACTGCAGATCAACAACAAATATAAATAAGTTCTACAAACGTATATTTAACTTCAAAACTTCAGGAAAAAAAGCAAGTTTCATTACAAGGTAAATACTATGGTCACATTTATATGAGATGAGTGATATATGGATGGACGGACGGATGGATGGATGGACGGATGGATGATGGAGGATGAGACTGGGAATGGTTACATAAGAATTCAGATGGATACACACTATATTATTATGTGGTTATCACCAAAGATACTATTCTCTTTTATTTCATATACTTAAGAACACTGAATACATACTAATTTATAATTACTGTTTATGTTTATTAATCTGAACACATTTATCCTAAATAGCAGAAAATAAATATAAACTTAGAATTCGATTGTTAGAACAATTCCAACAAAAAACCAAAGAAAGAGAACAGAAATACATTGCTCTTATTAGTACATATACAAGTTGCTAATATTAAAATCATAATTACTTTGGCCCCAACGCTTGCCCAGAACTGGAAACTGGATTTGCTACACTAAACTCAATTTGGACACTGCTTACCTGGCAGCTAAATTGACCCCCAGCCATCTACTTGTGTGGGTAACAATAACAACATTGCTCAAGAAAAGCTGAGCTTCCTTGGCACATCATGAAGTTCTGTAGACACTTCTTATTTGGTAGTGACAGGTGAGTGCCATTAGCTCTTGAAATGAGCTTCCTAGAAGTACCTATTTCTTAAAGTCCCCGGGCCTTTGACCTTTTGATATTTCAAGAAAATGAATGGAGCTATAAGGTTTTGAGCAGCTGCTTGATGGTGGTGACATTCACCTAGTAGAGCCTCTGTCCCTCTAACCTCCACTTCTCTGACACTTTGTTTCTTGTTCCAAACTGAACAAGGAATTCAGATGAGGCCCCAGTGGTCCAAAATGAATAAAGTAAGCCTAGGCTTCTATGGAAGCCAAAAGGAAAAAGTTGGTATGAAACCAGGAGGACACAGGGGAGGTAACAGGGGCCCTGAATGTTCTGTAGATAGCAAGGTCATCAACAGGCAGTTAGAAGTGGTCAGAACTTTAGCTCCCACTGACAGGTAACTTGAACTAACATGTTCAAGACAGAGAAACAGTGCCAGCCCAATCAAAATAGTGAACTGAGAGGAAAATACTGAGACAGATACTCTGAGTAAGAGATAAAGCACAGCATTAGTGAATAGCCATATATAAGTAAGGAGAGGCCAAAGAAGGGTACAGTCAAAAAATCAATGGAAAGTAACTACAGAAGAATATGGCAGTGGTAAAATTCATAGGCTAAAGTAATATTTCAGTTAAGCACTTGTGTATTATTTTCTAAATTACCTTGTTATCTTTAAAAAAAAAATCTATCAACATCTACTGAAGAACAATTTTGCTACCCAGCACAATCTGCTCTAACATACATTTTCCTTAACTAAATATGCAAGCTAAATCCTATTTAAGGTAATCACAGAACTATCTTAGTTATAACTGAATACTTAAGGTTGTAAGATTTTTACCTTGGAGCCTATAATCATGTGTGGTAGAGACACTGTACATAAAAATTTAAGGGAATAAATTAATGTAGAGACTTAAATAAGTCTCTACATTAGCCTTCATGAATATGAACTACTTTGTGAGGAAAAAAAAAAGAAATCTGCTAGGCTATTTTTTTTTGTCATTTTATTTTATTATTTTTTTTTTCAGTTTTCAAGATTCATTGTTTATGCACCACACCCAGTGCTCCATTCAATATGTGCCCTCCATAATACCCACCACCAGGCCCTCCCAACTCCCCACCCCTCCCTTCCAAAACCCTCAGTTTGTTTCTCAGAGTCCACAGTCTCTTATCGTTAGTCTCCCCCTATGATTTTCCCCAACTCACTTCTCCTCTCCATCTCCCAGTGTCCTCTGTATTATTCCTTATGCTCCACAACTAAGTGAAACCATGTGATAACTGACTCTCTCTGCTTCACTTATTTCACTCAGCATAATCTTCTCCAGTCCCATTCATGTTGATGCAAATGTAGTTATTCATCCTTTCTGATGGCTGAGTAATACCCCATAGTATATATGGACCACATCTTCTTTATCCTTCATCCGTTGAAGGGCATCTTGGTTCCTTCCAGTTTGGTGACTGTGGCCATTGCTACTATGAACATTGGGGTACAGATGGCCCTTCTTTTCACCACACCTGTATCTTTGGGGTAAATACCTAGTAGTGTAATTGCAGGGTCTTAGAGAAGCTCTATTTTTAATTTCTTAAGGAATCTCCACACTGTTTTCCAAAGTGGTTGTACCAACTTGCATTCCCACCAATAGTGTAAGAGGGTTCCCCTTTCTCCACATCCTCTCCAACACATGTTGTTTACTGTTTCGTTGATTTTGGCCATTCTAACTGGTGTAAAGTGGTATCTCGTTGTGGTTTTCATTTGAATCTCCCTGATGGCTAATGATGAACATTTCTTCATGTGTCTGTTAGCCATTTGTATGTCTTCTTTGGAGAAGTGTCTGTTCCGGTCTTCTGCTAGGCTTTTGGAAGAATTAGGGAGTTATCAGTTCACTACGTCAAGAATTAGAGAGAGCCTCTTTACCATCTGAATACAAATCACATGCAGCCCACAGTTTAACAAAGGCTCCCAAGTGCTGGCAGGGTTTGCAGGGGCCCTGTGGGAAAGCAGAACCTGTCCACAATGTGTGCCATCTGGTCTCACAGCCTGTTCCGGTTAGCCAGACCTTTCTGCTGACATTTTTGGAAAAACACTCCACTGTTGCCCATTTTACATTACATCTCCCCCATGTTTAGAAATTATCGCACTAGGGCTGCCACTTTTTCCCACTGTGAACTTCTATTCAGAGAGGCAAAATGCCTCTTCAGTAATATAAATCTTAGCAGTGGAAGAAAGGAAAATACTTTTTAGATAAATTAAAATAAGAATCAATATAGTCCCCAGTCATTATTGTAGAATACGTTTTTTCACCATGATTCAATTCCATGAGCTTCCTTTGTGTGTCAAGACATAGTTTAAATTTTGACTTCTATTTAAAGGCCCTAAGACTTTGCTTCAGTCACCCTAATCACTTCCATTCCTAACATTTATTATCTTTCCAATTGTCTATCAGTGGCATTTGTCTTCCATCAAACTTCTTTACCATTTTTAAGAAAATCATCAGCAAATTTCCTCAATTTAAGAATACTGGCTAACCAAACCTCCAAGACAGACTTTTCCCTCTGGCTCAATAATTTCCCACAAAATCATCTTAATATAATTTTCTCAAGTAAAAAAATGTAGTTTACTTATGAGTAAAGAAATCATGTTAAGGTTGAAATCACCATAAAAGAAAAGTCCTTAACTTTCCCAGAAAACACTTAGTTTTAACACTTGATGGGTTTCCAAAAGCACTGGGATAATAACACATTAAAAAACCCCTTGATTTTGTGTTTGCTGTTCTGAGTAATATCTGCAGCCTCCCCCAGCCATACAGCTGTGCTGCCTAAGTGTGATTCAGTGGTCTGAAAACCGAAATTCTGTACCATTTTGGTAACCACAGATCTTCATTGCTGAAGATACTACTTTAACCGTGTCTCATCCTTTCTAAGCATGTGGATTACCCCTCAGTTTAGACATGTCCTTTTCACTGAGAGTTGCTGGGAAAAACAAAGGCTTACAAAGAACGTTCTTCTAGAGACATACTAGAAAATCAGCCCCTACCCAAACTACACACCCGTATTAGATAAGCAGAGAAAACAGAGTGACTTCTGATACTGGTTCAAACAGATTCTAATTTTACTTAGATATTCCTATCGATTTGCAGTTCCCATCACCAACTCAAGGGAGAGAGCTATATATTACCTTCTTTTACCATATAAAATGTTTTATGGACTAAAAATGTTTCTGGGGTGTCTGAGTGGCTCAGTCAGTTAAGCATCCGACTCTTGATTTTGGCTCAGGTCATGATCTCAGGGTGGTGAGCTCAAGCCCCATGTGGGGCTTCATGCTCTGTGAGGGGTCTGCTTGAGATTCTCTCCCTCTCCCTCTGCCCCTCCCTAATTCATGCTCTCTTTCTCTCTCTTTCTCTCTAAAATAAATAAGTAAATCATTAAAAAATTAAAATGTTTTAATAGTTAAGGATGATGAAGTAAAATTCAAAATGAAAATTAATCATGTATAATATTAGCTTTTGATTAATAACTGTAATATTGCTATGTTAAGTAAATTTTAGTTGAGATATATGGTTCAAGAAGCTGAAATATTTTCATGCAGAATGCAAGTTGTATCCACGTGCTTGGAAGAAAAACATTGCTTGAACAAAACAAAACAAAAAATAGTGGTTTAATACCATGTAATAGAATCCATTTAATAAAGTAGAATAATAAAAATAAAGTATGTGTATGTATATTTTCACACAATTCACACCCAGAATAATTAACTTTTCATCATTCATACTAAGGGAAATGAGCCATGCATTGCTAATCTTAAAACAAAAATATTTAACTGTGAGATGTTTCTGATTATTTTTCTATAAATTAAAATTTATCTTTAGGTTTAAGTACTTTTTTTAAAGAATTTTTATTCATTTGAAGAGAGAAAGAGAGCAGGGGGATGGACAGAGGGAGAGAAAGAAGCAGACTCCCTGCTGAGTAGGGAGCCAAATGTGGGACTGGATCCCAGGACGCTGAGATCATGACCTGAGCTGAAGGCAGACGCCTAACTGTCTGAGCCACCCAGGCACCCCCATTTAAGTACATATTTAAATAGTCTTTCTAAGTTTAAAAAAAAAGGAAATTAATGGTGAAAGCTGAAAATGGTAAAATAATATATGCTTTGCAGAAGTTAACAGGTTTTGTAATACATAAGTTTCTATATACAACATACAGCCACCCATAGACACATACTGTGCTACTTGATGTTCTCACCTATGTTTTTCTCCTGGAATGACATTAATTGGTAAAGCTCGACTTAATCTTCCTATTATTGAAGTACAACTGAAGACTCATAAGTAATTTGTATCAGATGAATGATTTGGTTACATTTACACTCTCATGTTTCTTATAACCACATATGTCTCATGGGATAGCTTTATTCAGATACTAACAAAGAAACTAAAAATTTTAAAACTTAATTTTTTTTTCTTTAAACAGCTTTATATTGGGGGTTGGACATTTTTAATTCTATAAAAGTCATTTTGAAAGAAGAAAAGTTAGCATTGTAATCAAAGTCAACACACGGCCTCCCTCAGAAAAATAAGACATCAGAAAGATTCCAAGACAGGGCACCTGGGTGGCTCAGTTGGTTAAGCATCCCACTGTTGGTTTCAGCTCAGGTCATGATCTCAGGTTCACAGGATCGAGCCCTGCATTGGGATCCACTCTTCTACAGTCTGCTTGAGATTCTTTCCCACTCATCTTCCTCCCCCTCTGCTCCTTCTCCTGCTCTCTCTCTCTCCCTCTCTCTCTAAAATAAATAAAATCTTTTCAAAAAATAAGAGATACTCAAGGGGCGCCTGGGTGGCTCAGTTGGTTTAGTGTCTGCCTTCAGCTCAGGTCATGATCCAGGGTCCTGGGATGGAGCCCCGCCTCAGGCTCCCTGCTCAGCAGGAAGCCTGCTTCTCCCTCTCCCACTCCCCCTGCTTGTGTTCCCCCTCTCTCTGTCAATCAAATAAATATAAAAATCTTTAAAAAAATCAAAATACTCAAAAAAGGAGAGATCATTCATATACATTCTCTAACATGATTTCTCAATAGTTGGCTTAAAAATAATAACAAAATGAATGAAAGTGACAAAAAACAAAGTCCCAATCTAACAACTGTATAAAAAGGAGCCAGAGGATTATTGCAGATATTTGTGTAACAAAGAATTAAAAGGGGAATTTACAAAAATAAAATAAAAATAAAATTATTTAAGTTATGTAGACTCAAATGTAGCTGTAGAGCTGGATCTTGATTGCCACATTTCAACAATAAACAGATAAATAAGTAAAATAAGTAAATTTCTTTATTGGAATAACAACAATTAACCTCACATGAATTTTATATTTCACTAAATTGACTTAATCATCATGTAAGTCTATAATCTCCTAGAAAATATACAGTAGATCAACTGTGGTAGGGAGAAAAAGTTAAAAAGGGAAGGTTCTTTTTTTTTAATATCTTAATTTTATTTTTTTTTCAGTTCTCCAAGATAAAAAGGGAAGTTTCTTCAAGCTATATAATTATTTTTCCAAAACAAAGATAATAAATGTTAAACATGAATCAGAGTAAGAAGCACATAATATGCTTAGATCCTCCATTTCCACCTATCTGATAACTTTTTCTGGGCAATCTGGACAGCAGACACAAGCGGAGAGCTATTCCTCACTCGCCAGGAAAGAGATATGCCTGGCTTAAGAAAAACTTCCCTTCTTCAAAGGAAGAGAGACAATGTCCTCCACCCTAGAAGAAAGGAAGCATCTCCTTCTCCCTAAAACAAAATGGAACAAGTGGAGCTTTCCCACACCCATATTCATAAATACTGCACACACTTAAATATACAATAAATGTAATATGTAACTTCTATCTTTTAAGAAGTAATATAATTAATGTTATAGACATGAGATTTGAGAGAGGTTTTAAATCAGGAAAACCTAGCTTATTAAAAAAATGAAAATAAATATAAAGAAATATAAATGATCTTTAAAAGATTAGCTATCTCTATACTTAATCTTAAACCACTTGTCCCATTAAGGAATAGAAGTAAACACAGGAAAGCATATTTATAAGCTTGGTGCTGCAGAGGAATGGAAGAAAGTCATATTCTGAAAGTAATATAGATAGCCCAAGGTGGGAGGAATAGAAAAATGAAATGCAATGAAATGAAACAAAATGAAATGAAATGAAATGAAAAAATTAAAAAAAAAATAGGGATGCCTGGATGGCTGAGTCCATAAAGAAGCATCCAACTCTTGATCTCAGCCCGGGTCTCGATCTCAGGGTTGTGGGCTCAAGTCCCATGCTGGGCTCCACACTGGGCATAGAGCCTACTTAAAAATATATGTATTAATTTTTTTAAAAAGACAAAAAAAAAATGAGGAGGATAACAGAAAAGAAATAAAGGAAGACAAATGTAATAAAGGCAGGAAAGAGGGAAACAAAGGAGGAAGCTGAGCTGCAGAGGCAGAGTCTGCTCTGAGTGAAGACGAAGGTGTGAGCAAATTCTACCAGCATGTGAGAAAGAGTAAGGAACAACCTGGCTGGAGAATGGCTGGAAACGAATGTTGAGGAAAACAAGGAGCTATCTGGGTTAACAGTAACACCAGTGATCTGTATATAAATAGACACAGATATAAGTGGATATATAGACATAAATTGATATATGTATCAATTTATAGTTTGTAAAGTTCTCTCACTATTTCATTTGATTCTCACCACAATGAGTTTAAGTATTTTTGCTATGTCTTTTATACAAGTAAGATAAGGTATCCGCAATTTAGAAGATTAAGAGAGTTGCCTAAGGTAGGTTGGTGTTTTTTCTATTCACCCCCACTCCCACACACACAGTAAGTAAATGGGACAACCAAGACTTGAACCTAAGCCTCCAAACGTTTAATTATGTTTACCAATACCCACCCAAGCACTTAACAAAAAAACCAATCAATTCCTCCCTTGTCCTCATCCTCCCTACATTTAATCCATTAGAAAAGCCTTAAGACCCACCACAATTTGCAGAAATGATCATTCCTTTTTTTTTTTTTTTTTTCAAGAATTATTTCTTTATTTTAGAGGGAGGGTAAGATGGGCAGAGGGAGAGTCTTCCAAGCAGACTCCCCGCTGAGCACAGAGCCTGATCTGGGACTTGATCCCATGAACCTGAGATCACAACCTTAGCCAAAACCAAAAGTCAGATGCTCAACTGACTGCATCACCCAAGTGTCCCAAAAATGGTCACTTCTTATGTCCTCCAGCCATGGTCAACCTCTGCCCCACAGGTTTTTGGCATATTCTTCTTTTTTTTTTTTTTTTTCTGGAAAACTCTTCCCCTGTACCTCTTTATTCCTCCTCCCTCACACAAACATCCCCCATCCTGCCACTCAACATAATTAACTACTGCTCATAATCTCAATCATGGCTTTCTCAGAAAGACTTCTTTATTACATGCTTTCTTAAAATCATGAGCCCATGTTCCATAGTATGTCATCAGTGTTATACCTCGATGGGGTTTTTTGCATGTGATTATTTGATTAGTATTTATGCTACCACTAGACAGTAAGTTCCATGCGTACGGGTGCCACATGTTATCTTTTTTTTTTTCTTCTTTCACTTTTTTATTTATTTATCAACTGATGGCCAACTACATCTCTAGTACCCAGCACAGTGCCTGCCTTGTACACAAGTTTTACAAATGTTTCTTAAATAAGGAAGAGTGCCTCCATTGGGTTTATATTCTAGAGGCAGATCATACAAGGCTAGTACAAGATCATACAAGACCATGATGATACAAAATCATGCAAGATCACACACAGCCCTGGTAAGGAGTTTGGAATTTTAGCAGAGTGCCATGGGAAGTAACGAAAGAACTTTGGAGGTGAGGGGGATATGATCTAAAATTTTTAAAATTTTACTCCTTCTGTTGTATAAAGAATACACAAACACAAGAAAGAGGGGAAGAAAGGTATACTTGTTAGAAGCAACTGCAATTGTCCAGAAGAAGAATCATCGCAGCCTGTCAGGCGCAAATATGCAAGTAGTAGAGCTAGAAAGATGGAACAGACTGGGCACGTAATGGTGATAAAATGGCGAGACCTTGAAAATGTTGAAAACGAACTGCACATGGGAATGAGCAAGAAGAAAATAGGAAAACTTAGTTTTAGGTTTGAGGTACTAAAAAGATAAATAATAAAACTTCAACTTTGAGTATAGAATAAAAAGAAGACTGAGCTCTTTTGAAAGAGTCATCAAAAGAAAGATTCTAAAGGGGCTCCTGAGTGGTTCAGTCAGTTAAGCATCTGATTCTTGATCTCAGCTCAAGTCATGATCTCAGGGTCATGAGTTCAAACCCTTTGTTAGGCTCCACACTAGGTATGGAGTGGATTAAGGAAGGAAGGTCAGTTGGATCTAAGAAATGGAAATGGAAATTTGGGCTCAGTTGGTTAAGCATCTGCCTTCGGCTCAGGTCATGATCTCAGAGTCCTGGGACTGAGTCCCACATTGGGCTCCCTGCTCAGCAGGGAGCCTGCTTTCCCTCTGCCTGCTGCTCTCTTACACTCTCTCTCTCTCTCTCTGACAAATAAAAAAGTAAAATCTTTAAGAAAATGCAAATTTTGAAATATATGATCTTATATGATCTTCTAGGAATCTAACGGAAAGGAGATTTCAAAGATAAAAATTGCAGTTGCTCTCCACAAAATTAAGGTTAGCCACTGGATTTTTTAATCATCCTAACATGTTCATATTCAAGAATCTATTTTTGAATTTTGAATTTGGCTAAACACTAGACATCTAAATCATAAGACTTTGTTATAATGGGATGTTTCACATCTCTTTTCAGTGTGCTTCCCATTTATTTTTCCTTAGGACTCCTCTAAATATATTTTAGAGTCACTAAATCTTGAAATCAATGAAAAAGCTGTTAGCCAAATCTCAGTGCCACATCTAAGTTCATAAGTCCTCAAAAAACTATCAAGAAGTATGGGATAACAACTTTCCATGTCAATGGCAAGCTATGTTTTTGCCTTACAATGACAATTAATGGTTCACTCAATCAAAGTTGGAAAAAAATATGAAAATTCAAACAAACCTATTTATTTCTTATCGTACTGTATTAAAATCATGTTTAACAACCAATGGATTAGGGGAGGGAGCTGGAGATCCACACTGCAATGAAATACTGATGGAGATAAATGAAGAACTCTCCAGAATTACAAGTATTTACTTATATAAAGTTAAATTGTTTTCAAGCCAGAAATAGACAAGAAATAAAGAGTTGAGAAATAACAAGGCGCTGCAAACCTTGTTTACCAGTTAATATTCTGCTACAAAAAAAGTTTTTTTCCCTTCTAGAAGTGGACATTATTGAAGGTCCTATAAAGCAGAAATTATCAAAACGCAGCACTATGTTTTCACAGTCTTCCCACTTTAAATCACCAAATAAGTAAAATGTACTTCACACTTTCCAAGCTGTGTGGCCTCTGAGGCTCCCTTACTCATTATCATAAAACCTCACCCTCAAGGAAGATTCTTTGCTTAAGACTTGCTAATTGTCAGCAAATCACAGAGGCTTTCCCAGACACACCATTTTTTTTCTCCTTTCCAAAAAAATCCCCCAAACCTTCTTCCTGTTACTTTCCTCATGGATAAAGGATATGGTATCATAACCAAAAGAATAAGAGGAAGCTCTCACCACAGAGGCCCGCGTATTACCACGTGGTCTGACTGTATAGACTTCATCCTACAGGCTAACCTCACTTGGCTTCCTTGTGCCAGAGAACTCTAAGATGGACAAGTTTCAAACCAGAAAAAGGTATCTGGTTTCAAAGCAAATAGGCATGTTAGTGCGTTATCTTACTGTGGTACATGGTTCTACTACTCTTGTATTGTGGGAAGGATACGAGAATGGTTAAGATTAATAGCAAATTAATGAAAACCAGTCCTAAGTATTCTGGAGTGGTACTACCTTAATCAGAATGGGGAACAAAGATTTGTTTCAAAATGTCTGCAGGGCTTTAAAATTAAATTTTTATGAAAAGAAAAGTATGTTTTCAGTCACATCTGTGTAATTATCTAATAAGTTAAATTTGAATATTTTAAGAATATTTATTATTGCAATGCCACTGCCTTGTTTAAAATCTCATAAAACTTCAAGGTTCTGGCCTGAAATTACTGCAATTCTGGATCATCATATAATCATTATCACACTCACTTAAACTCTAATATACTGAAATTTATTTCCTAAAAGCAAGTGTAGTCTCTCCATTAAATCTCAATTTAAATATCTTGGATTTCCACAGTTTGGTGCTTTATTTTCATCGCCCATAAAAGAACATTATATTGTTTTAATAAAAGCAAAATATATGTATTTTAGCATAAATACTAAAGGAACCTATATTATACTGGAAATTCTAAGAAAACTATATTTACGTCTCTTCAAGCAATACCTCAAATCTTTTTGTGAGTGTGTGTTTTGTTGCCTTTTGTTTAAGGGTGCCCGTTTCCAGTACAACAAGAAAGTTTAGTAGCTATGGAAAATCTATAATTATAATCTTATATCATCTCCAATTTGATTTAGATAAAAAATTCTAAAAATCTCTCTGAATAAAAAAATTATTTTGAATTATACAGTAAACTTATTTTAAATAATTTATATGTGTATTCAAGTTTGTACACACAAAAATATCAAGTTATTGAAAATGAAACAATATGTTTTTGTCTAAAATTCCTGGACTAGGAATCAGAAGCCCCAGATCCAACTCCTGCTTTCTCTGGGTGTTAGATCGATGATTTAGAAGAGCCGCTCAACTCCCTGCATCCTAGTTATATCATCTGGAAAAACAGAGACGGCACTTGTAGTGTCCTGAGGACTGCTTTAGGAGGCTAGCACTTATGAGCCATGTAACTTTGGGCAAGTGACAGTTGTGTGGGTCCTCAGCTCCCTCATAAGTCACATAACGGCGATTATAAATATATCTACCTCATAAGACTGCTGTCATGAATAAATGTGACCATTTAGTTAAAGGGCTGAAGACCATGCTCGGGACATAGTAAGAATCCAGTAACTATCACTATTTGTGCTGTTGTCCTTATGTGGGATAAATGCCACAAATTCCGAAAGGAAAACGCCCAGGCAGGCTAGAAAGCCCGGCTGGGCGGGAGCAGAATGTATGGCCAGTATTCCGGGGTGCAATGCCTCCAGCCCACAGCACTTAGTGGGGGAGTCCCTGATTAAGTACCTAGCATTACTATGGCAGCAGGTTCTCCATTCAGATGAGTCAAGTCTAAAAGCAAGACTGCGCCTACCCAACTGTCAAATCCCCGTAAGACTTTTTCTCATCAGAGGGGGCTTTCTGCCGAAGCTTTGAAGACACAAACTTGAGGTCTCTCTCTCTAGACTAAAAAGAAATCTGAACACAGTAACGTTTAACTTCACTGATTTAGTTCTTTATGAGGCCAGGAAAAAAAAAAAAATGTCATGATCTATTAAAAACACCCAAACCTCTGGGAGCTAGGCCGGATGTTGGAATCCTTTCAACCGTGGAAGAAGTGATTCAGGACACAGAGCCGTGCTAGGAGGCCTCTAATGAAACCCAGCTCACATTCATCATGGGCTGGATCCTGGAACGGCTTTTGCTTTGTCCCATATGGTAGTTTAAATACATTTCAAACTATTGTTGGTTTATATAGTACATGACAGAAGATAATTTATACACAATGTCCCAACTGTATATTTGTTTTGGTTATAACACTTACTGTGTATGCAATAAATGCCCCACTACAAAAATAATAAAAAATGCTTTTCTTCCACATAAATCATCCCTTGCTTTGTTGCAGTGAAAGTGTGGATTAAATACATGTGATGCTTTTTTCTTTTTTAACTTCCTACTGAGGATCTTTGTCCGGTTCAGCTCTTCTATGATTTAAAGTTATGTATGTTATAAATAAGGCATATTTTGTCCCTTATATTCGATTCACAAAAATAACTACTTAAACATGGTGACAGTATCAGCTTTTAAAATGTTAAATATTATAAACTAATAGGCAAAAAAACGAGAGATGCTGAACATGCCAATTTTCAGCATAACTAAACATACAACAAAGCGGAAAGAAAAGAACCTGGATTTCAAATTAAAGATTCCGTTTGTAATAAATTTCCGCAATGAAACAAATTTGCTCAGAAGTTTTGAGAGTATAAAAGAAGTATTCGTTTTTCCCCTGGGAGAATATACTTTTCACCTGGAGCATCAGCTAATCAAGTTAAAATGGTGTAGGGTACTGGAAGACGGAGGCACCGATGACAAGACAGTCCCGCCCAGCAACTGGCTGCAGCAAGTCATTCCACAATCAGAAGCCACTTTCTTTACATGTAAGATGAGGACCTCTGTCTCTGGGTCTCTTCTAACGCCGTACGCCTATGGCTATGCCTTCTGGTGCTCTACTCCACAGGAACAATCTGTTCTACCCCATCTGGAGCCCATCTGTCCAGTCCTCATCTAAACTCTGTCACTTACCTAGGCAAGTGTCTTCACCAAGGCATTTAACCTCTCCTTGGCCTAGTCTCCTTGCTTTTGTAATTTGTGATAACAGTCGTGCAATATTCGTACACTGCCTTACCTGGCAGAGAAAAGGACCTAAAAACACGGAATTTTACATCATTACAACCGCCAGGCCAAGGGTTTCTGTTTGGCCCATTGTTTACTGAGATTATATTAGACACACCACCTATAAGAATAAATACACACACACACTCACACACACATAATAACATTTAGTAAGCACATAATCATCATTAAGAGTTATGAATAATGGCAAAAATAGAGACTCCTATTTTTATATATATATTTTATATAAATATATTAAATATATATATTTTATATATATGTTTTATATAAATATATTAAATATATATATTTTATATATATGTTTTATATAAATATATTAAATATATATTATATATATGTTTTATATAAATATATTAAATATATATATTTTTTATATATTTTTTTTATATAAGAGGTCCTCCCTCTTTTTATTGATGTACATATTTTACTCTTCTGTATAACCTACTTGAAATACTGAATAGATATGAGGCAATCTAACCTAGTTCAAAAAGATAGACCTGGTTTGCAAACCCAAGTCTGCCACTTACCAGTACTCTGGTCTTGAATAGGACGCTCAGCTTCCTCAACAGTCTAACGGAAGCACAGATTCTGCAGTAACAACAGCTGCTGTGTTAGGTTACTGGGAAAATGAAGGCAGAAACACCTTGAATGAGCCCACACAACACCAGCTCACTTGGGTGCTCCCCAGACCATAGTAGGTACCTTCTTGGTCTGCTTAGACCCTCTGCGAAAATCCCCCCATCCGCTGTTCACAGGTCAGGCTGCCATGTCTCAGCTGCTAATGGAGTACGTTTTCTCACTCAAAACTTCAAAAAAGGACATGTTCATTCTGCTCATCCATTCACGGAGGGCATGGTGCTCAGCACTGGAAAGTCAAAAACAACTACGCATTCAACCTCCTTTGCTGAACATCATTACAAGTTTTAACAACCAACTAGTAGCTAGCATTCGTTGCTTGCTCACCCTGTGCCAGGCACTATTTGAAGTGAGTTATGAGTTGTTTATTGCTTATAAGGCCACTTCTCACCACCCCTTTCTTATCACACCGGCCGGCCACCCGACTGGTCTTCCTTCTACCTTGTTGTACTTGGTGTATTCTCAAAAATGGCAGCCAAAGTGTTCTTGTTAAAAGAGTCAGACACTATTTGGGTTTGGGGTAGTCAACCTACCTCAAACCCTCCAATGCTTCATCTCACTACAAGCTGTAACAAGGATCATCTCCTATTTACTAATCCTGCTCCAACTACAGTAACTCCTTACATTCCTTAAAAGTCAAGCACCTTCCATCTTGAGGCCCTGCATTTGCTCTTCCCTCTCCCAGGAATGCTTTTCCCCCAGATACCCTCACTGATTGGACCCCTATCTCTTTCAGGTCTTTTCTAAACTGTCATCTTCTCAAAGAGGTCTTCCCTGACAATTTTATTTAAAACTGCAACCTTCTCCTTTCTCTGCTCCTAACCTGACCCCAGGATTCCCTATCCTCCTTCTACCATTTACCACACCATCTCTTTTACTTATACTATTTGTTGTCTATCTTCCCCTCTCCACTGCATCCAGAATATAAACCTAGGGACAGGAATTTTTGTTTATCCATTTAGTGCTGTATTCCCAGTGTCTAGAAAGTCCTGGAACTCAAGAAGGGCTAAATTAATTGTTGAATTAATGAGTAAACCCTAAAATATAGATCAATTATATCCCTACTTTACAGGTGAGAAAAATGGAGAGGGTATCTGAACTCTGGTAAGATGCAGAAGCAGGATTAAAACTCACACCCTAGAATGCACCTTGAACACTATGCTATTCTCCCCCTCAAGAAAAAGTTCATGGCCCCCTACCATGATGTACACAACCCTCCATAATCTGGCTTGGCCTAGTTCTCCAGACCCAGCTCCCAGCCCACTCACAGCACAGAGCTGCTCGTGGTGCCCAGGGCAGGCCACAATGTGTCACCCACCTCCGCCTTTGCAACAGTTAGCTCTTCAGCTAGTTCTTCCTTTCTTCTTCCTGCTCTTTCCCTAGCTTGCCTACACTCACATCTCAGGATCTAGCTGGGAATTAAAGAGAAGGAAAGGATGTCTATCTTTCACCGGGAGATTCTTGAGTAGAGTGCCCCTCTCTGGACTACCACAGAACCCGGCACATGTTCCCTGAGGGGCTCGTCCCACATTTTTTAAATAATATTGGGGCACCTGGGGGCCTCAGTGGGTTAAGCCACTGCCTTCAGCTCAGGTCATGATCCCAGGGTCCTGGGATCAAGCCCCACATTGGGCACTCTGCTCAGCAGGGAGCCTGCTTCCCGCTCTCTCTGCCTGCCTCTCTGCCCACTTGTGATCTCCGTCTCTCTCTGTAAAATAAATAAATAAATCTTTTAAAATATATATATATTAATGTGTACCTTCCCCACTAGAAAATTAACTAATTAATCAGCTAATTGATTAATGAATCCATAGAATCTTAAGTAAGACATAACACAGGATTAATGCTCAATTACGTCTGAACTGAACGGTTGCCACAGAAACTCACTAGGAAGTTTATGTGTTCAAGGTGTGGGAGGGATATCACTGCGACCAACAATATCCTGTATACCATCCTTGTTCCTGCAAGGAGAATATGTATTTATTCATTCATTCAGCCGACACATTTACCTGAGCCTTCTATATGAGCTATTGTGTTAGGACTCCATGGACCCCATGAAGACGAAGTAGAGAAGTCTTCCCTACCTAAGCCCTGCACCCTCTCCACTCCATCTCTAACTAGGATATAATGATCTCGTACTTAATTTAGTGCCACATAAATTTCACATGAGTGATATGAACAAAATACTACGAGAGTTGTGACACATGAGAGATCACTTCAGGATGCAGTGATAAGGAAAGACAACATGAAGGAAGTCATATTTAGTTGAACCTAAAAGAATGCGCTGTATCATAACATTTTTATTTTATATTAAATGAAAATACTCCTCCTAAGCCAGATCTTAAAAGTGAATAAAGTGAAATATCCTCTTTTCTATCCAATTATAGAGACTCAAATAATTTACCATTTCTTTTTTTTTAAAGATTTTATTTATTTATTTGACAGAGATCACAAGTAGGCAGAGAGGCAGGCAGAGAGAGAGGGAGGAAGCAGGCTTCCCGCCAAGCAGAGAGCCCAATGCGGGGCTTGATCCCAGGACCCTGAGACCATGACCTGAGCCGAAGGCAGAGGCTTTAACCCACTGAGCCACCCAGGCACCCCAATAATTTACCATTTCTAAGCAAAAATTTGATCATAGCCTGGTAAACACTCAAAATTTCTATAAGTGACCCCAGAAATGGGGAAAGGCAGAAAGGATAGAAAGAATGGAGCCCAGTCACAGTTACCATCTTGGAAGCAGTAGAAAGGAAGCCTATAAACATTGGCCTCTCCAGTCATATAACATTGGCTGGAAAACACTGATCTAGCTTTGGCACCCACCTCCAACTTGGACTTTTGATGGAAATGGACCATCTCTGTTTAAGTGAGTATCTGAAATAATTAAACTCAACAAGCCATCATAAAATCACCACAAAGAAGTGCTTCACTGGCTCCAAACAAAGAAGCATACAAAAAAATAATTAATATATCTAGTTCTACCAAATATAAAACTGATCTATGTTGCTAAGAAGAAAAATCACTGAAAAAACACTGAATGCCAATATGTTTACACTAAGCACGTACTAGGACCAAATGCAACACCGTGCAGCGCAAGCCTGCATCTTGTAACAGAATTAAGAATCTAAAGCAAACACATAAGCAAACAAAACTATAGAGTGGCAGTCTGCAAACTATGCCTTGTGGGCCCAATCTGTCCTGCCTCTTGTCTTTGTAAAATAAAGTATTTTGGGGGGCGCCCGGGTGGCTCAGTAGGTTAAGTGTCTGCCTCCAGCTCAGGTCATGATCCCAGGGTCCTGGGATCGAGTCCCACATCGAGTCCCACATTGAGCCCTGCATCAGGCTCCCTGCTCAGAAGGGAGTCTTCTTCTGTCTCTGCTCCTCCTCCTGCTTGTGTGCACACTATCTTAAAAAAAATAATAATAAAGCCTTGTTGGAACACAGCCATATTCATTCATTTACATATTGGTTAGGACTGCTTCCACCCTATACCAGCACAGTGAATTTAGCTGCAATATAGAATGTCCGGCCCACAAAGCCAGAAATATTTACTAACCAGCACCTTCTAGAAAGAGTCTGCAGATCCCTGGATCAAGATAATAATGTAAATCTTTTATCTGTGACTGGTCTCGCTGATACAATTCTTGACTATAGAAGACTTTTAATTCTACAAACTGTCATAAAGCTTTTGATTTGGTAAGTATAAACTTATTATCATCATATGGTGATAGTGTGGTCATCTGTTCAGAAAGATTTAAGATCTTGGTTTTTAAAATCTATAGGTACTTGGAACTTACTATAAACAAATAAATAGCAAGTTGCTGTGTAAAGGTATGCATTTGTGTGTACTGTGCATATATGTTCTTAAAAGTTTCCACTTCATTGCAGCAGCTAACAGCCAGGCTAAAACAAGCACAACTGACCATTTTTAATGAACGATTTGTTTCTAGAATGTCAAGGTTTTTGGTTGAATAAAGTCCAAATTCATTCAGTTGTGAAACAATTATTTAATGAGTAAACTGTAAAATATGTTACAAATTTTGGTGCATGAGAATATGTGGTCTTGATTCCAAAAACCAACTCAATGCACTACAACTCTAGAATTAAACTAAAATCTCAGGAGCTCAGATAGTTTTATTTCTGCCCTGTTCCCAGAAGGACAACTCATTTGCCAGTCATCCAAACTCTTCCAAACTTTGGCCTCTAAGTCATTTGCAAAACCACCATTCTGCACATGTCCTCAGTTTGTGGAATACCTTTCTCCTCTCCTATGCCAGTTAAGTCGTAGTATTTCTCCTCCAAGAAGTTAACCTGATGCCTCCCCTGTCTTCCTACATAGCTGATTTGGTCATGTTCTTCTGTATTCCCACAGTTCCCTACACTCAGAGGTCCATGAGTGTACACAGGGTTGCAACCCAGTGGATTGCGTGCTCCTTCAGAGCAACAGATGTGTCCTGATCATCTGTCTGGAAGTCCAGCCATTTCCTCACCTGATGTGCAAACTGGCCAAAAATCTGTTGCACAAATGGATGTATCGATAATAACCAACACAGTAAGTCAAGTAGAACACAGTGCATAGCAACTTGATTTCTGAAAGCAGGTCCAGATCCCAGCTCCACCACTTACTGGCTTTTAGGTTGTAAAACACCTCCAAATTCGGTTTCCTTCATCCATACAACAGAGATAAAAACAGCATCTACTTTATATGGTTGTATTAAGGTTAAATTTATATGGCTGTATTAAGGTTAAATAAAAGAATGCAAACAGAATATTTAACATAGGGCCTGCTACGCAGTAAGATAGCTATTATTATCTTATGTACAACTATTTTCATTCCCCTCATATTAGGATATTGCCTTTTCACCAAATTAAAGAACAAAAAGCACTCTGAAGGCATCTAGGAATCCCCTAAAATCTTGATAATCATAAAAGTCATACTGGTGCACTAAGGGAAAACCTGGAAATTCAGAATGTACACAAAGGGAAAAACTCACCAGCCAAAGACAACGGTGGTTAACGTTTTCATCATATGTTATTAATACAATAGTATAACGTTTAAAAGATAAACATTAATTCATCATGTTTTCCTTAAGGAATTTCTCTCTGAAGAGTTCTTTAATGAACAGTTTACATATTTAAAGTTTCTTATCAAGATGGTTTAATAGAGTCTTACGATTATAATAATTGCACATGTTCCAGACCCCTCGTATGGACCATAAACACAAACACACAATCCTATTCATCAGCAGCACCCACATGGCTATGCCAGCCAAGCTCATTACTGGCAAAAGTGCGCAAAATATGAAACATATGGTAAGAGAAGTCAAGACCTAGCAAGAGATGGCCTTCAGCAAGATGAAGTTTCTTAGAAATCTGCAAAAATTTTGCTTTTAATTTTACAAGCACTGAAAAAAGTAACTGCATATCCAGAATACAAAAGGCAAACAGAGCAGTGTGGTCACAATCTGTTGTGTTCATTGGAAGTTTTAAAAGGCTATTTTGTGAGAATGTACTGATGACACTCCTCCACTCTGGCATTTCCACCAATTAAAGCGTGTCCAAAAATGAAGCAGCCAGTACAAGAATGTGTCACTCCTAAAAGAAACCAAGTTATGTTTTGTACAAGTATTTGTGATTAATACTGAGATCAACCAAATATTGGCCATTAAAAGACACTACTTCCTAAAGATAATCAGGTACCTTCAGCCAACATGTTTGTACTCTCACTGTTATTATCATTACATTAACATTGAATAAGAGATGAGAAGAGAGCCGAGAATAAAGTTAATATTACTATTCATCATCTAAATTTCTCTTTGCAATGCTGTTGTGAAGGATAACTATGTGTGAGCTTGATGTTAAGAGCACCATTTCAATAATAAAAATATCACTATGGGATTGGACTTGTGTCATCTGTGAGAGTTGGAATGAAAAATTTTTTGAAAAGTCAACACAAGAATAAGTAGAATTCTAATGCATATATTAATTTTAATGATATTACAGAAATGGGTTAATGATTATTAGAATTTTTTGTTTGCATAATTGCATATATTACTGTACTTATGTGGTTTATTTTTAAAAATTTACTCCCTGAGGGTATCCCATAGGAATTCCCACCTTCAGTTTGGGATCTCTAATCTAAAAATCCCAAACTTGTTATTCTCTAGTCTTCCAGATGTTGCCGCTTGCCCTCCAACTCATGCTGATAACCCAGCAAGAGTCCTGCTCCACTCTCCCACTACACAGAAAGCATCGTTGAGAAACCTCGTTTATAGCTCTATGGCTTATCTCTCAGGTCATACAGGGCAGGGACTCTTGTCCTTATCCTAAGTGTCTACTGCAGAGGCTGGTGCCTGATCCCCAACAGGTACTCAATGAATGAAGGTAGTGATACATTTATTAGGTTGAATCACATGAAATTATCATTTTTGTAGGTCAAAAATTATCAAATAGCGGTAGTTCTATAAAGTCCAACATTCTATTTTTTGCATATGGTTAATTACCAAGTGTGTACTTGAAGGCCAGAACAGTTCTAAGTAATTTACATATATTAATTAACACACTTTCCACAAACACTTCCTATTGCAGGTACTTTTATTATTCTGATTTTGTAAATGTGCAATCTAAGAAAGACACAGTATAGTTAAATAAATCGCCCAAGGTCAAACAGCTAGTACATTTCACATGGGGATTATTAACCACTCCACTATAGTTTCTGACATCTATTTTTTTTTGAGCAAATAAACAGTATATGCTGAGAGTATCAGTATAAACTTAAGATATTAAGAATTAGATTTTCTAGTTGTTTCCACTGAAAGGTCCTAAACACAGTGACATTCCAGTAGCAATGAGCACGTCTAGAACTCTGATCTTGTTTATAAATGCCTTTTCCCACCAAAAGAAACAGAGGTCCCTGGGAAAACTGGCTGGTTCCAGATCTAGTTGAAGGGGTAATACTAAGCAAGCCTGGGATATCTCACTCTGAAAGTAAAGATGGACTCAAAACTTTAAGTGGGGGTATGTCAAAAGGACACCGGAATTGGCTTGAGAGGTACCTACTTAACAAATTCAGGACAGCTGCAGTATCAAAAATAATGACTATAAAGTATTAAAACATGTTTAATTAGAAATAATCCACGAGACCACAATAAGAGAAAAAAGGCAGATAGGTCACAGAAGAAAGCTCTTCTTAACAAAAAAACTGGCAAATAATACATGTAGAAGAAATAACAGATCTTAAAAACCATTATTTTGTGGTCCTCAGGGTAATTGTTCATTCAGGCACTAATCACTAGTGGAGGCAAAACCTCTGAATGAAATGCTGTTGGATCTTCATGTGGCCTGAAGATATCTGCCCCCCACAGCAAGTGACCTGGGTTAGGCTTAGCGTCAACCCCTCCTTTCTTTACAACTTGATGTGCCAGCAAGAACTTCTATGGACTAGAAACGCTTTCTAGTAAGGCAGATATAAAAATGCTGTATTAAAAATTAAGTATCTTTTAAAGCATGGCGGAAATGGCAGGAAAGTAAGGGAATTCCTCAGACAACGACAATGAAGACTGGAAGATTTGGAAGGGTTAATGAGCACAGGCTGGGATTTGCTTTGGAGTCAGTCAATCCCCAGTGGACTCAAACATGAGTTTAAATGAGGCAAAGCTAGGAGTTCAAACAGAATGAGATATTAAAATCTGGGACATTCACATCAAGGTGGGATCCTTGAACGGCTGCCTCAGTGATGTAACAGGAAAAGCCCCATCTTGCAGAGGGCAATGATGGGGCCACAGGCCTATCCTGACCTTGACTTAGATGGGAAAAGTAGAGAAAACTTTCCTGAGAATCCTAACCACAAGCTCACAATCACTCAATCTGAGAATCAAAACTCATGCTACAGGGGTTGCCAAAAAGCCTAAATCAAAATTTAGTTTAAATTAGCCCCAGATGATAGAGCTTCTAAGCATCTGGCAAGAGGAAATTCTAATTCTGTGAAGGAACATATTTTAAATTCAGGTCCCACAGGATTCTCACAGATAAAGTTCAAAACAGCATGAGCTCAAAAACAGGAACACAAACACTAACCAAAAGAAAGCTTGTTGTAACTAGACTAAGAAAACTAAATAGACCTTAGGGCAAAAGGCATTTGATAAAGATATTAACATGCACTGACAAATGTTAATTTGCCAGAAAGAATTAGCAATTCTAAATATGTATGGACCCAGTAAAATAACTTAAACATGCAAAGAGCCAAAATAGAATTGTAAGATAAACTGACAAATCCAGCATCACAATGAGAGATTGAAACACAACTATCTCAGTACTTAAGAGAGTCAATGACACACATACACACCCACTTGCCAAAAAATTTGATAGGTTAATCAATAAAACCCAGTAATATGGAAGCTTTAAACAATGTAATTATGTCTACGTTGATGGACATTCATGGATATATATTAGATTACAGATGAAAAGAAGGAAAGCCAATCAACGTGCTGAGAATGGTTAGCCACCTAGGGGAGGAAAAAAACCTACCCTGTATAATGTAAACACTGGAGTCCATTTCCTTCCAAACTTTCCTCTTGAAAATTTTCTTATTTTAGTGCTTGGGTCACAAAACTTGCAGTCATCACTGACCCTCTCTTTTCCTCCCACCCCACACCCTATCCATTAGCTTATCTTATGGGCTCAATGCTTGAAATAGGTTTAGAATCCTACCACTTCTCGTCACTTCCACAGTTACTACCTCAGTCCAAACCACCATCATCTCCTGTCTGACTGACTGTAATACTCTCCTAACTGGTCCATCAGATCCTTTCCTGTTGTCCTGTGGTCTATTCTCCATTTAAATATACATCATACCATATCAAAGACATATGCTCAAATCTTTCCAATGCCTCCCCATCTTCCTCAGAGTAAAGCCAAAGTCATGACCAAGGCCTACAGATTTCTGGCCCAACACCAGCTTTCTGATACCACATCTGATCTCCTCCTTGTACTCATTCTGCTTCAGGCATGATGGCCTCATTGTGTTCTACGATCATGTCAAGCAAGTGTCCATCTTCAGAGCACTACACATGCTGTTCCCTCAGTCCGAGGGTGTCTAGCATATTCCATGACTCATCCTTTCACTTCCATTGGACCTCTGCTCAGTTTTACAAAAAGAGACTTCTTTGATCATCAACCCATGGACAAATGTACATACACCTCTTTTTCCATCACTTTTTCTCCTATTGCACATCCTTGCTCTTTTCCAATAGCATGCACCACCGTAGGACACATGTATATATTTTGTTTCTTTCTTTGTAACAGTGCCTAGCACATAGTAAGTACTCAGTTAATCTTTGTTTAATCAGTCCATCAGTAAATAATAAATGCAATATAGCAGAATAAACAAAAACCTAGGTTCAGACAGACTTGGATTTGGATCCCATCTTTGCCATTTGCCACGTGAATCTGGGCAAAATCTTAACCTCACTAAGACTCCACTGTCCCATCTTTAAAAGGGGAATGTAGATACCTAAAATGAAGGTACAACTTTTTCAAAGATAAAAACTGCATGTATATATAAATATTTAATGTGTATTAAAAATTAAATATCATATATAAAGCCCTGTGATTTATAATTAGTAAATGCTCAATAAGCAAACATTAATTTTGTATAACTTGGAAAAAATATTTTGATCACAAGTTTATCACGCACAGCATATTACAACTTGAAATATTAACTTTGACTTAACAATAAGGAAACAAACAAGTAGATTACAAAATAGGCCAAAAATCTCAACAGACACCTTACCAAAGAAGCAATACATATGGCAAATAAGGATAGATCATCAGGGAAATGGAAATCAAAATGAGATGGCACTACACGCTGCTAGAATGGCCAAAATCTTGCAACCCCAAAATCAAATCTCCTAACCCCAAATGCCTGGTGAAGATGTGGATCTGCTGTGGATCGACAGGAACTTCCTCACTCACCCTTAGCGAGAACGCGGAATGGTGCAGCCACTTTGGAAGACAGGATGACAGTTTTGTACAAAACTAAACATATTCTCACCACACATTCCAGCAGTCATGCCCTTTGGTATTGACCCAAAGGAGCTGAAAACTTAGGTCCACACAGAAACTTGCACTTAGATGTTTACAGCAGCTTTATTCATAATCGCCAAACTTGGCGGCAACCAAGATGTCCTTTAGTAGGTGAATAGATAATTATACTGCATAAAAGCAGATAATAAAATATTATTCATGGCTACAAAGAAATGAACTATCAAGCCATGAAAAAACATGAAGGAACCTTAAATGCAACTACTAAGTGAAAGAAAGCAATCTGAAAAGCCTACATATTACGTGATTCCAGTCACAGGACATTCTAGATAAATACAAAAGTATGGTAAAAAAAAATCAGTGGTCGCCTTGCCAGGAGCTGCGATCAGGAGGAGGAAATGGACAAACAGGTAGGGCACAGAGGACTTCTAGGGCAGGGACAATACTCTGTAAGATATTATGAAGCATACATGCCATTATACATTTGTTCAAAACTGCAGAATGTATGTACCACCCCAAGAGTGAACCATAATGACTCCGAACTATGGATGTGCCGATGTGGGTTCATCAGTGGAAGAAATGTATCCTCTGGGGAGGGAGGATGTGATGGAAGGAGGTTATGCATATGCCAGGGTAGACGGTATGTGGAAAATCACTGTACTTTCCCCTCAATTTTGCTGTGAACTTAACACTCAAAAAAATAAGTCTTAATAAGATAAAAATGTTAAAATATTAACTTTGAAACCATTAAAAACCCTTAAATATATATAGAATTGTACTTACTATCTGGTGGAGGATGAGAAATGTTTACTCACACTGTTTCAGAGTCTAGCTATATTACACAAGAGCAGAAAAGAATTTACTCTGGATATTCAAATAAGCGAGAAAGTTTAGAAATGTTTAATCAACACAGTGTTGAGCAGTCTTTTTTAAATGGCAAGACTGACCTCTTTTTTAATAAGAGGCAATTTATTTCAGTGCTGGGTGACAATATAAAATGCAAGTGACCAAAAATATCCTCTTCTTATCCTCCAGTGGACGGAAGCATAGTCTGGGTCCCACATTGCTAATTCAAGTTCATGTAAGTCAACTTGCAAGGATTAGCTTGCGAATAGCCTACTTATGCATATTCTATGGGAAAATAGGACCTTTCTAGTTTAGATGATAAAGGTGATCCCACAATGCCATAACAGTTATATTTACAGAAAAGTTTATGGCTTAGAAAGCACTGTCTCTAGAAAGCACTGTCTCTGCCCCCCTTGGTGCAGGCAGGGATGAAGGTTACAGGTGAGGAAGGAGGCTCAGGGGAGTCAAGGTGCTACAGGCAAAGTGACAGGTTAACTGGAAGACTGAGATGAGGGGTAGGAACCATTTTGCCAACCCTAAGTCACTGTCCCTCCTAAAACACTGTTGCCTTTTCTTGTTCTTTCATAAATTATAACCACAATATTCCATCATCAAACATTTCTGAGACATTCTTTTTTAAAAAGCTTATTTTTAAAAAAATATATTTCTGAAGATTGTTATTTATTTGTCAGAGAGAGAGAGAGAGAGAGAGAGATCACAAGCAGGGGAAGCTGCAGGCAGAGAGAGAAGCAGACTCCCTGCTGAGCAGGGAGCCCAATGTGGGACTCCATCCCAGAATCCTGGGATCATGACCAAACTGAAGGCAGACACCTACCCGGCTGAGCCACCCAGGCATCCCTCTGAGAGATTCTTGATAACAGAGAATTTATCTATTTTTCATGTATTTTACATATAAAAAATGGAAAATAAACTCTATGAAATGCATGAACGTATATTATATATACCTGCTAAGTCCATATGCATATTTATGTATGGATTATAACAGAAAGAAAAAAATAGTGCTATAGGTGATATGGTTTCATAAAAGATGGTATCATTCACTTTCAGGGCATATGTTTTTTTTTTGTTTGTTTGTTTTGTTTTTTTAATAAACATATAATATATTTTTATCCCCAGGGGTACAGGTCTGTGAATCACCAGGTTTACACACTTAGGGCATATGTTTTTTAAATAAGTAAAAACCTTGATATCTTTTCATGGACTTTTGGATTAAAAAATACTATAATTCTCGGATCACAGATTAGAAGCTGAGGCCATGACAAAGACAAAACTGAATTTCTACAAAATGAAGTGATAGAACTTGAGGACCTGTGGACAAAGAGAAATTCAGTATACCTAGAGAAGATGTGGAGATACAAAAGGGCTAAGAGAGAGTCCATGGGAATTTGCAGCAAGACAGAAACCTCCAGGGAGAGATGGCCAGTGACTATGGATGACTTCTGAATTTCTATAAACTGGGTTGTGTAAGAGAAAGTCCCAATTATTTCACTGTACTCACTCTAAAATCTTCTGACACAGTAACTGCCTTATGTTCCTTGGAATAGGGCAGCAGTAACTCAAAAAAGTTGTGGGCGCTGTGAGGCAAAGCAGTGTGGGAGAGAACAGTGTCCTCCTGGTCTAAGAGCCATGCTAAAGATCCAGGAAAGCAGGCATCTGTGGGGACTGACTCTTACACACAGTAGCTCCAACCTGCTGACCTTGGAAAGCTGGAAGGTTCTGAGGAATAGAAGGTATTGAAGCTGCAGACATCCAGGGTACCACTCCATTGTCTCATCCCCCCCATTCTGGCTCACTGAACAGAATCTGTGTTTCTCAGACCCTTAGACCTTTGAGAATATGATCCGCAGAGTCTAATTTGAGAAATTTTAAGTAATTAAGTTAACTAGATAAATGTTGACACTTGTGTGATCAGTGGGCACCAATAAACTATAATTTAAATTTGCAAACCACTGGACTAAAATTTCATAGAGATACCTGGTTATAAGGTCATGGGTCATTCACAGGACCCAAAATTGTTTGCTCAAATATATAATACTTTACAAGTTTTTATAAAGAACTTGAGGCCCACTCCCTCAAGTAATATACTTACATACCCCTGGGTATACAGATCCCATCATGAGAAAGACCATTCTAGATCATTTTTCAGTCATAACAGACACAGAGTCATTTCCATTTCAGGAAGCATCCTGTCCTCCAATCCAACCATGACCCAAAACTCATACACTTCTATTTCTTCTAACCTGTTTTTTATCCTAATCATTTTAGTATAATCACATTCTTACTTATTTCCAGTGATCTCTATCTATGCAAGTCAAGTAAGCACTCGTGAAACTGTCATTCTATAAATTCTACAGAAGGCAGCATCCTACAGGCTGTGGTTGATAGACAGTAAGGCATGGGTCTGCCTTAAAGAAATTTACAATTTGGTGTGGAGGCCTAAGATTAACAAATTAATACACAGCCTACCATATAACTCAGTATAGTGTTCTGCAACTTGCACTAATTTCTACATTGTTTTGCATCTTTAGGATATAGTTTACAAGGACTTGTACTTTGCTTCTCAAATTAGGGTTTAAGAAACATGCTCAAAAACCACAGGGTTAAATACAGCACCTCCTCCTGGAGCATGAGTTTCACTTACGTTTAGGGTTAGGGAAGAGGCTGTGCTCAAGAATGTAATTATTTTTAAATTTTACTTTATATTTTTACCTATAAAGATATAATTGCAGAGGAGAATGCAAAATGTGAATGATATTTTTCAAAATCAATCACAAGCTTTCCGTGAGGTTTCATTTACAATTTTCAATGGACTCAAAGATTCTACCCTCAACTTACTGTGAAGACCGGTAAGTGGGGTCTACTTTCTCAGCTGCTATCAACACTGTACTAGAGGTCCTAGCCACTGCAATGAGGTGAAAAATAAAAGGCATTTTGATTCAGGAATAATAAAGTAAGACTATTTACAGACAATATGACTGTCTACATTGAAAACCCAATACATTAGAACCAATAACTATTTGGCAAGCTTAAGAAAAGATCCATATACAAAGATCAACCTATTTCCATATATAAAAGATAAACAACCAGAAATTGAAATAAAAAACTTTCACAACAGCATCAAAAATATGACAGAGTAAGGCATGAATCTGACTAGCTGTGCAAGATCTGTATGCTGAAAACAAGTCAGATACCGCCGAGAGCAGTTAAAAAAGACATACAAATGGGTCAGAAGACTCAGCACTCATTGTTAAGATGTCAATTCTCCTCAAATAATATACAGATTCAATTCAATGTCAATAAAAGGTTTTTTTCTCTTTTTTTAATTAACAAACTAAGACCATGAAAATTCAGGACATAGACTGGAAAAAAAATACCTGCAAAGTACATACTTGATGAAGGATTTGCATCCAGAATACACACACCCTTACATACACACTTACACATTCACACAGAGAGTTTGCTATAGATAAAATATACCTCAATGAAAACTTAAAAATCAAAACAAACTAAATAAGACAATCTCTAGTTTTAGAAAGATTCTTATCTCCCTAAAAAAATCAGTTTTGAGAAGCATGAGATTATGTGATCCTTAAGGTCAGGAACTAAAACTTCTATTTTTTCTTTCCTTTCCACCAGGGACTGAAACCACACACACAAGGCTTAACAAATACAACCAAATAACTCAATTCAGAAATATAATTATCTCACAAGCAAGCAGCCTGGAAGGAAGATGTGTCAGGCTTGGCAGCACAATAATTTCCTCAAGGATATAAGTTCTCTCTGTCCTTCTGCTTGGCCATCTTTAGCATTTTAGCTTTTCATTCTTAGGCTTATCACCTCATTGTCAGAGAATGGCTAACGCATCACATTCTCCTACAACAGCCTCCAGAGGAGTAAGCAACACAAGATGAGAGAAAGGAGTCCTCCTTGCTGTGCCTTTCTATTTAGATGAAATAAGATCTTTCCCAGAAGTCCCTTGGGTCACTTGCCCAGGAGCAGACCAACCCTGTCAGAGAAGACTAAGATTCCCATAAATCTGGCTTTGACCAATTAGACATCTAGGACAGTGAGTGGCCCTCAACAAAATCAGATTCACTTACAAAGAAGAAAAGAGGTAAATGACTGGTCGGCAACTGAAAATGTCTCCTACAATTGTTGACTAGTAAACAGAAATCCTGAACAGCTTTTTATATTACTTAACTCTCTATTCTTCATATTCTACTAAAGAAGCATGAATATGAATGTTTGCCTAATTTACAGAGTGTCCCCTCCTCTCAGAACAAGCATTTCTGGTGGTTTATAATACAATTTATGCTTTCAAATTAGTGTAAATAACCTAAGCCAAATTGAAAGAAAAAGAGAGTGAAGGTAATTGGGAAGTGTGCCAGAACCCGGCATTTGAAAACCCACCACTGCCACTGAGCACATAATGATTTCTGAATCTTAAAGAAATAAAAATGGAGAAGAAAACATGCTTAATCAAATAGGTCTTGATGTGGACAATACAGAATATGACACAGTCACTTTCATTGCAATGTTTATATCATTGCTCAAGATCATTTTCCTTTTTACTAGTGACATTTTCTTCAGAAACAACTAAAATTAGTTCACACTTTCTGTGCCATAGGGCCCTATAGTTGGGGTTAGTGTAAAAAGCCTCAGATATATTTTATGGAGAATGAGACACCCTGGGGCTAACCATTTTCTATATATTATAAAATACTGGAAATTGAATACAGCCGGGATTCATGTAGCCTCAAATCAGTCTGAACTTTTTAGTAAAGGTTTCTCCTGTGTGATTTCAAAAAAAAAATCACCAATAAAAGTTCCCTACGTTCAAAAGTTCAACAATGTTGTATCTGAAAGCTCTGGGACATGAAAAAATCAAATATGCTGAAACACAGCCTGGGATTTAAAAACCTAGCTTGAATCATCATTCCACCACCAACCAGCTATGGGATCCTGAACAACCTCTTTCAATGCTGTTTGTCCTTAGCTTACTCTGATTACACCCATGAAATAATAGAGTCAGACAATTTGGTCTCTGCGGTCTAGTCAAGCTTTATCTGCCAAAGGGGCAACATTTTGAAGAAGGACAAAATTATTTAAATAAATATACTTAAATTCCTAAGGGCTTTTTAATACACATCCAGACATCAAAGGATAATGTTTCAGAGTTGAAAAAAATTTTAACAACACAAAAATCTTCCTTTTCTCTCAATTCCTAAATTTGTGACTTGTCCCGGAGACAGAGAAAACCAGGCACTGGGAGAACATTTTCCCCCCAGTTCCTTGTATAGAGGTTGATACACATAACCTAACAGAATCTAACAGCAAAGCAAATTCCACTTAAGATTCCAACATTAACAATCAACCCATGTTCATGTAACAAATACCAATAACCCAAAGTCCTTCCATTAATTCCTTTATATCTCAAGCTTGACATTAAGGGTTCAAAAATGAAAATAACCTACATACAATTCCAATGACAGTGCGATAAACAATAGATGAAGGGAAAAAAATCTGTCTAGCATCCAAATATTAAACCTATTAAACCAGAAATGTTCAGTGTAGAGTTTACTCCCTTGAAGACTAGCAAATTCCTCCAACATTCTAAAATAATTATGCATAACCTGAAATTATCATTAATGATTCCTGATCTACTTCTGCACAGTAACTTAGGCACAACAGAATGTGTCTGAATCAACCCTAAAGTGAGCATACAAATGTATGCTCATATGTAAGTCCCATACAAATGTGCAGCTGATGAGCATTCAAGAAAGACCTCTGAGCACTGATGACAAGTTACTTAAATATTAAATGCCTCTTCTGGTTTTTCACAAAGGGTTTCAAATCACAAATTATTTTCCTAGGATAATATGCAAGTTCTTTAATTCTGAATGATTTTCAAAATCTAAGATATTGAACCAACCAAATGAGAAAAAGAAAAAGAAAAAAAATCAGTCTATATGGGATCCCAGCCAATGAAAATTAAATTTCATGGAAAAAAAATAAGAGTCCACAATCTCACAATGAGGTCACCATAAGCACGGATCAGTGCAGATATTATTACACAAATCGGAGTACTGAAAAAGGGAGTAGTCTGTCTTGGGGTGACTGGAAGAGTCACATGAAAGATACACAGCACGGCCACACAGAGTTAATAATACCTTGACAATATTTGTCTCTTCATCTTATGCAAATGCTTTCAAAACTGAAGTTGTGAAGGCTTTTTATTTTACTTTTAACTTTACTTTATGGACATTCAAGCTCACTTCCCTTAATACCGATGTCCAAATCATTGTTAAAACCTGTGACATTTACTCTGTATTTTTCATTAGTGAATGCCATAACTAAACTACGACTATATACAGTTAAGCAATATATAAAAACATATAGTGATATAATGTCTATCGACCTGTCAAAGTTCCCCATTTAAAAACCACTGATCATATATATGCTGCTTACCCTATACCTATTTTATATTTTATAAATCTGGTGAATAAGAAAATTTTGAGGTAGACAAGAGTTAGCTAAAATAAAGTATAAAGCCATAAAGTATAAAGACATCCTCAGTAATGTGAAAAACAACCATAATACATTTTTCAAAGTTTGTTGAACAAATATTTTAACTTCCTGCACACAACTTTAATCTATTGTTTAATTCCGGGTCAAAAGGAAGTAACCCAAATATGCACTCTGTTATATAAAAGGCCCAGAGGATGAAATTACATCTCTCTCTAATAAGGTCCTTTGAAATCCTATGCTAAAGTAACTTCGCAGCCAAATTATTTTTCTCCTGTTAATGCTGATTGAGCAGTAAATAATAACGAGGAAAAAAAAACATGTAAAATAAAGTGTTTCACACCTTTGCTTGAGCTTTCTTAAATGACGCCCCTCTACCAACTTCAATACAGGCTCAAAGGAAGGCAATTATTTCCTCAGCCTCTAAATAAAGCAATAATTCAACTGCAGTTTTCAGGGGGCAGACTTCAATTTCAACACATTAAGAAGCTGTTTAGGGAAATATGCAAATTTTAGTGTTGAGGTTGAAACAAACCAAAAATTATTTCGCAACACAGTGCTGCTGTGATAGCTTCGGGTTGATAAGGTGCTCGAGGTTCTTGGCCTTCACTTTTGCATCTGTAAAATAAAGGATTCAACCAGTGTAACCTCTAAAGGTCCCACCACTTGTAGAACAAGCCCTCAGTCTTCCCTATCAAACATGTTAATATGAAAAGGAGATAGAGCAGGCAGGACACTTAATGCAAGAGAAATGTGAGTGTACTTTTGATCTTCCTACAGATCCTCATGTAAAAAAATCAGCAGAGACCCCTAAATCCACCTAAGCCATTTTTTAATGAAAAATAACTGACATACAATATTATGTTTGCTTCCGGTATACTACACAGTGATTTGATATTTATCTGCATTATGAAAGAGTCACAATAAGTCTAGTTACCACCTGTCACCATACACGGTTGTCACAGCCCCTTTTTAAAGCAGTAGATTGAAAAATAAATACCATCTATGTTATCATCTTCAGTCTACCCCTTCATATTATTTCTGATGTGACAGACTTCTGAATTAAAGAAAGATGTTAATTTAAAAAAAAAAAAAAAGGACACAGACCAAATTTTTTTTCTTCTTATGTATGAAAACTTAAAGAAATTTTAAAATTTTCTTGTTGTTGAAGGCAAGGGTCAGGGTGGAAGACTAAAAAATATAGAGCATTTTCCCACCTCACAGTATATATTGCAGGCTCAGGAGCCAGACTGCCCAGTTAAAATCCTGCCCCCCCACCCACCTGCGAGCTGGGTGACCCCTCCCCTATAAACTGGCAGATAATAATAGTGCCCACCTCAGCAAGAAAGCTAATTGAGTTAATATACATAAAGCACTTAAAAAGCCAAAGTGAGGACTACATAAGTGTTAGCTGTGAGCATCTGGGGTTCACAATCCAGTTATAATTCACTGGCCTTGTGTGTCCACTGTAGCACTTTGGGCAAAATAACGGAAGCTAAGGAAAGTAAGTAGTCAATGTTTGTCCTTCCTTTTTATCTCCTGTTTGTTGTTTTTGCACAGCTTCTACCCTGCTATCCTGGTTCCTGCCAAGAGAGCTGACGTGAACTTCACATACTAACTCTTGTAGGGGTATTTACATTCTACAGAAGTCTGGGCAGAAAAATCAATCCTCAACCCAAGAAGATATGAAACGATAGAATTTCATGTACTTTGAGACAAGTGCTTTTTTAGTCTGACTCTTGTCAAATTTGACACGATCACATCCAAATAATAGGCTCTTCTTTTCATTGGAAATACTGATATCCAAAGAAAACACAGCAAACAATTTCTTCCAGAGATGAGAGGCATTTTCATTAACCACAAAAGTGTTTGTTTTCTCTTGTCTCTTTGTAATGGTTTCAATGTAAAAAAAAAAAAATAAACTTCCAATGCTAACACGAGGTCTTTAGTCTTAGTCAATGTGACATACTTTGCTAAAGAAAACTGAAAATATCTTTCAACAATCTGTGTATTGAGATCTAAGAGATCCTCTATCATTTTTTAAAGTAATAGCTATTGCTAATCTTTTTTATACCACTTAAGTATTTAATCCTACCATGCTTCCATCCATTTCCTGATCTTGTCTGAACAAATGTACTTCCCTCCTGTTACTAAAAAAAAAAAAAAACGAATGCCAACAAGGGAGAGCACCCTGAAATATTCAAAACTACAGGCATTCCCTACCATTTTCAAAGTCAGAGTGTGCTATCCCTCCCTCATCCCAATGTTATCTTCTTCATTCTGACCTCTACTGGGCTCCGTTATCGCTTCTGCAACAACGGCAGCCCACTGTGCCTTTCTCCCCTGTCATCAACCACACACAAGCCTCCTCTTGTTTGAAAGAAGTGCTCCCTTCAATTACTGTTCTATTTCTCTTTAAACACACAAGCTTCCTCTTACTTCCTCCTCTTCTCTGTACTGAGCCTCCGAGATGTCTCTTCTTACCACAACTCAAGTGAGACTGCTTTCCAAAGTGCCACCAATGACCTTCTAGTCAACCAATGAGACAGCCTTTTTCTCAGTCCCCATTCTGCTTGACCTCTCAAAATGTCAGATAATGATGACCAGTTCCTCCTGAAAACTGTCTTGGTTCTTAGCTCTGAAAACAGTATTATCCTGATCTTTCTTCTGTTACCCTATCTCTTCTCTCCTGATCCATCTTCCTCCTTCCACCTCAGAAACATGGTATTCTCCCGGGTTTATATACATAAACCAGACATCATTTCCTCCTATATACAGAGCCTCAAGGAAGATACCGCTCTGCTCAACATGGTCAGCCCAGACATCTCTTCCATGTACAACAGAGATTCACCAGCTGCTTGTTTGACACGTTCTCTACAGTTCTAAATTCGAACACATCCTTCGCTTTCCTCAAGTCACTGACACTTACTCTTGAACCTTCGTACTAGTATCCCCTAACCTTGAGACTCCAGGATAATCCTTGCCTTTTCCTTCACCACATTTACCACTCACAATGCCTCCTATTCACTCTGTTTGAATGGTTACAAGTTCAGCAAAGCTCTCTCTTCAAGTTTTCTTCCTTGATTCTTTCCTTGCTTTCTTTCCACTGTCACATCATTAGTTTACACCAGAAGTTGATCAAGTATGGGCCACAGCCTGCCACATGCTGATGTAAATAAAGTTTTATTAGAACGCAGACATGACCAACCATGTATGCATTGTTTATGGCTGCTCTCACACTCCACTAGTAGAAGTAAGCAAGCTATACGAAGACTTTATGGCCAGAAAACCCCAAATTATTTCTTGTCCTGCCCTTCACAAAAAAAAAGTCTGTTTACCTGGTTTATGCCCTTTTCAGCTCACATGTCAACTGCTTCAAGATCTCCCAAACCATCTTCCATGCCCAGTTTCACACCTTGACTAATCTTCCCACCATCTGGTTAATTTTCCTAAAACATCATTTTAAAAATATTACTCTATTGCTCAAAAATTATGTAACTTTCCATTATGTCCAAGATAAAAGTCCCAAAAAACAACACAGTATCTTACACATCTCTATAATTCATGTAGTGACAAACATCATGCTAGACATGAAGCAACATGTAAATATCTAACCTTGACTTCAAAGATCTTTTTCAGTCTGGTCTCAGGATTTCTCAGCTGGTTTTCCCACCACCCTCCACTTTCATTCCCACAAAGCTCTATTCAGAAATTCTAATTCATTAGCATTTTTTGTACAGAACTTATTGTCTTCTATTTTATGCTTCTTAGTCTTCACTCCGACTATCTGCCAGGCCAGAATAGACCTTCTTGTGTCCAATTTTCTCATCTTTCAAGATCCAGTTAAGGTATGATTTAGCCTACCTATAATTCTTTTCTTGACCTTTCTTAAGCTGCATAGTACTTATTATTCTCCACTGCTAACTTGGCAATATTGTTTTGCTTTCTTACCTAAATCCTATATGAGACTGTGTTTGCCTTTTCATCCCAGATCCCTCCACAATTTAGTATAGCATATCACAGTAAATGTTCAGATAAACCTCCTCAAATATTTTGTAGGGAATACATACATAAGCAAATAGCTCACTGAAAACAGACATAACAAAGACCAGTGATTCTTGCCTCCACCCAGAAGACCTCTGTCCCCATCTATAGCCATTTTTGATTGTCACAAAAGAAAGTGGGGGAGGGAAATGAATGCTACTGACACCTAGTGGTAGATACCAGAAATGCTTCTGCACATTATAGATGGCGCAGGACAGGCCCCCACTGCAAAGAACCATCTGGCCCAAATTGTCCATAACGCCGAAACTGACAAGCCCCGAGGAAGGTCAATTCTTTGCTAATTTGTAATGCCTAGAAACTCATATCTACAAACACAGCAATCGGAAAACCATAAATATTTGTTGACTGATTTCTAAATATTTATGGCTTTGTTATCTGGATCGAAATGCAGAGAAGTGAATAACATCTCAATACTTATTTAGCTGTATCTCTTCCTTGAGAGAGTCCAACCCAGTAACCAGTAATGCAGATATAATATGTGATTTTTGGAAAATTTGGAAGAAAGCATATTGAAAGAAAACTTACTGATTATGGTAACATACAGTATGGCATAACTTAGTATTTATATGTATCATTGTAGTAGGATCAAGCAACCACCTTAAGTAAACTGTTGTCTCCTTAACCTCTGAATGTGTGTGCCCCAGAATTCAGTCCTTTTAATTTGTCTCTATCTAGGTTTACTCTCTCGGTGATCTCAACCAATACTCTTTCTTTAAGTAGTGCGGATATACTGAAGTTTTCCAAATTTATATTTTGAGTCCGACCTTCTCTCCTGAGTTCCAAATGGTTACATCTAACTGACTTCCTAACATTTCTACTCATATGTCTAGTATTAGGTCAAACTTAATATGTCTCTATGAACTCAGTTGCTTAATACTCTCCCAGAAATCTGTCCTCCCCACAGTGTCTCAGCTATCCAGAATCACTCGATCTTAGGGTTCCGTCATCTTGACCTGAAGCCTCCTCCTCATTCTTCACGTTAGAAGAACATATGGACCAAAGAATCCGGCAGCAGCCTCTCACTGCTTCCACCTGGAAATGATATGTACAGCACTTCCCTTTGCATTTCATTTGCCAAAACAAGTCCTATTGTCCTATCTAAATGCAAGGAGGCTAGAAAATGTATTTCCCAATGCACCAGAAAAGAGGAGTATGAAACACCATTGGTGAAAACACAATAATGTCTCTGCTCCCATGTCTAAAACTGAACTCCTGGATCTCCACCCTCAATGTGTTCCTTATAAGTTAACCTGACTCAATAAATGCCATGCCATCCTTCCCACTGCTCAAAATGAAAACCTTGAAGCCATCTTTGACTCCTTTCTCTCACGACTGACACCCAACCCATCAGCAAGTCCTCTGGCTCTACCTTCAAAACATATCCTGAATCCAGTCACTTTGCTCCCCCAACCCACTGCTACCTTGTCCATTTCACATCTGGGTACTGCAACAGCCCAGTTTCTACTCTTGTCATCATAACTGTCATTTTTAATAAGGAGACAGGGTGATTTTTTAAAAACTTCAGTCACATTATGTCGCTCCTAAGCTCAAAACCCCCCAACTGCTCCCCAAGTCACTGAGGCTAAAGCCAAAGCTCTTAAAATGGCCCCCAAACCCCCACATACACTGTACTCCTCCACCTCACACTTCCAACCTGATTACTTCTTATCTCCACCTTGTTTTCTCCACCACAGCCACAATACTGGCCTCTTTCTATCCTTTGAACATATGAGCTGTGCCACCACCTCAGTTTCATAGTTGCTATCTTCTCTAACTAAGCCCACGTTCCCCAGATACCCATAGGGTTCACTCCTTCACCTTCCCCAAGTCTTTGCACAAATGCCATTTTCTCAGTAAGATCCTGACTCCTCTTCCAAAACTGTGGCCTTCCCTTCCCACCTACCTTGGGATTCTACCCAGAATTTCCTATCCTCCTCCCTACTTTACCTGGTTTTCCGCCTTACACTTATTATCATCCAACATACTCTACATATTTACTGTTCATCTTCCCCAACTAGAATATAAACTCCATGGGAATAATAGTATTTGTCCATTTTGTCCACCATGGATTACTAACATCTAACACCATGCTTCAAATATAGCACTTCTTCACAAATATTCACTGAAGAAATCAGTTGCCACTGTCCAAAACTCATTTTAAGATAACTTTAGAACTCACGGGGCTGGGTGACTCAGTCTGTTTAGCGTCTGACTCTCAGTTTCAGCTTGGGTCATGATGTCATGGGTTGTGAGATTGAAGCCCATACCAGGCTCAGAGCTCAGCACGGACTTTGCTTGGAGAGTCTCTCCCTCTGTCCTCCACATACTTGCATGCCCACGTGCATGCTCTCTCTCTCTCAAATAAATAAATCTTTAAACAAAAATAAAATAAAATAAAATAGGGGCACCTGGGTGACTCAGTGGGTTAAACCTCTGCCTTTGGCTCAGATCATGATCCCAGAGTCCTGGGATCGAGCCCCACATCAGGCTCTCCGCTTGGCAGGGAACCTGTTTCCCCGCCCACCGCCCCCCCCCCCGCCTACCTCTCTGCGTATTTGTGATCTCTGTCAAATAAATAAATAAAATCTTTTAAAAAATAAAATAAAATAACTTTAGAAGTTGACATAACACCTTACAGTCTTATATGAAACAAACATTGGGGGGAGGACAGAAATGATGTTATATTTATCTTTTAATCCTCAGTTTAACAAAGTTCCTAAAAGAGAACAAGGACTCTTTAAATATTTCTTTAACTGAATTTGTTGAATTGTCATTCAATTTTCATACATTCTGTTATCTTGATTGTCTGCTCAAAATATTTAGTAATGCAATTTATACAGTGGGTTTGTAATGATGGGAGAATAACTTCTATTTCTCACCAAGACCCAGGATATTTAAACATTTGCTCTTTATTTGAATAAGCTGAGATCAAGTTGAGTTTTAATGCGTACTTAAAGACATCAAGTGTATTGAAGGGTCTGAAAACCATTTAAGCTGATCAAAGCAGGTAAGATAATACATTTACCAGTATAGGTTCTGGAAAGGGACTATGTAAGCCCACATCCATCAGTGCAACATTCTAGCTGTCACAACCTTGAATAAGATCTCCAAGATCAGCTTCAGCCTGCCCTGTGGGGCAGCTTAATGGGATGAGTCACATAAAGCACTATCAAGGAATGCAAGCTCTTATCATCAGCCAACATTTTCCATTTGCTGTATACCTTACAGCAAAAGTTACATTACATTAATTTTCCCATTTCTAAGAATTGTTAAAGCAAGAAAGAAATAGATTACATTTATATTATAAACAGTTATTTTCATTTTAATTGTTAAGACAGAATTATTGGACAATCAAAAGACCATATGTAAGTTGCAAATTCAGATAAGAGACTTTTGGTACCTGAAGATATTATGGCTCTTATTTGCATCTATACTCTCCAAGCCAAGTGCTCAGAGCTGCTGACAACTATCCAGCCCCAGATCAGCAGGTGTGAGGCTCTCTGCCACTCCCACTCCTGACGAAGTCCATGGCAGGTTGCACTAAGATCATAATGTTTCTCTTCCACTGAGCCAGGAGGAAGCTTTAAGATCCTTCTCAATAGGGACAGGGCTACCAACTGATCACAGGTGACAGAAGAAAAGCCCAACATTTACTCTCCAGATTACAACAAATGGTATACAATCACAATCCATATTCTGTACAATGTGGGGCTCTGTCTAGAAGTGTATTCTAAAATTTGTAGAGAGGTTTTAATAAAATTAAGTCATAATTTTAGAAGGTTGTAAAAGATGATTCATGGAATCTTTTTATGAATCCTTAACAACACATGCAAAAATATAGAGATTCAGAGTTAGAAATTGTGCAAAATGAAAGAGTAAGCCTTAGTGACTAATAAAAATTAAAAACTAAATTTACTATACCTACTTTTAAGGTACTCTATTATATAATTGCAAAGTAAAAATATCACCGGCAATTGGGAGTTATAACGGTTTTGAGAGTAATTTACATTTAGCCAAAATTCCAATGAACTCTGAAACATACTGTCCAACTGAGTGGTGCAAAAAACACCTGCTGTGAACATGATTCTTCTGACTAGTTTAAAGGTTGAGTTCTTCCTAACAGATTTGCAGCCGCAAAAATAATTTTGGTTAGATCAGAATAAAATACATTACATGATGATGCTCAAATTGATTTAGAGTATCTAAGAAAAAAAGCAATAAAATAATGGGATTCCAGGATTTGGACAATGCCACATTATCAAAGATGAAAAATCAATTTAAATTGAAGATAATCAAAATAATTACTTTATAGCAAGGTATTGAAACATTGACAAATTGGTGATTCTGAAGCTGTATGTCTAAAGGTGATTTGGCTGGCATATCAATTCCATACAACAGCTAGAAACTGCCCAAAACACTCAGAAAAGAGCACAGGTTTTTAAAGAGGGCTTAGTGGCTATAATCAAAAATGATCCACAGACTCTCTAAGAACAAAGAGCTGGGGAATAATCTAAAGTCATTTAGGATTCTAAGGGAAACAAACTGAGACAGAAAAGAGATTAATTTATTAAACTAACTCTAGAATTTTAATTTGCATTATTAAATTAGTAAGTTTGATGCAATAAAATAAATACTATTAGTATCTACAAATATACATAAACTTCTAAAAACACTGCTGCAACATATATATAAAATGGATCTAATGGATGTGAATTTACACCTCTCTAAAGGAAATATGTCATCAATAACAAGTTAAGTGCTTCAAGTTAAGAGTAACAATGTTGACCGATGTAGGAACAGTCAGGCCCTTAATGTCTAATAGTAGGGAATGCCACCCTACAGTAAAAACTTTATTCTCCCTCAGTCTACTTGGTAATCATTAATGCTTTACTACATAACACACCAACTTAAAATTCACAAGCACTATTTTTTTCCCCAAACTTCTAGCTTGATGATAAATTTAGGCAATACCCCCTCTCACTTTGATATAAATGAATTAGATGAGGAAAAAAGTCTATGGCCCATCATTCAAATAGGACCTCGATATATCTCAATGTGTAAAGATAGTATAGAAGCTATAAAAACAATAAATATTGCTCAGTCTTTATTTGAATACAGGGAATATAACATATTTCATAGTATCAAAGGAACTTCTGATTATTAGTATAGTTACTGCTATGCATAATCTAGATTTATATGTATTTCTATTAATGACAGTTAGTTAAAAACCAGTCAGCTATAACTGGATATAAAACTGTTTCTAAATAATTAGAAAGTTCTAATATAGAATTTCAGACAAATATGAAAACTAATCCTTACTTTAATTGTTGACCTCCTAAAATTCCCTACATGTTCTCAGCCAGACTGCAAAGTAAGATCCAGATATAATGCAAAAATAATAATAATAATAATAATTAAGAACCGTACTTTGTTTTGATTACATGCTATTAAGTGTGTATTATATGTTATGTGTAATTTTTTAAAAAATGTAAGTGAAACATGAAATCATGAGTCAGTAATCCATTTTGAGAATAACATTTTGACTTTCTAAAATTCATCAGGCTATTCAATAACATACCTTAGTATGTAACAGTATATAAAAGCTTTTGAAGAAAACATTCATTAAGTGACAGCAAGAATTGTGCTAAGAAGCAAGGATACAAGATGAACAAGACTCGCTATGACTCTTAAGTAGTTTATAATCCAGTAGAGAGGTAAATAAACAGATAAGATTTCAGTTCAGTGGGGTAAGCCCCGGGATGGAGGTAAATGCCATTGGCAGCTCATTGTAGAGGCCCCTGACAGCCTGGGGAAGAAAGAGAGACGGAAACCCACAGGGAGTCTTCCAGATCTACTAGTTACCCGCGTGGAGCAGAGGCCCATCTGGGAAGAGGCTACGGCACTAGCAAAGATACAGAAACCTCAGAGGACCTGTAAGATTCCTGGAACCAAAAGAAGCCAGAAAGAATACCAGAGAGCTAGATGTAAGCTTCACTGAATGCTTGGGACTTTCTCTTATGGGCAAGAAAGGGCCTGTGAAGGATGTTAAATAGAACAGCCACATGATCAGGTATGTACTTCAGAAAGATCACTCTAGAAGCACCTGAAAGCCGAAAAAGACAGTCCGGAGATAAAATAGAGATCCAAATGAGAGCTGTGGCAGAGTGAACACTTTGAGAGAGATGAAAAATTAAGATGAGACAGGAGTTTGAAATGGAGATGAGGAGAGTAGGATGAGTCCCTGCTTTCTGACCTAATCCACCCCACAGCTGAGGATGCCATCCTCGGAGATGAGAAGAATAAGAACAAAGAGGGGTAGAAAAGTTGGGAGAGGAGAGCTTGTGAGTTCAGTTGTCATATGCTGAGTTTTTAAACCTATGCCCCTCCAGGCAGGGCTGTCGCCAGAAGGTAATTGGATATGCAAGAATGAATGCATACTCTTTAAAGACCATCTGAATATGTCCGGTAATTGTAATAACAGCTAACATTTACCACGTTTCTACTTTAAGCGGGGCATATGCTAAGCCTTTCATAGAACTTCTTTTTATTATCCTCCCCACGCTACACATGAAGAAGAGTTTAAGTAATTCCCTTATGGTTACAGAGTATTGAAGTGTCAGGGATTTCTGATTTCAAGCTCAAGTCCTTACCCACTATACTATGCTGCGTCTGCAAAATCCATTATAGGTTTTAGGACCAGATAAACATGGGTTCAGTTCTAATCTCCGCTACTTAACAGCCAAGTGACCCTGACACTCTCCAAGCCATAGTTTCTCCACCTGTAAAGCGGTGACCTTAACAATTACATCACTAGACGATTCCATGGAAAGAAAATATGGAAATGTTACACTCAGTCTATATGTGCAATAACTGGTACCCACTGTTATGTCTATCCCTAAAGAAGAAATTCTTCTGTAATCTGAGCAAATTTCCTTTCATCCTATTATGAATTTTCTTTTCATTCTACTCTATTTTTCTGTATCTTAATAAAGACTAAGTATCATTTTTCAAAATATTTGAAACATACTCTATAAAATTTAATGTTATTTAAAGATTTCACTCAAATAGAAATCATTTCAATGTAAAGGGGTTGATTCAATTTTTTTGACATTTCTTATAATGATAAATGTCAAAATAAGAAAACCCCAAAACCATAAGTCATGCTGATGTTCTGGAAAGAGCTTTGGACTTGGAGTCAGAAGACCTGTGTGAAGTCCCAACTCAGCTGTTTACTAGCCATGGCATCATGGGCATGTCATTAACAATCCCAACGGTCCCTCTGCACATGTCTGTTCTTCCAAGTCTAAAGATGCTGAGGGAGAAAGGCTTTACAATCTTTATAAAACCAAAACCCTTAAGTCATCAACACTTGACACAAACTTCAAGTTTCCTGTGTTTTAACCCAAAAGTGCCTGCTCTTTGAGGCCCATCAAACCACTCCACAGAACAGGAGCTCCCCATTTGACTCTGACCAGATGATACCCCTCAGGTGCAGAGTTCCATGTAAAGTGTGAGGGGAGGTGGGAAGTGGGTGGGGGGTGGGAGTGGAGAGCATTCTTTCTTTTTCTCAAAATCACCCCCATTCTCACCACAAATTCAGTAGCTAAATTTGAGCCAAGAAGCCAGAAAACCACACCAGATTCCTGATTTTCAAACCTGGCTGCACATTAGCAACACCAGGAACTTAAAAAAAAAAAAAAAAATTGTTTTTAAACGTTGAGCTCCATAGTCCTAAAATAATGCCAGAGGAAACTATGATTCACAAATGCTGGGTTTCACTTTGTAAAAGGTCATATGAAGCATCTTTCATAATAACCTCATTCTAATGTTAAACATAAAAACATATTCCCTTTCACCTACACTACATTGAAAATAAATATTCCTTCTTGAGGATACACACGCAACTAGGTCCACCATCCCTGTCTGCCGGGACTGCACCTGCATTAGTTTCATGTCCTGGGCTATCCCAGGGTCTTGGGAAAACAGCGACAGTTGGTCAATCTCTCTCTCTCTCTCTCTCTCTCACACACACACACACACACACACATACACATGCATGTACACAAACCTTTAAGTAACCCTCAGTGTTTTGGAACAAAGTACAGATCAACAGTGGCCCTCTCCTGAAGCAGCACCACTAAAATGACATTATTCACTCAGGTATGTATATGATCTTGCTTACAGACCTCTGACACCACTGGGATCCATAAATCCATAAATGAGCAATGGCGTGGGTGACATCATGCTATCATCCATTTTGTTGGAGTCCACATTCCAATAACCAGCATTTAAAAAAATAACTACTTGGAAGCCCCCGCCTCCTAACTGCTATTTGTCTAGTCAGGAAATTTTTGAAGAGTAATACCTCTACCATTTGACAGACTTTTTTAAACTTTTATGGTTTTGTATTTTTTTCGTTGCATTGTGATGCCATGTAAAATTAAATAATTTTACTTTATTTAAGATAATATACCATGAAATTACGCAATGGTTGTGTCTGCTTGTAAATTAAAGACTTGGTTATCACCTTTTCTTTTAAATGAAATATTTTTAGAAACAAATTAACTTGAAAATGGTACACCATTCACCAGAACATAGATTCGTCTGTATTTCAAAACCAAGCTCGTCATAGAAGTATTTTCTAGAACCACATGATGATACACAAATGCACTCTCTTCTGTTGCCTCATAGAAACATGAGACTCTAAGATCAAGTTGTGATCATACAAGATATTAAAGAACAAGATCAATCTGCATAATACACACTTAGTGGGTTCCCATGTCTCCTCACTTGTGACATGCCTAGTGGTCTGTGGGAGGAACAGCTTGAGCCACGGTTAGCAGTAGTGTAGGAGTGTGAGGGAAGACCTTCCCCTGACCTCTGTTCCACACACTAACGCATCAATGCCGTGGAGACACAAATAGTGAGTTAGGAGCAAAGGCCATGTAAACTCTTTCGCTTTGAGAAAGCAGAATCTCAGAGTGACTGCCACCAATCTTGTGCATTCTTCACTCTGCACTTCACTCTTCACTCTGCAAAGAACTAGCAACATAAGGCAGTCTGAGAAAGCACAGGAGGGCTGTGGCTGCCATCCCCAAAATGAACAAGAGGTATGCTCATAACACACCTTCTCCTATTATGCTTCTGACATTCAACACTCTATGCACTATCTAATCATTTCTGGAATAAAATGAAATAAAGATGGTGTGCAAAATTGTTTAGATTGTTGAAAACACTTGGCATGATTTAAATGCCCTAGTCTTTCTGCCACTAGCTTTCCAAACAGACAATCGACAGAGACCTCAAAATGTGATATTATTAAGCAGGAATGGAATAATATTTCCAAGGGTTTGTTTTATAGCGTTGGAAGAGAATTCAAAATTCAACTAAAATGTATGTGTATATATATATACATATATATATATATACACATACATATATATGTATGTGTATATATATATATATTTTACAAAACTCTTTGATTTTTATAATATATTGCTTTCAGTATGATTTTGAGTGGTTTTGCCACAACTTTTTTCAACAAACCAGACACTGAATGAGACTTACTGATTGCTCATTTAAGTCCTGGGAGTCTTCCATGTGGTTTTCTCACTTCTCCAGCCACCCCCAAATAGAAGCAGCTTCCTTCAATTAAAAAGTGGACTATCTAAAACAAAAAGATGGAAACAAAGAGGAATAATGAAAAGATTATCTTTTTTTAATTTATTTGCAAATTACCAAAGCACACTATGATTTATGTGATAATGGATAATCAACAGGAGCATTATTTTCAAAGAACAATACTCATTAATATTATCCATATCTTATAGACTTACTGACCTTGAAAATCACACCATGGTAAAATGGGAATATGTGAACAGCTACTCAGGACAATTTTGGACACAGCCTGTAATAAACACTTAGAATACTGTTTCACTGAAAGAGATCGGTCATTAAGCTATTGGCAGATTAAAAATTAAGAGTCTGCAATCAATTGTTCACTTTCTGAAGTATATGAATTAAGAAAATACAGTATGGATCTTAATATGACAGCTTGCTATAAAGGAAACTTTGTCTAAATTACCAAATGATCATTATCCAGTTTTGAAGAATAGAGCATCATAAAATGCATGCTCAATTTTAAATATAGATTAAAAATAACACTATTACAATAAAGAAGTCATTACAAACATACATGGGAAGGACAATTCATTAATTAACCTTAGTGAGACAATCAGTTAATAATTCACAAAAGTTCATCTTTACTCCATACCATATATTAAAAAATTTCCAGGCAAACTGAAGTGTAAAATAGCTCTAAGAAAAACAGGCATAATTTCTTTCAATACCCAGATGGAGAAGGATTTTGTAACAGAAACAATGAAATACAAAACAAAAAGCCAAACAGCCTCTTGAATCCCCTCACACCTACAAGAAAAAACATCATAAAATTTAAAGGATAAGTGAAAACATAAAAAGAAATATCTGTATAAATATCAAACACAATAGCTTAATATCTTTAACATATAAAGAACTCTTAAATGCAAACAGAAATGCTCACACATCCCTATAGGAATATGATGGTCCATCATCATAAAACAAAGTTCAAACTCATAAATAAATATAATGCCATTTAAAATAATGATGATGCATTTGTGGCCCTTCAATTCCTAATTTTAAAAATAAGAAGAATATAAATTTTAAAAAATTATGTAAAAAAATGGTGTTTCTCGTGGACATCAATTAGATCTAAACTGCTACACTCAAGAACTATTTAGTGACATCGAAATTCTCTGAAGATATAACTTAACTGAAAGATTAGTATTCCAATAAGTGTTCTGCAGAAGCAACTCAGTTTATTTCCCCAGTTTATTGAAATGCACCATACACAGGTGTTTTGCTCCATTTTACAAACATCCATTCATACACTCCCTACTACAACCAGGCAGACATGGCTTTAATTTCTTCCCTTTTCCACGCTGCACTATTTTCTACAAAAACAAATCTAGGACTTTCCTTATTAGAATACAAGACATTCTAAAAATTACAAAGGAAATTTGAAAAGCATCTTGTAAATTGTTTTATGCCTAGAAGACCCAGAGATACAGATTAGAGATTTTTTTTAATCTTAAGAGTTAAAAGTCATAAAATAGGAATGTAACTTGTATGTATGTAAATTGACAGTGTCCATGAGACACTGATTAAATATACTCGCAAACCAGGAAAGCGTCCCTTTCAAGAACAACACAGTTTTACAGCATATAGGAGATGAAGGAGGAAGGGTAAGTATGCAGCACACTGAGAGGTGTGGCAGCATGGATTTGGACTCAGAAAGATAAGCAGGCGGGAGTTCAAGATGTCCAGATGTTATTTTTTGTGTTGGGGGTGGACGTGAGAAATGGTGAATGGACAACCTGGGCTCTGCCTCTTCCCTCTCACCTCCTCCCTCTTTCATCTCCCACTCTTCCCGTCTCCTTAAAGATGGTTCAGGGCATCTGATCTGGGTCATTCAGCCTCATCCTTACGGATCTCTTGCTCATTCCTCCTGTCCTTGAAGTCCTCCGTTTGAATCCTCAGCCTCTATACTCTTCCCTACCCTCGTGACCAAGACCATAGGCAGGTTCGCCTTGGGTCTGAGCACACCACAGTCAGTGCAGGCCGCTAATCCGTTGATGCTGACCTTGCTAAGACTGACACCTGCCCGCCTCAGGAGCCCTTCCTCCATCCTCCCAGAGGGCATTGTGGCGGATCATCTCCTTTAGTGGCATTTTCTCCTCACTACCTGGATTACAGACTGACCAAGTACTCCTAAGGCTGTTATTTTAAAGAAGTACCACAAACCAGGTATCTCTGACCAACAGAAATTTATTCTCTCATAATTCTGACAGCAAGAGGTCCTAAATTAAGGTGCTGGAAAGTCCATGCTCCTTCTCTAGACTCCAGAAAAGGATCATTCCTTGTTTCTTTCTCGTTTCTAGTGTTGCCCACAATCTTTGGCGTCCTTTGGCTTGTAGATGCATCACTCCAATCTCTGCTTCCATAGTCAGTGGTATTCTCCCCACCCATCTCTCCACTTGGCCTTCTTGTGTGTGTGTGCGTCTGTATCCAAATTTTCCTATTCCTAAAGGTACACCAGTCCCTGGATTAGAACCTACCCTACTCCAGTAAAGACTCATTCTAACTTGATTCCTTCTGCAAAGACACTACTTCCACAGGTGAGGGGATCAGAATTTGAACATATGTTTTAGGGGCTCCAAATTCAACCCACGACATAGCTATAGTTACCACACTAAGACGATTTTTAAGATGTCATCAAGGTTTAAGTGTAGTATTTCCAGAAAGGATACCTAACAATTAAAATAAGGATATGGACCATTAGGAAAGAAGTTACTGTTTTCTAGAAAGGACCACCATCTCAGGACAATGGTAATAACTCAAGTGAAATTAAAAATTAAGGCTTCAGAAGACATGTTGGAACATAAGAAAATTAAGCAAAAGCCAGCCTTTTTTTTTTCTTTTTGTTAACCTCCCACTGAGAATCTACTTAACATTCCAGTTGGGGAGCTATTTGCATTAATGTTCCATGTTACAACATAATACTTTGCTTTATGTTTCCTTAAAATTGAGATCGTTACTTAGTTTAACTTCTTTATGGTAACATGAATTTCTTTTTTTGCCAAACACACTAAGGTACTAAAATATTATGAGCCCAGTGATTTTATATTCTTGAACCAAATAAAACTACCTAGGTTAATTGCAGACACAGTATTATTTTACATCATAATTTAGCAATGGTTGTTATGCTAAATCTTTTAACATTTCATTTTCACAAATATATGAGAAAAAGACAAGAACGCTCTTCAAATCAAGTAGAAGAAGTATTACTTCATAATAAAGATATAAAATTAAGGAATAACAATAACCTCGTGCTGTTTTATGAGGTAATAATCTAGTTCCCAGCTCTCTTTCAAGGCCATTCCCCCAGAAAAAGGTGAATTTAAAAAGGAATAATAACAACCCCACCCATTCCATGTTAGGTTTTTTTTTTCTCCTGCAGTCAGGTTCTCAATACATAGTAAATGGATGATATCCTTTTCTCCAACTCTGCTTTAGAGAAAGTGAGCTATAAACTCCTGTGTCTTAGAAAATTAGAATTAAAAAAACCAACATCTCCCATAGTTTAAATACATAAGGAGATTCTGATATCCAGTTATAAAACAATTCTCAGAAACAGAACAGGGCAGACGCCTGGTCCAGGTGGTAGAGACAGCAAAGAGAAAAAGAAGATGTTGAGCGATGTTTGAGAAGTTTGTAGACTGCATGATCTAGTTTTCACCCTCTCGACTGAACTTTCTAACCAAACCCTCAGTGAAAAGGAGATTGTCCCAGCATGCTTTGGCAGAATAAACATGAACGTGGAGGGGGCGGCTCTCTGCACCAGGGCTGGCACGGGACAGGGACAGAGGCTGCACACGGGAATAATACAGCTCTGGACGGCACACACATGGCACAGCCTCCCACGGGTCATTAACGCCAGACCCCAGGGCTTTGTCACAGACTCCTTGCCCACTCCTCTCCAATTCCAGAAGTGACCAAGTGCTCTCAGTACCTCATAGCATTCATTCAAATCTCTCCACGTTTCTCTCCTCATGGCTGCCATAGTAGTTCAAGCCATCAATGGCCCTCGTCCAGACGGGGAGCAAGCGCCTCCTGGGGGTGTCCTTCCTCCAGAGTGGCACCCTGGACTTGACTTTTCTTTTTTTTTTTTCCCTAGATTTTTAAAAAATTTATTTATTTTTGAGAGGGAAAGAGAGAGAGCACAAGTAGGCAGAGCAGTAGGCAGATGGAGAGAGAGAAGCAGGCTCCCCGCTGAGCAGGGAGCCCAATGTGGGACTCGATCCCAGGATTCTGGGATCACAACCTGAGCCAAAGGCAGACACTTAACCGATTGAATCACCCAGGCACCCCATGGACTTGACTTTTTGCAGTGCAGCCAGAGTAATACTTCAGAGTAGAGATCTAATTGGATTCTCTTAAAATAAAGTAGATCTTTACCCTTCCTTTAGGATGAGCCAGAAATTTTTCAGTCAGTCCTACTTGAAGCTGGGGCAGCACCTAGCAGAATCCCATGCAGGAGAAGCACTAGTTTGCTGCCTTTGCTCCCTGGGGCCACTACCTGTCCCAGGAGGGAGTTCTGAAGGAGAGCTCCACCTTCCTTCTCCTCCTGGCTGCATGCAATTCCCTCATCCTACCATCCATGGACACACTCACCACAGAGCCTTGTAGCTGACAGAGAGGACTACAGCAGTCTCCTGGGAGGACGTGTGCACAGTACAGGCTCTGCGATAGTATAAAGAAAGACGGAGTGGGGAAAAGACTAAAGCCCCCACCCACATGCCAAATGCCTACGGTATCCTGAGGGAAAGTGGAAGACAACCTTGTACATGGCTGTCCAAACTGGTTCCAACCCCAGTGCAGACCCCTGACAAGTGGAGGGAGGCATATGGAGAGTCCCACCCATAACCACAGACAAGGCCCCCTTTAAACTTAGATGGGGCTTTGAAGAATCTACATACATAGGCAGAATTTCCTGGGCCAGGGGAGGGTGTCCTTCCATTACATTTTGTCATCCAGAAGAGCTAATCTACTGTTTGACTTACAGGTTTTCAAAGGGCAGGTACATTTTTGCAAACATATTGTATACAAAATGACTCTTTGCCCACATGAGGCTATATTATAAATATACTGATCCACAGCCAACATTTCGCACCTAACCCGCTAGACTACACACTTCCTTCCAATTCATACCAAATTACTTGTATCAAACGATGCATCACAATCCCTTCCTACTGCTTAGGATGAGTGTGTGGGAAAGGATCAGGCTAGTCCTCCTTTAGTGGCAAAATCTCTGGGGCATTAAATTGGGGCATGCTTGGGGTGCCTGGGTGGCTCAGTTGGTTAAGGCTCTGACTCTCAGTTTCGGTTCCTGTCAAGATCTTGAGGTCATGTGATATGATCCCCATGTTGGGCTCCAGGCTCAGTGTGGAGTCTGCTTGAGATTCTTCCTTTCCCTCTCCCTCTGTCCCTCTGCCTTCTCATGCTCTAAATAAATAAATAAATAAATAAGATCTTAAAAGAAAAAAAAAAAACTTTGGCATTCTTTACAGACTTGTGAACAAACTTGGGTCTGCTAGGGAGAGACAGAAGAGAGGTGACCCAGAAAGAATAGTAGCAAAAGAGAGATGGCAAGAAAGTCCTGGCAGAATTTAAGGACCTGGATCTTATTACTCCTGAAGTCTCTACTGTTTCTGTGCCCTTCCTGCTGCTTGGCTGTTCAATTCTTCCTTGGATTTCCTGAGCCATCCTCAAGAGTCTTCAATTAAATTCCCTCCTTTATTAAGTATACTGCCTGACATAAAACTAAAATTGTAGAGGAAGTCAAACAACTTACATTATCGTTACATTATTCAGATATTATAGCTGGACTCCAACTGTCAAGAGGGCATCACTTTCACATCCTGCACATCGAGTCACCTACACTGCCCTCAAAATTTTACGAATGGGTCTGGGAAGCTAAGACAGGCACCAGCTGGTTCCAACAGGTCAAGCAGCATGCCAGAGAGGGAAGCCAACAGCACCAAAGACACCTAGCTCCAATTCTACAGCTCACTGTTCAGAGGAGGACATGGGCATTCTTTGACCATGCACGTGACTCCCCTCCCTACCTGTGTAAAAGGAAAACAGCAAAGGTGTCCAAGAGACAGATCAGGGTAAGCAGTAATGAGCACTGTGCCTTGCTTCCATCTCCTAAAATGAAACCAAACTAAAAACCAGATGCCAAGCTCCTCTGACCTGTTTTGTAGAGCATGAACTTCGCAAAATAGTCCACATAAAGCAAAATGTTTAGAAGAATGGGGTTAATTTCTCATGCTAAAATTATAACCAGCTCAATTTCATGCTAATCACCTGCGTCATTAGTGATAGGTTCATTTTGGGGGGCAATCATCTTCCTGGAATTATAAATTATGACCCCTTGATTTTTGACAAGCAAGGCCAGCCAAGTTTGTTTTATGTTGTTTGTGTTTGTACATTGTTGCTGGTGGGCTAGTTATCCTAGAAAATGCCGACCCAGTTCTATAACTGGACAATCCCAGAGGAACTTCTGAAGGGATTCTGGGCTTGAGCAACTTCTGTTACCCTCCAGATACTCAGGCAGACTCTGAAGGCTTACGGGCTGCCTCTGTCGCTCCTCCCAACCTGGATGTCACAATTACCCTGCCGAGCTTTCTGTGTACCCTGGAATGGTTCATCTAGCTCTGCTTGTCCTGCAGCCTGGCAGGAAAACCATTTGAGCCCTTTCTCAGAAATAGTCTGTTTTCTTGGCCATAAGCCTCTCTTCCATACCTGCGAAACTTTTTTGATGAAGAATATATTGACCCTATGTATTACTTAACACACGTCTGATGACTTTATGCCTCTCTTGAGGAAAATCTGTTGCACTTTGAGAGAATTTAAAAATAGATCTTCTAAATTTAGTATTCCCCTCTTGAAACCTGAGAGGTAGAAAAGATAGTTTTGCTAGAGGGAATATAAATTTAGTGATTCCAAATACTTCTGGATAAAGCAGTTCTGCATGTGAGTCCTTGCTTCTTCACTGGATAATGGTATGGCCTTGTGATAGTTTGTGAATGTCTCTAAATATCATTCTCTTCATACATAAAATAGGAATAATAATGATACCTATTTTGTATTATGTTGAGATTAAATGAAAACATGTGTTTCAAAAATACAACCCATTTGGTTACTCATGAGAGTGGACAAAGATCTCTGCTTCTTTATTTGCTTCCTATGTAATCAATTAAAACATTTTAATGTGTTTACTGTACAGTGAAGTATTATCTATGTAATTTCTTATGGAAATGTAAGGATTTTAAATTCTGCTCTACTAAGAATATTATATTAATCAGTGATCTCCAGAAAGTGCATTAACTGCCTATGTTTAGAGAGTAGCCAAAAGTCACCAGTCTTTGGCCAATTCTCTGAACTTAACATAAGTTTGTAAAAATGAACAATATCTTAATTACATTATTACCATTTACCCCTTTTTAGTTTGTCATTCTATATAACATCAAAGTTGTGGCTGGTTTCTTTAGTGTTGAGAGACTGATGCTGTCAGTAACAGAATTATACATGGGTGGGCGAAAGAGAAGGGAAAATATTTTCAGAAAAGAAGTTTTGAATTTGAAAGCAAGGGTGAGGAGCTAGATATTGGTAATAGCAATTGCTGTTACTATATTTTGATATCACTAACATGCAAACAAAGGATGACATATGTCATAAAATTGCAGCAACACATCTACTCTGGATTTCTGAAAAACAAGATGAATAGTAATGAAAATTAAGGGGCAACATGAAGGCTGTTGTAGTGATCTAGATAAGAAATCAAGGGAATCTGGACTGATGTGATGGCTGAAAGACACCTAGAAAAATGGTGGTTATGCAGGATAACATAAAGACAAATCAACAGGATATAAAAAATATGTGAATATAACTCCTAAGGCAAATATGATTTGCAGGTATCACACGGTGCTGAAAATGTATCATATGGAAAAGTTGAAAGGAAAAGATATTTTTTCTTTGTGTGTTATTGTTTTAGTTGTCATTAATTTCACTTGTGGAGATGGGCAGGAAACAAAAGCAAAAAGGCAATGTATAAAAAGAAAGTCTGAGAATTCTGTCTCTTTTATTGAAGGAGGGCTAGAAAACTCAGCCCACCATCTGACTCAGCAAGGAAGCTTGTCTATGATGGAGCCATTGGGAAGAAATAATAATTACTTATTATAAAGAAAATAATTACTTGAGATAAATCAAAACCTCAGTCTTACTCAAATGTAAATTTTAAGTTGTTACTGCCTCTCTGGTATGGAAACCTCAAACCAAAAAACTAAAAATCAAGACTGATCCAGAGGCCTGAAATCCCCAGACTCCAGGGGAAGTAAATGCAAAATTATCCCACAGGACAGAAAGGATTCTGAGAGAGAAATTCATCAAAAACGATAAACTACATAAGGAAACAAAATGCCGCAGAAACAGCAACTGCAAAAACAGAGAAACTAGGATCCAAAATCTAAGATTATAGGACAATCTGAAAAAGAGAAGTATGCTTAAAACAAAGAGATAGAAGGAATAGAAACAATATTGAAGGAAACCTCCGCTATGAAAAATAAATATACAAATCTGGGGAAGAACTATAAAAAATGTTTTTTAAAACTATATGCACTGAAATCTTATAAAAGAAATGAATGAGTTAAATAGCAAATTAGATTTAGCTAAAGAAACAATTTGCAAAGTAGAAGATAGAAACTAATAAAGAAACAAAAATTCTCAGGAAGTATGAAGCCCCTTGAGTGAAATTAATGGTAACAAAAATCAGTAACAATGCAAACATGTATTTTTCTCTCATATCTTCCATATCACCAATTTCTCAGGAATCAGTGTGACAACTGAGAGTCATCTTTTTTTGGGCGTGGGGGGGTGGTCATGCAGAATCCAATATATAACAAAGTAAACATGAGAGATACAAAATATGACAATAAATTTGATTTACCTAAAGCCAAATTACTTGCTTGAATTCTGTCTATAGTTAGGGGTTTAATTATATATGATACTATCTGCCTTCCTAAAATTTGGGACACTTGAAATTTTTATCTAGAGTTTTAATTAAGGCTGGATCCAAAGTTTGAATATGTTCTTCCCTCTAATAAATCCCCGTCTGATGTCAGGGAATAAAGGCATTCCACTGACTTCATAACTGCATTCAAAGAAGAATCACATTAACAAAAAACTGCATTATAGCTTCTAAAAACCCAAGAACTTCTTAAGGGCTAAAGATATAAGAATTCAGAAAATAATATCTTGAATAAATTTGGTTTTTTTTCAATTCTATATTGTGCTTCCTTGTATGTTCTGACTTCAAAAGAAACTTAGAAAGAGAATATGAATGGAATCTATAGGGTCTTATTTCTTTGTCTCGAGATCATAAGGAATATAGAAATAAGTGGGGTTTATTTACAGAGTGATCATATGTGTCTGTAGATAGAATATTTGAAGCTTCTTAGCTCCAGGGACCTGAACCACCTCCTTCCCCTCTTTCCTTCTTTCAGTGTTTTCTTACATATTAGTTCATATATCTACCTTTCAGAATTTCCACTCTAGTCTACCCACCAGAACCATAAAGCATAAGCTGAATCCTGCTTTAATATGTATGGCAGGCTGTTAGATATTAAGAGAGCACAATCATTCATGTCACCCCTAAATCTTTTCTCCTCAAGTTAAGTACCCCTAGTTAATAAGACCACATCTTTAATAAAAAAAAAAAAGTCCTTGTTTCCCAACAGGGATTATGGGAGAATTCACTCAGCCACAGTTGCTGGGAATGCATAATTGCCTAGGAAATGCATTAAATGGAAGATAGATATGAACTAGGTCATAGTGCATCATTATTTTTAGAACATTCAGTTACAAATTGACATTAAATTATTACAGATCAGCCTTAATGTATAGCAAATATCACATTCATAACCAGTCAAAAATGAAAAGAAAACCCAGTTGGGTGAAATGAAAATTAGTGGCAATAAATTTTCAAGGCAATGAGAATGAATGACGTTAGGATTTTGTTTGTTTGCTGGTTTGCTGAAAACCGAATTATTCTCCAGGAAATTTTAAAAAGAGAAAAGACTAACGTTTAAGCTGCTGGGAAGTTTGGTTTGCCCAGAACTTGGACGTGCCTGGACTTGTTTGTAGAATCGATGGGTTAGGCTCCCAAGTGCTCTTGGGCCTGAGGAGCCTCCTGGGAAAAAACTCTTCCCAGGAAAGAGCTGGTGAGCCATAAAGCTGGAGCTAAGTCTGAGTCCTAAGTCTCAGGGCTGCAAGCAAAGAACAAGAAAACAAACCAACCAAAAAAAAACTGCCCACTAAACTGTAGAAGAGGTTGAGGGCAGATGGCATCCCTGTATTATCTGGATTCTCTCTTATAGGGTACTGTGCTGGGGGAAGGGATCGGAGACTTTCCTCCTTTGAAGTCACTTGTGACAGCTGTTCAACCAAGGAGAAGTGAGATCTGACCCAGAGAAATACTATTTCCTGTAAATAGGACTCTCACAGCTTGGAGGAAAAAAGAGTGAAAAAAGCTGGGGGAAAAAAAAAAAAAAACTGGTTAAACTAGTAAGATAAAGATCATAATAAATAAGAATTAAAAATGTGAGATGTGAAACTCCAGAAAACGACAGAGAAGCAGAATAATTTGCCCCCTCTTGATCAAACCAAATGATCAATGAGATTGTAGAGATGCGAACACCCGTCCTTTCCATACTCCTGATGGGTAGTGTGGTTTCTTCTGGCCAGCGTTCGGCACTCCAGGCCCAGCTAGGGCTGCAGTCAAGTTCTAGTTCAAGTCCTGAACAAACTATATTAGCTCCTAAAGAAGCTTCACTGCTTCCCATAGATACTTCTGTGGCCCACACCTGGACGATCCAATTTATTGTTTAGTGCCTTAATTTCTCTTTCATGGTCATGAAAAAATATAGATAGTAAGTTTCTTTTAAAAAAAATTTAAGATTTATAAATCCAAACATTATTCACACTCCCTACATCAAGACTGTATCTTGCAAAACCATGGATTCTTACATAATGTATAAATTAATGAGTGAATGGACAAGCAAATTAACAAATAAGTAAATAAGGAAACACGCCTAAAGCACATGTCAGGAAACAGATAACTTTAATTTCATAAAGTTGAAGGTTGAATCAGGCAAACAGAATCGTAGATTTCCATGCCTGCCATGACTCTATGTACGGCTTTTGGAAAACCTTGTAATTTCTCCATACTTCAGTTTCTCACCCTATAAAAGGAGTATATTGCTTGAAATTCAATTCCCTCACTGCAGTGAAGGTTTTGATTCAACATTTATAAAATGCTTTTTAGCTTCCCTGATTAATAGGCAAAATACTGTGGTAGTTGCATAATACGCTTTCCAAAAAGTATAAAGGTAACTAGTCAAATCTAATGTAAAATGATACTTGAGAAATAAATACCAGTGATATTTATTACTTCTCCATTCCATTTGCTAAGTCATAAAAATTACTTCTAACAGAAGAAGTATCAAATTAATATTCAAGCCAGCTGAAGTGTTATCATCATAGGTTTACCTACATTGGGGGGGGGTTGTTTTGTTTTTCCAGGCTGCCCCACATGTTTATATGGTACAGTCAGGAATGTTGGGCATGGTTTTGAAGGCCTCTAGCGTATTCGTTGGTTTCTGGCATTCTAATGCACTCTACTCTTATAACCATAAAAGTACTCTTGAGTGCTTCTGGAAATATATAACAAATCCTTAATCAATTTAAGAGTGTTTTAACTGCATACATGAAATTTCTTGGGAGGAAAATGTTAGCTATTCTACACACATATAGTACTTAAGTTAGCAAGAGAGTTCCTTCTCAAAGGCACAAAGCAGTTTCCCCATAGTAATATAATTTTCAGTTTTATGTGCATAAGTCCTATTGAATCCCTTAGAATAACAGGAAATTCTGCAGGAAAAAAACCCACAAAAATTGATAGCCATACTTATCCAATGCTAGAGGAATAAGTTAGCTGTTTTGAGTTGGATTACTCTTAAGGCAATAGATAACCATTAAAGGTTAACCAGAATCTTAATTAACCAGAAACTGTAAGACCTGAATATTCTAGAGACAGAATTTTCTACTACATAGAACACTCTACAATTAAGTCAACAGATTAATACACTTCATTTTAACATTACTTTAGCCAGTTCTTGAATAGCTATTCTCTAGATTTTGATACATTAAATTTCACATTAAACAGATTATAACATTTCACAGATGTACAAATTAGTACATTGATACAACAGCCAATATTTTGATCTACAGTAATAATTATCAATATATATTCAGACTGGAGTGATCTCTTTTATAATAACCATACAATGTTTATACCTTTTACCTACATTTTAAAAAACTATAGTAATATATGTAAGGTGGTTAGAATTGTGCCTGGCACATAGTTAGCTCTTAATAGAATAATAATACATAATTCCTCATAAATTCTCATCAACAACATCTGAGTTAGAGCCATTTCTCTTAGTAATTCCTATAAATATTTATGGTACTATATGAAAACATGTCACAAATATGACATGTACTTTTTTTTCTTTCCTACCAATTAGTTTAAGAACTATGAATATATAAAATAATTATTCTTATAAGTTGATTCTAACAACTCTTAAATGAGATATTAACTATATATAACATAGATTTGATATATATGAGGTTAATAAATTATTCACTCTCATCAGTGAACTCTTCTAGTTAGTGTAGGAGTCTCAAGGAATTTTACTTTAAGCCTTCTTATGAATCAAAGCACAAATAATTATCATGTTCAATTGAGCATAAAATTTCGCCTGTGGCTTTTATGAGAAACATGCAAGCATCATCATAGGGATGCAAGGGGTTATAACTTTTTTGAAAAATATTTTGGCACAATCTGTGCAATATACACATATTCTTTCACCTATCAATTCGATGTCTAAAGTTTTATGCATAGGAATTTTGGATAAATAGAGTTATATAAAAATCATCACTGCAACATTCATTGTAATAGTAAAAAACTGCAAGCAACCCAGAAATACACCAAGAAGGGAACAGTTAATTTATAAAATATACACATAAATTAAATAGGAGTATCCAAAATTATATGTACTGATGTGGGAAAGCATTTAAGACAGCGTAACAAAATAAAAACAAATGTAAAATAAAAATAAATTACACCCTCACATAGTTCTTACATTCATACATACACAGAAATAAGAATCTGAAAGCAAGTGCACTAAAGTATAACGAATAACTCTGATTTGTGGAATATGGATAAAATGAATAAAGTGAGGGACATCCACTTTTTACTTAAAATACATCTAGGTTTTTTATCTTTTTATTACTGTAAGACATACACACATACACAAATCAAAAGTAGACTGCTGATAAATATTAAATGAGCACCCCCACATCACCAATCAGACCAAGATATATGCTATTATCAGCATTCTAGAAGCCTCTCTCCTTCCCTCTTCCAGTCACTGCCCTCAAGTTAAATTCTATCATATCTGTTCTAATGTGTTACACATTAAATAAATTACTTTTTCTTTTAAAAAGTTGATCAAAAAAATCTTGCTTCAGCAGCAGGAAGGCTTCTTTTTTGAATATTAAATACACTCAGCAGGTTCTTCAAAGAAAACAATTTAAAATATATTCTGGGTATTTTCAGTGTCTTCCCTACATGAACTGAATTATTCCCTACAACTCCACGAGGCAAGAGGCAAGAATTATTATTACTCCCCATGTCCACATCCGGCGTTATGGCCTATGGCAGCTCAGTGAGAAAGTGCCCCAAGGTTACCTTGCCCAAGGAACGGGCTGCAGGGCCCAGACACACAGAGATGGAGTCCGATTCCGGCATTTGCCACTCCTTGTCAGACAGGAACAAGGAAAATAAAAGCAAAAAGGTAGAGAGGTGGGAGCACTAGGGTGTCTCCAAGATGAGGTCCTCTTTTCAGCTTCCTCTTTTCGAATACGTCACTTAACATCTCTAATCCAGCCCCCAGCTGCAAGCTGAAAAGGTAAATTCCTCTTCTGATCTGATTTTCTGGTAAATAATGTGACCTACCAAACTACAGAGCAAGTATGTTTCCTTACGCTATAGTGCAATCACATACTGCATTCAGAAGTGACTCATACAAGGAAATAAAACCACAATTTTTGAAACTATTGGAAACAATAATTTTAATTTAATGTTATTTTTGGACAACAGAAGGTTTTTTTTTTCCCCCTAAATAAGCAAGTTGGTGGTTTTGAAGGCTCTTGCTCATCTTTTTGTGGAAAATGCCTAAAAACAAACCACTAAAAACTAAACAAAAAATTTTCCTTCCTCAATTGTGCCTGAAAAAAGACCTAATTTCTCTCACCAAAAGGCCACACATCCTTTAACAGACACATCTGGGATTTCTGGCCCCTGTATTTTGAAACATTGACATAGACGAATACAGAACATGCCTCCTCTCAGATAAATCCGTAATTCTGAGGGTTAAAAATTCTTCAAAATAACATCAAGTGTATCTCCGCAGAAAGCAACCAGAGAGGCCAAAGTTTGTTTCGGGAGAAAAGTAGAAGTACGAAGACTATAAACCTCGACTAGAATCTTTTAATTTGGTTATTCAAAATGCCAGTTCATGCTGGACAAATCTTTTCTTCTTCTAGAAAACCAAGAATATCTTAGTACGAAGGAAGCTATAAGTAAACTTGAATAAAAAATAACTGATAAACTTGCTTCAGAGACCATAAGGAAACGAGAATCAGTTCCCAAACTGTAAACAGGATTTTCTTTGTAATTGTCTGGCTTTGGATGTGTGTCCTTTAAAGACATGCATGGAACAGAGCAGTTAGTGAATTTCCATCAATATGCCCAGGCACTGGGACCACAGTGGGGGAAAGATAGGATCTCTACCTTCAATGAGTTCAAGTCTCTCTGGAAGACAGATTCACATATAATTAGCCTCAGCACAATGTGCTTTTATATTAATAGCCTCAAAAAAGGTGCTATGGTATTACAGAGAGAAAAGAATGAATTCTGCCTGAGCCTTAGGGAAGGCTTCCCAGAGGAGGTGACATCTGAGCTAAGCCTTGAAAGGTAAGTAGATATTTTGTGCAGGTAAGCAGCTAAAGAGTAAGAGGCAAATAGGTTAAGGGAGCTGGAGCACTGGAAGACAAAGGTGGTGAGAGTATCTCAGGGAGAAAAAAAGGAAGTGCCTAATTGTACTTTATAATACAGAGCGTTCATAAAAATAGCTAAATCTTACATTGAGACCCACTATACAAAGAATCAACCTGAGAAAGTAGATATGTGTCCTGAATTCTTAGAGGAGGACAGTTCCCTAATTTATGAAGCCAAGAAGTGTTCCTTCAAAAAAACAGAACCTCTGGTTTGCTGGCTGTTCTCCAATGAACAGGCTTCCTGTTCAACATCAGGCATAAAGTATCTGGAGGGACTTGAGTTTTGCTCTGCCTTCTTTGGACTTCTTGTCAATGCATGGAACAGAACTCTACTCCATGGTCTGAAAACTCATGATGTAAGCCCCTGACTTACACCCCCCCGCAACTCCGCTGGAATTGCCACCACCTGTCACGGGGTTGCCCAGAACCTTCATCCCTCTTCTAACAAGTAGCTGTGCAAGGTTCGTCTCCTCTTAGAAAACACTAAGACACTTTGATCACAAACAATAGGCTATATTTGTAGCCAATTTCCCCTCTTAAAAGTACATTTCAAAAATTAAAGCATAAGCCAAAGGAGAGGTAGGAGAGAAAGAGACGGACACAGAGAGTCTGTCATTTAGTACCTCTGCCCTGCCTTCTTAAGCATCAATTAGTAAATGATGCGAAATCCCTAGGTCAGCTGACTGCTTCTGGGTAACATGATTACCTGCCTAATATAACTAAAGTAAAACCACTAAATCAGACAATATGTAGGTGTGGAATTTCAAGTATCTTTGCAGTTCCTAATGAGATAACAAAAAACTTTATACTGTTTAGACCTCAGATGAGTATTAGCACAATCATATATTTATAATACCAATTGTTTCATACCTCAAAATAACTTTCACATTCAACCCAAAACTCATATAGGTCACGTTATCCTCTCTCACTTTAAGTTAACATTATATGTTCCCATTTTGTTTCTTCAAACATCTTTCATATAGGCTAAAACTAGGTGGAGGTCAGAGGTGGTACTCAGACCAGTCACGTTTACTTACAGTCAATTACAGATCAAGTCGTAGATAAAACGTCTTCAAAATTAAACCTCAAAAATTAGAACTTGGTTTGAATTTGGTAATTCATCACAGGAGTGCTTACATGGGATATTCTCATTTTTATTTTCTTCAGATTATACCACTGTTACTGAACTCAAGATCCTGAAATTGTGGTACAGACTGAAAGCTAAGACATGTTTCATCCGAAAATTTCTCATCACAAATGAACAAATGAGAAAATTTCCCAACTCAGTATTTTCATCTTATGCAGTTGCAATTATAAGTAACTTTACCTTTTCTGACACTAAAGACTATAAACAAAAGTCTCTTATTACTGAATTATTTATCTATGGAAAAAATAAGTGATTGTCATTAAAAATGTATCAAAAATAACAGTAAAAATAGAAAAATACTTATATTAAAGAGAGTCAAACAAATAACTACTTCTTATACACTTTCCTAAGTCGTCTGCTCTCCCCACTCATATATTATTCTTGGGGTAAAAAAATGCTGAGGGTTGTCAGTCTGTATAAAGCTTATCTGTAAATCCCCTCTATGTAAAGTTTATCTATCAACCCAGACCAATGAGAGTTGTTTGATTTTGTATTTAAACTTAGGAGGAAGGAATGAAGATTCTCCACACTTGACTGAAAATAGAACAATTCTCTCAGGCAGATGCCTGGGAATCTTTTTTTTTTTTTTTCTCTATCAAGTGGTCTTAAGATCTGCTTTGGTCATGGGTTCTCAACTGGGGGCAATTTTGCTTCCAGGGGATGTCTGGCAATGTCTGGAGACAGCCATTACTTGGGAGAGGGTGCTACTGGCATCTAGTGGGTGCAGACCAGGATGTTATTTCACTCTCTACAATACACCAGACAGCCACACACATACACACACCCCAGGGCACCTGGGGGTACACAGTCAGTTATGTACTTCCTTTCAGCTCAGGTCATGATTTCGGGGTCCTGGGATCCACATTGGGCTCCCTGCTCAGCAGGGAGTCTGCCTGCCCCTCTCCTTCTGGCCCCCTCCCAGTCTCGTGCTCTCTCACCCTCTCTCACTCTCTCTCTCTTAAGATAAAATATTAAAAAAAAATATTGAGCCCAAAATATCAATAATAAGAGCTTGAAACTACCTGACACTAATGCAACACTGTGTATCAACAACGGTGAAATACTGGTCTATATATACTGTGGGATTCAAGCGTACCATCAATATCAATATAATTTTTTTTTATTACAGGTGCATCTGACAGTTCCTGGTAAGCCATAAAAATAGGACCTATTATTTTAAGTTCCATTCCTCCCTCAGCCCCACTCTGCTATACAGTCATTACATCTGAATCCGAGGACTGAGTGATATACTCTAGAAACAGGGGAGCTTATAACCTCCTATTGTCTCTGTAAAGATAAGAATCATAGCAATATTTAAAGTTGTCTTATTATGTTTACATTAAATCCATCAATCTCACTGTCAATTGAAAAGTATACAAATTCTTATAATTGGTACCTTCAGGCTGAGAAAAGCAACTGAGGATTATAAAATAAGGGTGCCATTATAGAATGTGCTTAAAATTGCTGAGGAAAGTTGAGGACCACCCTAAATCAAAGCCTTAAAAAAATTCTAGATTATTGAATGTGGAAGTATTTGTTAAAAGAAATTCCATGTAACATAGATGGCCAAAGCTCAGTTTAGAGCACCTCTAATGTCTTCTCCAGATACAGTCTCAGATTTGCCAAGATCACCCAAGAATGCCAAACTTATACTTGGACCACTGGGGACTCCATTTCTAGTCCTCAGTCTATGGTCCCAAAAAATGACTTCCAGCTCTAAAAACCCATGAACATTTTTGGCCAACTAATGGAGACTAACCTTTATCGTCATACTAGCTAATACTCAATTCAGACACTATTCTAAATACTTCACATATGTTTACTTATTGAATTCTAGAAAGAGCCTCATAAAGTATGTTCTATGATATGTGAGAAAACTGAAACAAAACCAGTTTAAGTAACATCCTTATCATTACAGCGTCTTTAGTGTCAGAGCTGGGGTTTGAACACAGTCCACCTGGCTCCATGTTCTTTGTGCTTAACCACTACGCTATAAAAAGAATCCGGTCCCTTAGATTTCAAGTGCTATGAAATACTTGTGTCTTCAGAGATCTTCAGGATCCTTGGGGCTTATCCACTGGGTCACCTACTTCCCAGTGGTCATATGGGAAATAAATACACTTCTATATACACATACACATACATATAAGCTGGCCCTATATTCAGAGCTGTGATTCTACTGAGTTAATACAAAAATCCCTGAGGTTTTTCTCAAAGATGTCCTGCAGTCTATCGGTCACGGCTATCCCCTTTGCTCCCAATCTCACGGCAGAGAATATCCAAGGCCATCATCACTGCCCTTGTCGTCCTTTTCTTTATTCATTTACTCAACAGAAACTTACTGACCCCAACTCACTGGAGATACGGAGATGACAAATGTCAGTAATCATGTCAGTAAATTCCTAGTCTAGAGCAGGATTTAAATTCACATAATTTATTATGTGTCAATGTGGCAAGTACTATGCTGAAGGTAGAAACTGGGTGCTTTGGCAGCAAAAAGGAAAGAAACATCCAACTCAGCCTCTGGAGGACAGATGAGCTTACTAGAAGAGGTTACATTTTGTCTGCAATCTTGAAAAAGAAGTCAAAAAGAAAGTTTCAGGGGCAGAAGAGATGTGCACAATGAAATGAGGTGGAAGCGATGAGGGTGTATTTGTTTGAGAACCATAGTTCTCCATACAGCTAGGGATTCTTGTGACCAGGTGTGAGAGATGAGAACAGCAACCTGGGCAAGGTTCTCAGCACGGAAGTCCCTGTGGTCCTGCTAAAAATCCTGGGATTGTCTTAGAGGCCAGAGAACATTTTTTGAAGAATTTTAAGTCAAGGAGGGACCTGATAAAAATTGTGAATAAATGTGATTGGACATTCCTGGGATGGGGAGGAGAGTTAGGGACAGTTCCAGCATAGTCCAGAGTGGTCCCTCAGGACTAAACCAAAGATAATATGACCTACTGTATACAAGACACATGTCCACCCAAAGCTAATATGATAATCCGAGAATTAAACCCATGATCTTGGTTATCATGGATAACTCACTTATTATTAAACCATTGCATGTGAATGGTATATACTAAGAAAAAGTAAAATTTGTTGTAAGAGACTACAAGCCCCAAAGTCTTCAAAATTAACACAGAAAAGTGAAAACCTATTCATGTCACTCTAACTTTTGCATGTCCTTAGTAACACTGAATATGAAAAAGCACTTAAAAAGCATGTTATGTGTACCCAGAATTTTGCTAGTTCTCTTCATGAAAGAAGCCTGGAAAATCTAATCCAAAGACAATGTTTAAGGAGACGAAACAAACCTAAATTAAAATTCTTCTTGGGTCAACTAAGAAAAATAAGAAACAGCAGCCTCATCTGAACACCTGGAAATTCTGTAAAAAAATTTAATAGCGCTGCTATTCTTGACAGAATTTTTGAGGTTTGCCTTCTTAAGTTACCTACTAGAAGCAAACTTTGAGATTAGAGAAAACCTGCCAAAGGGAATCTGAACAGGACTCACCCACTTGTGATTAAATTTGGCTAGAATTACCTGAGTCACAATCATAAATGAATATACATTTGCATTTAAATATAAACTTCTAAGTGAAAAGCATTAGCTAATTCAGAGACCTGTTGATTCCCCAAGTCATCATCACTTTCAACACACTGGACACATTAGGTTGGAAATCCTCAATCTCTGAGTCAGAACTTTTAGGTCTTTTCAAATCCTTAAACATTGGGGAGTTCAGAGCCAAAGGTGAACAGTAATGAATAGATCACCCTGAGGGGTATATGCAGAGGTCTGTGAATTGTGTGTGTGACCTTCTGGAGAATAAGCTCTCCCACTATGTGGTACATCTATTTGATTAAGTATAGAATTTCAAATCAAATGTTATTGCTTTTGTGAGTAGAATTAAACTTAAGGGCATATGAATGTAAATTTTTATGATTTCATTGTAGCCTTCACTAGAAATGTCCCTTTCATTTTAGAAAGAAAAGAGGAAAGAATCACAGAAACAGAAAATTTATATGAAAAAAAATTTATATGAAAATCTAAGGTCATGTCCATTTAGGCCACTGCTGATGTTTCTTCATAAAGTCCTTAAGAGGAAAAAGATACTCTTATAAAACAAGCCTTTGCCTGTAAAAATGGGGTGGGTCTCATTCAGACCTGTATCTCTATGCAGGAAACATACTATCTCTGTTTTCTAAGCACGAAATTGAAATAAAGTTGCAGATTGGTTAATAAGAATACTCAAGTAACATGAGGGTGACAGACATACATTTTACCCACATATTACAATGGAGATATTTCAAGGTATTTGAGAGTTGTTTTTGTTTTGTTTTTTAGTGGAAGGCATGCTAACATACTACCGCAGTTACTGTGAATGGACCCCCTTCTCCGAGGACCCTTTTGCCCTGATTTCTGCACACTGGAAAGACCCTTAACAGAGACTCTAGGGGCCAGCAATGGTCAGAGGGCAGAACTGGTAAGTGATTCATGGGCCACCCACGTTCTGCTTCATGCAGGACAGTGAATATTTCTCCAGTGGGCACAGGCTCAGTTTTCACTTGGATAAAGGGGTCTGTGGCTCAATACATAAATAAAAAATGAAAACCACTGTTCAAGCAAAAAAAAATACACTCAAGTTATAAAACAGATGATCAGCAGCAAAACAAAAGTGTTCACCTACAGAAAACCTTAAAAATGTAAAGTCTGATAGGATAATCCATACACACTGAGAGGGTTTCCAAAATATGGGTGACCCCATTATAATATAAAAATGCGTTATGCAGTCCTTATCAGCTGGTCCAACATAAATGTATAGATTTGAGATTCATAACCAACATTCAGGCTTAAAACAACAGCAACAGTAGCAACATCAACCAAAACCCTATAAAATCAATAGCATCTAACCGATGGATAAGGCCTGGAAAGCAAAGGAAAATTCTACATAGAAGTTAACTGCTAAAAAGATCGGTCATAAGTTCCTGACATTTGGGAAGCATTCTAGAGTAACAGTTTCTCCAAATTCAGTCATTTGCCACCAACCTTCATGATTTTAGCTATTTTAGCCAAGCGTTTCCTCACGGTTACTTCATCTGCTTCTTCAAATAGGCGCTTTCTAAAATTTAATTTGTTTTATTTCAGTACTTCTTTTTGGACTTTCTGTAAACAATGGTATCTGTGAAATTGTAGGTTAATATGAAATTTTATGTATTTTTCTAATATCCTTAGAAAGAAATGCATCACCAATAATATAAAAATAAAATGTTGTTCAGAGAGCACCTGCAATGAACTTCTATCTGGCTGGTGGGAGCAAGGTCCTAGGGCAACCCTTAAGGATAAGGAGTCTGAGGTCAGAGCACAGAGTTGGAATCCTGGCCCCATTCCACTGCGTAAGTACTCTCAGTTTCCTCACCTGAAAAATGGGAAGGATAAAAGTAACTAATTTATGGCATAGTTGAAAAGATAAAATTAGTGAATCCACATGAACACCTTAATGTGTTTTGCATAAAGTAAAGCCTCAGGAAACGTCAGCTGTGGTGTAATGATGATGGTAATGACTGATGATGACAATGGTGATGATTTACATGGACATAAAAATTACGACTGTCAAAAAAAATCTGACAATTTCTATTTTAAAATATACTTTGAGATATAAACATAATTAAGAAAATATTCTTTAGGTGTGAAGTCTCAAGATGGCTATTCAATATTGGGGGGTTACTTTGGGGTTTGGCGGGGAGGTTTAAAGATTGTATTTATTTGCCTGAGAGCATGTACAAGTAGGGAGAGTGACAGCCAGAGAGAGAGGGAGAAGCAGGCTCCTCACTGAGCAGGGATCCCAATGTCCGGTTCAATTCGAGGACCCTGGGGGGATCATGGCCTGAGCTGAAGACGGTCTCTTAACTGACTGAGCCACCCAGATGCCCCTTCAATATTGGCTTAATGCAACTTCACTTTGAAAGTATTCCAATGTGATCAGAGAAATCAAACTTGGCCTAGTATCTTCAATATAAAAATATCTACCTATGAAAAAATAATATTAAAAAATCCATGGGGCTCCTGAGTGTCTCAGTCAGTTAAACATCTGCCTTTGGCTCATATCATGATCTCAGGACCCTGGGATCCAGTCCTGAATGGAATGGGGCTCTCTGCTCGGTGGGGAGCCTGCTTCTCGTTCTCCCTCTGCCTGCTGCTCTGCTCTGCCTACTTGTGCACTCGTGCTCTCTGCTCCTCTCCCTGTCAAATAAATAAATAAAATCTTTTTAAGAAAAAATCCTAACATGGTAATACAGGTCTTTATCCCATGGCCCAAAAGTACACCAAAATAAATGTACTTAATGTATATAAATAAAAGTTTTAAAGATATGAGCATGTTGTATTAAAATGTTTCATATGGAGGAAAAAAATAGAATTCCTGACATTTTAATATGGTGTTATTCATCAGCCATGGACTGAAATCTCATGGTAGAAAAGGGCCAGGCCAATGCTGAAAGGTTTCAAATATCAAACTGTACTATTATGTCAGTGACCTAAGATCAATTAGCACCTTTCAATGACAGAAAAGGTTACAGTGAGACTCAGAGGTGCACTCTCTGAAACTATTTTAAACCACCATAAAAATGTGGTATTGATAACTCAAAATGGTTTCTATTTTTACATTAATCTATTTCATCTCTTTTTCTGAAAGACAGAAAAGGAGTTAGGGCAGTAAGGGTAGTGGTATTCATTTTCAGTACCTCTCAACTAGTAGAAACATAGCTGGATACATGAAAGAATCACAAAGTTCAAGAGGAAAATGGCGCATCACCAAGGCATATACTAACGTGCAGTGCCAGGGGCAACAGAAGATGACAGTGACGTTTACAAAGTCTTCAGACCTCTTAAAAATTATCAAAACTGCTTGTACTGCGCTTGAATATGTGATTCTTGTTTGTTTGTTTTCTTCCATTCAAGTTTAAAATAAGGATGCTAGGTTTGGCTCCATGTACAATTTAATGAATATTCAGTGCCCCCCCATGTTAAAACACATCTAACGGATGCAGTATTACATATACAGCGATTAAATACAGTGCATCTCACCCATCTCGACAACAAATGCCTGAAAGATCATGTCATTTCTTAGTCCACTGGGAAAAATTCACCAGAGAGGCAGGTACATTGCAATGTTATCCATGCGTTCTCCTGTTGATTTCATGCACCTAGTAACCATTGTAACAAAATCCCCCAACTACATTTCTGAACACAGTTAGTTTAAGATACTCTATAGGAAGACACATTATAAGAGTTTAGAATGTGTAAAAATAATACTCATTTAAAAAAGAAACTGTCGTGGTTATATTTTCACTGAAAAAAAATAAGGTGTTTGATAGACGTTTGTTCAGTACTTCAATGAAAAGATTCGAAACAACTTCTGCTTTTGATACTACGCTTTTCTGTTTGTTTCTTAAATGAGCGATCTGAAATATTTACAACCAGACAGTACCTAATTTTAGGTTTTAAGTGCTTTAACAGCTCCGTGAAACATGATCAGCAGCTGCAATACAGAACTATGGTGAATAAAGTCCTTATAAAGGGGGCCTGTTTTTACTGAATGTTCAGTGTTCCTGCATTTACCTAATAGGAAAAAAAAAGATAATGAAAAAACATAATAAATACCCGTGCTCTTAAATTACTTAACACTTCAGTAAGTCTTAAAAGGATTATCTCCCCTCTTCTTGAATTCTCTATAAAAACGTGAGGTTTCCTTTGGTAAAATAAGTTAATTTTATTATTTGAAAGTTAGAGTATAAAAATTCCCAACATCCTAACTCTTCATGACAATAGTTATGGCTTTTCTACCATTCTGCTTTTTAAAACTCCTGGATAAATTAATTTCAGTGCATAGATTTTTTTAAATGAAATACCAAGCCACATAAATATATTTTTAGACATGGCATCAGTCATTTAGAGCTTGCAACAGAGATTGAAAACATGAAACTGGACACTCTATTTCCCGTGGATATGTAAAATTTATTTACACCCCAAATCACAACATAAATAAAAAGGAAACTCTTAGAAATGGAAAACTGAGTTTTCTTTTTTCTTCTAATTCAAAGAGATTTTTTAGAAGAAAAAATAAATCACAGCAAAATGACAAACTACTCATCTGCCAGCCTCTCTTCAAAAAAGAAACTTTTATGCAAAGGCAAAATTTTTTTTTTCAGTTAGCTTCTACAGATCCTCTAGAATGTAGCATCTGTATTTCCTAATATAAGAATAATGATTGTTCCTGAACCAATTTCTTTTTATACAAATCCTAGGATTTACTTTTTAATTTTAAATTTGAATACATGATTTAAATATTACCTATGAATATATGCATAAAGATTTCCATTTTGTATAAGAGAAATTAACTTTCTAACATCCAATGAAATAAATACTTCCCAGTAAAAAATAAACAAATATTTTTATTTCAGTTATAATTGTGAAACAAGCACTGTGATGGCCTTAAACTGTTGAAGGGTACTCTTGTCAGGTAATTGACAAAGGAAAACGGGATTTTGAAAGCCACATTGATTTTAAACTTTCACTTGTTACGAAAGACAAGATATGTCCCTAACGATTAAAAAAAAGGACAGTTTACAAATAATCTAATTATGTTACTTTCAAAGCTGTAACTGTCAAAAGTCTTAACTTTCTTTCTTGTACAGTCATTTCTAAAAATTGGTTTAACTCTGAATGACTTACAACTTTTAATCGGGTGGAACAAACTATTTTTATGGTTTATAATAACAATAAAAATGGATGCGGTTATATCTGCCTTTGGTATTGTTGCCATAAAAATCAGATTCTGGCAGTCTAGCTCCACACAAAACAGTCTGTCTCTTGTTACTACTGCTACTTATTCCTTGGGATAATGTTATTTAAACCCCCCCCACACACACACAAATGCCTTTGGGTGCAGTCTCCTAAAACGCACCACACCACGTATCAAATATTTTGTTTTAGGATTCTCTCCCCGCCCCCTTTCCTCATTTTTTGGTTCTCCAGCTACAAGATGGCCAGAAACGTTATAGAAGAAGAAGAAGAAAAGGAAACATTTCTACTTAAAACCAAGTTCTGCCCAGGAAAGATTACCAAGTGCAATTCCTTGTCCTGATGGGGTTTTAAAAATAAAAACAAAAACAACCTACCCAACAAAAAACCATCATTGACTTTCAATACTGCCAGTCACCTATGTGTAAATGAAACTCCAGAAGCTGCTAAAGGGGAGTCTGAGGTTGTTAAAGGCTCCTAAGACTCCCACCTACGTCCTGAAGGAGCCTGCACAGAAACTGACAAACGCAGGAGGGTGCAAATCGTGGCCGCTGAGGAGAAGGGCAACAAAATGCCATATTCCACAAGATATGTTTCGCTACATCAATTACGTTGATCCCAGGGTGCCAAGCCAAAAGGGGTAAGGGAAAAAGAAAACTGTTAAGTATGAGCTCTTAATGTGAAACCTAACCTGTTGGTTCTCTTAGGTATCAGATTTTGGAAGTGTCTGTAATGACAGCCAGGAAAGCAAATTAATGGCCAACGGCCCACTGGGTTTGAACATGAGACTCCTGTTACCTCCTCACAGATCAGGTACACAACACACACACACGCACACAGAGATGCTCCACGTGGAACTGCTCCGAAACCAAAACACACGCCCCATCGCTATTCTGCACCTTGGCAGAAAGGGCCCGGGGACCTGCGACTTCCTCCACTGCCCTCAGGTTGGGATTCATGAATGACTGACTGCCCGCTCCGGAGTGCTGCGGAGAGAGGCGCGCGGGAAGAGATGGGAGAGGAGACTCTCTCCAGACCTTCCCCTCCCACCCACCCACTCACCCACACACTCACACACTCTCCCAGAGCAGAGACCTCACTAGCCTTCAAGGGAAGGAGCGAGAGAGGTGGCGGGGACTGACCCTGCCATCCCAAGGAGGGACTGATGGCTCTCTGGTTTCGCTAGCGCCCTGCCAGGGGACTCAGTCCGCAAATTTCCTTACAGTTCCAAGCTGTTCAAATAAATGCTTACAAAGAAAGAGACCTCTTTAAAGTGTTACTAAACGAAAGTTCTGGCTGCTGTGTGGCGCACAATAAAACAAGCCCACAAGCGGTCTCCTTCCGAATCCGGCTTAACCACGCGAAAACAGCCGTTTCCAGTGCCTCCACCAACCCCAGACCCAGCAAACTTTGAAAGGAGAGAAAACCTGCTCTCCGCAGCCAGGTCCCTCCGTTTGGAGAAGTTATAATCCCTCCATGGCATCCGCGTCCCGAGCCAATGAACGCGACTCCTCTGACAAGGCGCCTCTAATTTCACGGACCCTGGCAAGCGGCAGGAAACATTCGGTCCACGCCGCATGAAAACTATTAAAGTGGGATGGCCGCAGTTTAAAAGGCCGGTTCGTGCCTCGAGATTAGAGCACATGCAGGGTACGTACACACGCATGCAGCATCGTGAAAATGCCAGGAGCCTGGGCCCTCCACGGGACCCGGTCAGCATCTCTGCGTCAGGCTTATCTAGGGGGTCATCAAAGTAATAAACAGCACTGGAAGGATGTCGGGGAGACCTCGGGCGCGCGCCCCCGCGAGCCGGGCAGCCTGAGTACAGGTGGGGAGCCGTCCCGCCGTGGCCCTGCAGCAGCCTCGCAGGCTTGGAGAAGACCCACGGGGCGCCGGGTGTCCTCCAGGGCAGAAAGCACCACTGCAGAACCGGCGGCCTGGGCCTCGGGCGGGCGAGCTGCATTCCGCCTCTGGGAGCCCGCGGGGAATCGGGGTGCACACCCCGTCCCGCCCCACGTTCCCTGTCCCCGGGTCTCCGCGTCCCCGGCGGAGCCGCGCGCACTTCCTGGGAGAGAGTTCACAGTCTCCCCGCAAGCCGGACCCCGCGGGCGGGGACGGGGAGAAGGGACACTCACCTCCCTGAAGCCCGGATCGCCTCCGGATCTGAAGTTCAAGTGTCTGTCCCAGCCGCGGACCCGTGCGTCTGTATTTAGGTATTTACTCTCGTTCCTTCCAATGTCGGAGCTTCCCCTTCGCGTTGTGCCTCTGGTGAAAACAGGACATCCCCTTCGGCCACCCCCCGACAAATAGCGTACACTAGTGGGGGAGAAACGGGGCGGGGGGAGAAGCCGGCTCCGAGGGGGAGGAGGAAAGGAAAGGAGCCAAAACTCTGGACTAAGACAGGGGTGGGGAAAAAGTGGAAGAAAAGAAAAAGAGAGCGCGCGCACAGCCACCGCTGTCGCCACTGCCCCGCTTTTCCCTAAGCTCTTTCCCCCTCTGAACCCGAGCGACAACTTCACGTGGACAGGCTCGAAGTTTTGCGCGGAAGCCGTGAGCGGCGGAGCGTGCGCCGCGCCGCGGGCAGCCTTGCACTTGCGCGCGGGATTGGGGGCGGGGGACGCCGGCGCCGTCTCCCGCGGCCACTGGAGGCCGCCGGAGGGGCCCGGGGCGGGCGGCGCGCAGGGACCAGCTCGTTTTTATTCGACTTCGCTGACTGCCTGTTGTCATCGTTCGAGGTCCCGCGTGGGGACCGCTCGGGACCCTTGGCGTCCCCGGTGGCACCGCAATAATCTCCGCGTCCTCCGCGCCGCCCCCACCCCGCCCCCACGGACCTGGCCCTGGCCGCTGCCACCCGCGATTGAGGGGAGGGACCCGCAACCGCACTCCTCTCCCCGGACGAGGGCACCGCTGTCTGCCCCCACCTGCTTCTGCGGGACAGCCCAGGGGTTGCCTCCCACTCCACCGCTACCCAGTCTCCCCGGGTGTAGGCCACTTCGGGCCCTCTACCGGATTCCTTTCCACTTACCCTAGGGGAGAAGACAGAAGGGACTTCTCCTGCTTGCAAAGACGTAAAAGAAAAACCAACCCTCGCCAGTCGGAGGGGACGAAATACCCTTTTGCTTGAAGATGTATGCTAGCATGGAGTAAGCAGTCTGGGGGTAGGCTTGCTGGGAAGGGCCTGGGCCCCTTCCAGCGCTGGGCACAGGTATAGGCATCCCTTCCAGACGCCCAAAGGTCAGGCAGCGTCAGAGCTTCCCCAGGCACATTGCTGAAGTGACATTTCAGAGCCTAAGCCTTAGGAGCCTGCTTTAGGCACCCACATAAGATTTAGTATTCTATACGAGCATATGTGTATACCACAACCAGAGGCCACGGCAAAGTAGACAATTAAAAAAAAATACATAAATTTTGCATCTATTTAATCATCTCTCCCTGAAACCTGTTGTCTATTCTTCTTTAATTGTCACATCCATTTAAAGTGCGTTAATTTATTGAGAATATATGTCAGTCATTAGACTGGTCCCTTTTGATAGGTGTATGCTCACTTAATTTTCACAACTCATAATTGTATGGTGGTTATTTAAGCCCTTGCAAGAGATAAGGAGACTAGGCCCAAAGAAACCTAAGTATCTTCACCGAAGACAACCCAATGGTCTCTAACCACAAAGCCTATGATTCAACAAGCAGCTCCTCACATGGCCTTAGATGTGGCAGTACAGATTACAAGGTAACTAGTGGAATTTACTCCTATTCAAAGAAAATGTAGTTTTAATGTTTTGTAAACTTAAATTATTTTCTGTAAAAAGTTCAGAAAAATATTTCCTCCTTTATTTCAGCTTGGTCTTTTCCAACTGCCACAAGGACTCTAGGGTTTAAAAACAAAAACCAGTATTGAATTGTTATCATTACAGCTTATTTTTTAATTAGTGAGGGATTATCCACAATTATGAACAAGCAATGGAAAAGGTGAGGTTGTAAATTTAAACTGATAAAGGTACTCTCTACTACTCTCACCATTCTGTGGGTGTCGATCTTGCCTGCAGATTTATTTTGAAGGCCTAGACCTGCCAAGAACCATGTTCCTTTTTCTGCTTCTCGAGGTGGAAAGGATTCTGGTGGCAGATTTGGTGCAAAAACATTTGGAGCATGATCCACAGCACGTCGTGGCATGAAGATGTCGGTTAATATACACATAAGACAGACATATCAATGAGGGGGCGCCTGGGTGGTTCAGTGAGTTAAGCCTCTGCCTTCGGCTCAGGTCATGATCTAAGGAGTCTGCTTCCCCCTCTCTTTCTGCCTGCCTCTCTGCCTAATTGTGATCTCTGTCAAATAAATTAAAAAAAAAAAAGTATCAATAGGTAGAGTTCATTAACTTTGCAAATCTTATTTTCCCCCATTTTACAGGTGAGAAAATTAAGGGCTCAGAATTTGTAGCAGCTTCTTAATAAATGGCAGACCTAAAATTCAAACCAGCCTCTGTGCAACCCCAAAGACCACTGTTAGCCACTGTGATGCTATTATTATTCACAGAGTAGTCAGAAAAATAATAAATATTTTTAGTACACTGTGTATGTTGCAATGACTGTACCAAATACATAAAAAGTAAATGCAAATGCTGAATTTGATTCTCTCCTCATAAGGCCACAATTTTTGAATTTCATTTTGGTATGAAACATTACTTCTAAATAAAGGTGGGGAGATGTACAATCTGGATACAGTAAAATTTCATACTCTAGCATATTGTTCATACAAAAAATAATTTTTTGCATGGTTTTTTACTCCCTTCTAAAATCAGATTTTTACCAAGACTGACCTTGCTTTCAATTTACTTTGTTCCCATCTGATTTTTTATATACCTTTATAAAAATGTATTTACAGAAGTTATTTTTAAAAACCTACAATTATATCACAATACTAGTATTCAACTTCTTATTACTATCTTCGAGTATATCTAGTCTTAAATGTACATATATTACATGGACACTAACAGGAGTGATATAAAATGTCATATATCAGTCCAAGTTTGAAATAAGAAATTGAGCATAGGAAACAAAGAATTTTGAGGTTGTATAGGCAAAATGTATTGCTTGTTTAAATAAGCATTTTTTCCAGCATTTCTATTGAGTATCACTTTTATAACTATTGCTATATCCTCTGTAATAATTTAACTTAATACTTTTCTTTAAACTATTTGTATTAAAAGTTTATCCGACAAAAGAAACTTATCATCATCATAAGTGGAAAAAATCAATATTATCATAAATAGAAAACAACCTTGCAAATGAAACTGTATTATGTAAATAAAAATTATTTATTCTAAGCCACCTAAAATTATTTCACCCACAAGTTTGAGAAACACTGGTTTAAAGAATTACATTTCTTATGTCCCTCAGGCTCTCCAAAACATATTTTCAAGCCTTTCCTTTCCTTTACTGTAGAGAAACATTGAGTCCAAGATGCTTTGAGGTGTTACCTTTAAAACTCTGTTTTAATTCAATTATTGATTTCCTTGCCTAAAATATACATTTCTGAAATTGAAGTGTCTTTTTAAAGTTAATTGATTTTTTATTACTTTTCTTAGCATCTTACTTGTGGTAAAATTCGAACAACTCATAAGTATACAATTAAAAACCAAATTAGTCTCTAGAGAGACTATACCAGTTACCCCTCACTCTCCCCTTCCGCCTGACCCCTCAAAACTTCATCATAGGCCTTAACTTCTGAGAGAGAAACTCCAACTGTTAACCTCGTGAAGTGGCGGCATCTATTGGCCTCATCTGGTACTGCAACAAAGTTCTACAAGGCAAGGCAGGGGAGAGGAAAAAGTAAGACAATGAGAGGGAGTCAAAGAGCTTGAAAAGACAGATGGGAAAGTCTGAAATCTTCTGGAAAATTCTGGAAGTGATTCAGAAACACTAACAGACCCTACATGACACGAATCAGGTCATCAGAATATCCATAAATGTCCAACTTAATCTGAGAAAAGACATGTATTTGGGAGCAAAAAATGTGACTTTATGTGAAAATCAGGGGAAACCGAAGATTCCCTTATTAGTAATTCCTTTAGCCAACTGCTCCAGGGCGGGATGCTTCTACAGTTCTCATCTACTATTTGTTTATTTTTCAAGTGTGCATAGTACTGTTTGGCATTGGGTTTTATAGAAGACAAATGAAACAAACAAAGCCCTCTAGGAGCTCAGAATCCAAAACATAATTTTTATTTTAATTTCATTTAAAAGCAACCTTAAGGGAAGATCATCCTGTCATTTAGTAAAAACAAAATTTAGGCTAAAAAATTTTAATAAGACACTGCCTTTACCAACAAAAGAAAGCAGAAGACGGGATGCTTATAGAAATAATCCCAAAATAGATCTTTTGGGTAACTCCATTGGTGGACCTTTGAACTCCAGCTGGAAGTATACTCAGTTCTTAAAAACAAAAAAACAAACAAACAAACAAACAAAAAAAAAAGAAAAGAAAAAGAAAGTCATTGAATTGTTTCTTAGTAAGTTCTAAGCAAACCCTTTGAGCTTTGGGAGAACGGCCTTTCAGAGGCCAGCATCCATACAAAGTAGGTTTAACACTGTTTTACTCAACTACTCTACCAATGACAGATTACAGGAACAAATGAAGATAAGACACAATTGTCCAGGAATCTAAAGTGCTATGCTGCTGAATTACGAAAATCCGTAAATAAACACATATTCTGAGTAATTTTGTGCAAACAGATCAAACTTAAAAAGGTTTCTACTGGTTTATGAAAGTGAAGAAATCGGATCTGCAAGGGACCTGTTGGGTCATTCTCTTCTGCTGGACTTCCTCATTCTTGGCAGAGTCTCTAAAGAAAAGGAAATAAATGCATACTCTCTGGGAGACAGCTTCATTATATTTACTTTTAAATTCTCTCTTGAAATTTTTTCTCCAGTTAATTCCTTTTAGTACCATATTATGCAATTCTACTCTATCTTTCATGTTTACACCCAACCTTCAGATGTTTATAAACAGATATCATGCCCACTTTTAGTCATCTGTGAGCCACGTTAAACAAATGTAAGGCCTTTTAATCTTGTTTCAGCTCAGTCTCTCCAAGCCCTTAATCATTCTTATTGCTTGTCTCTGAACTATTTCCAGGTTCCTAGATGTTCATTTTTTGTTAGACGGATCCCACATTGAATGCATTGTTCCAGGTGTGGTCTCATTAGCATACTAGAATGAGTTTTCCTTTATTTTTTCTTTTTCTTCCGTGGTCTTATGTTTTGACTTCATTACAAACTCCCACCAACTCCTGCTACTTTACATATTCTCACAAACTTATATGTAAGTTTTTCTATATTTTCACTTCAGAGTTTCTTCTAGCATACTGAAATAATCTGGATTTTGCAAGTACTTTACATGCATAGTTCTAAGTGATAATAAGTCAATATATGAACAAATGTTTCAAATAAGGAAAGATCTAACTAACCTCTTTTTTAATACAACTCTTAATTATATATCTTTATGATGTCCATTTATTTATAAAAGATATCCACTGATTACAATGTCAAAATCCACCAATGGTAATTCCCAAGTGCCCAAATTATGAAGGGCAAATAAATTGATTTGACAATTTTAAGATAATGCATTTGGCATCATTAACTCCATTACCTATTTACACTATAAAAGCTCAAAGTTAGGAAGACTGCTGTATTGCAGCTATCCATTTAGACTGAATATTTTTTAACGAAAATATTTTACTATAACTGAAAATTTAAAGGAAGCTTTCTAATGTCCATTCTTTTCACTATGTCTTAGAGCACGAACGTTTAGAAACCACGTCTTTATACATTTTTAAAATTTTAGCTGTATATTCTCACCCCCACCCCAACACACGTTAAAATGACTTTCCTGTTCACCTAATTCTTTTATTTGGACACCAACCATCTCAGAATAAGTTGCCAGTCCTCCGTGCGTCTACTTCTCCACCCTGTTAAATCCTAGAAACCTGACTTCATTCTCTTTTCTTTACAGAGACTGCTCTTTTTAAAATCATCAGTGGTGGGGCACCTGGGTGGCTCAGTCAGTTAAGCGTCTGCCTTCAGCTCAGGTCATGATCCCAGGGTCCTAGGATCAAGCCGCACATCCTGCTTCCTGATCAGCAGGAAGTCTGCTTCCCCCTTTCCCACTGCCCCTGCTTGTGTTCCCTCTCTCACTGTGTCTCTCTCTGTCAAATAAATAAATAAAATCTTTAAAAAAATAAAATAAAATCGTTAGTGCTCATTCTAATGGTCATTTCTTCATCACCCTTGACTTCCGGGAAGCATTTGGTATTTTCAACAGCCTTCTATTAACTTCCAGCAGACTTCTCCTTTTTCAACTTCCATGATTCTGTGTTTATCCCCTGATTGTACTTCTCTAGTTCCTGTGGTACCACTTTCACAGAGGCCCAACCCTTAGAATTTGTCCTCACTCTTTCTTACCTTTCCTATACAAGGAGTCAACAGGACAAGTTTATTTTGCACTGGCAGTGTCTCCTTATCTGTCCTTGCATTTTTTTCACACTGCTGCCTCCCCAGGCCAGATTTGCAGAACTGCCATCCTCCTCCTCTAGGCTCTCTTCAGCTAACATATGACACAGAGATAGGAGTCTGTCTTTCTCTAAAGTTCAGTTCTTGTCTCAGTGAAAATACACCATAGGTCTCAAATGTCAATTTAATAAAGTGCAAACATCTAATCCAGCAGTGAAATGCCCAGAGCAGATGTGGCAAACCAGAACCTTCCATCTTCCTTACCCTCTTATGCACAGTCCCTTGTAGCTAGCAGGGAGGGGATCGATATTTACTTACAGAAGTTAATCAGTTGAAATGAGGTACTTAAATGAAGGCTGACCAAACACTTCAGTTGATAACCTGCTCGCAATAGAGCTGACAATAATCAGTATGATGGGAATCCTCCTTTGTGTTTAATTTGTTTATAGGTAATGCCAATTCATCGAGGATCCCCTTTGCACAATTTGATACCCCTCATGCCCCAAACAACTTCCCTCTTTTGTATTCTACTTTTTACTCTTTCCCATTAGCAGAGATAAAGTGTTCTGTATGTGTCCTACAATCCAAGATCTGCGATGAATCATCCCAGCTTCATGACCTAATTTCCAAAGTAGTCTGTGAACTCAAGAAAACAGAGACTGGGATACATGGCTCAGGAGGGGAATTTGAGGACAGGAGAGGAGGGCTGGGACAGAAAAAGCAAGAGGAGAGGGACTCAGGATGACTGACTTTTTTCCTTCTGTTAGTAGACCTCATGCAGTGATGGGGACCTAAGATGGACTCATTATTATTGTACTCATTAAAAGAACTTCGGGACGCCTGGGTGGCTCAGTTGGTTGGACGACTGCTTTCGGCTCGGGTCATGATCCTGGAGTCCCAGGATCGAGTCCCGTGGGCTCCCAGCTCCATGGGGAGTCTGCTTCTCCCTCTGACCTTCTCCTCGTTCATGCTCTCTCTCACTGCCTCTCTTTCAAATAAATAAATAAAATCTTAAAAAAAAAAAAAAAAAAGAACTTCCTTGGAGTGTCTGGGTGGCTCAGTTGGTTAAGCATCTGCCTTAGGCTTGGTTTGTGATCTCGGGGTCCTGGGATAGAGCTCTGCATGGGGCTCCCTGCTTAGCAGGGAATCTGCTTCTCCCTTTCCCACTGCCCCTTCCCCTTGTTCACACCCCCCCAAAGATAAATGAAGTTTTTAAAAAATTAAAAATAAAAGAACGTACTTGGCTTCAGACTCCCTGCTAACTTGATATTAACTAAAAGTTTCCCATCTGCAATAAAAGGATGAGCCCAGGCTCCTTTGTTTCAAGATGAAATGAGCCAGTGCAAGTGAAAAAACTTTGCAGTTTCCAGAGTGCTATATACCCATGTAAGACAAAGCCTTGGGAGGCATTCCTGCTGTTGCCCCTCATCTCTGCCTCTTTGGAACAATTGAGTGTTTAAAATGCTAGCCTTTTTCTCTTTAACCTTTAGATAAGAGGCAATCTAAATAATAACAATAGATCTCCCCGCCCCTCCCCCCATTGACTCAATGAAGCTATTTTAAAGGAAAGAAACCATAAACATTTACAATTCCTCCCCCAAATTGGCTCATTGCCAAAAAATTATTCCTAATAGCCAGGACTGAAACCACCTAAGACATCAGTCCTGAGGAACCCAAGAGCCTGGTGTCATGGCCTGGTTTTCACCTGGGTTTTAGGATATCAAATTCTTAAGCCCCTCTTCTTTCACTGTCAGATCCTTTTCCCAGTCCTCTGATTCCCAGAGCTGCTCTTTGATGAGTGGCCCCCCACTGACAAGCTCCCTTTGGGAACTTTCTTTTCCTTGGCTTCTGTGGTTCAGCTCCAGCCTTGGGCACCTCCAGCCCTCTGGCCCCTCCTTTATCCTTGTCTTGAATCCATTCGGCCATTTAAATGTGGATGTCCTTTAGCACCTGTTCTTAGCATTCAAGTATGCTTACTCAATGTAAGGAGGTACAGAGATGAACCAGACCTGCCACCGTCCTTCAGAAAACTTCAGTCTAGAGCGGAAAATAGGGCATTTAAAAATAGTTATTACATGAGAGAGAAAGTGTCCAGCTTAAGAGAAACATTGACAAGCATACTGCTTTAGTTCAGAACAGAGAGAGTTTGCTTCCATCTGAGGGAATAAAGGAGGTGGCATTTGGACCTGGCCTTTAGATCATGAAGAGTGTTATGCCTAGGAATATGTGTAATTCCAAATAAGAAAAACAGAAGCCATTGTCCCTCCATTCCAGCCTCCTCCAGAACAAGATACTCTTCTCCCGGTGTTCCCTTACCTACTAATGGCACAAATAACCTCGCAGCCACCCGGAGGTACAAATGAGTCCTTTCATTCCTTAGCCCTGGTCATCCAATCAGTTGCTGAATCCTAGAGGTCTCACTTCTGTGATAAGCTTTGCTTTATCCCTTCCTCCGTGTTTTTTAGTGCTAACTTAATCTCTGCTTCAGTCGCTTTCACATAAGAGTATTTAAATAGCCATAACAATTGGTTTTCCCATTTCTAATGCCTTTCCCCACTTCTATCAGATTACTCATTTTACAACACAGTTCTGTTCATGCCACTACTTTATTTGGAGGAGAGGGAAATCAGCCTTTAAGCTCACATTCCAGAGCTCCCACTCTCTCGTCCCATCCAGTCTTTCCAACACAGATTTGCTTGGCTCTCGGTCCCTCTGCCACCCCACCACAAATTATCTTTGGCTCTTCTGTGAGCTCCTCCAGAGTTGTGTGTTAGGTGTAGATAATTGTCTACCTAGGATGATGGTTACTTTTGACATTTTATTACCTTTGTATCCTCTGGAGTGCTTAATGTAGAATTTTATACTTGGTAGGCATGACAGAAAAATGGGCTGAATAAAATCAACGATAATTGTTTAATAAACATATTGAGTACATACTGTCTGAGCCTCCATGTACTGCCTGGGTATCAGCGAAATACACCTTTGTGTTCATTGGTATAGGTATAATTTTAAAAAAAAGAAAGAGAAAAGAAATTCTAAAAGTGATAATAGGTCAGTGGAAGGAGTTAGTACATCTACTTCATAGACTGTTGTGGAGAAGTAATTCATGACATCATATGCTGTGTGTGTGTGTGTGTGTGTGTGTGTGAAGACAAAGTCTTAGTTTCATCAGAATTATAGGCTTTTTATATCTAGAAGGCACTGAGAATTGTGTAACTAATCAAGTTTCTCTTTTTATTTCCTTCTAGAAAGTTTAAAGCCCCTTTGGCCTTCCCCCAACCCCAGCAAAGGTACAGGTTGCTATGGTATGTCTTTTTGTATTAGTCTTGTCCCCTATACCGTTTAAGGCCCCATCTTATCTTCCTTCTTTCTTACCTGATTTTAATTTGTTTTTAATTGTGTTTTATCCATATAAGCCTCCCACATTTAAATAGCTATTGAAAGTGGTCATACTATTTTGAATGATCATGTAACAAAAAATAAGACAAAAGTACTTTCAGAGCCAGAATTTTAGGATCTTGCATTTTAAAAAATACATCATTCATTTTTATGAATTCCTTCTCCTGTTTCTTTAACTTACTTACCCCACCCTTATCAGCAACCCACCAAAAAGTTCCAGGTAGTAGATTTCTTTTCTTTTTTTTTTTTTTTTGGTAACAGTACAATAATACTTGTCATAGAATAACTGCTTTTATAAACCTATAAATAAGTTTGGTCATAATGTGGTCCAATAAGGGCACCTGAGTGGTTCAGCCAGTAAAGTGACTGCCTTTGGCTCAGGTCATCATCCCGGAGTCCTGGGATCGAGCCCCGCATTGGGCTCCCTGCTCGGTAGATAGCCTGCCTCTCCCTCTGCCTGCTCCTCCCCTTGCTTGTGCACTTTTTTCCTCTCTCTCTCTGTTTCTCTATCTCAAATAAATATACAAAACCTTAAAAAATAATATTAATAATGTGGCCCAATCTTCTCATACTCTAGCTATGAAGCTCTAGTTGCAGAGGGTTAAATGATTTGTTTGCTAATTAAATGTGGGGAAATAGAAGTAGAATAGAGGTCTCTCAAGTCTTCCCACACTGATTGAAGTCACTGAGCATAACATCTGTGTATTATTGTGCCTGCGGACAACACATTTTTAACAGGAACGCTAAATATATTAGTTTTATAAAAATACAACTAATGGGGAAGTCACATAACTGACAAGTCTCACTTTCTTTATGGCTCCCCCACCCCCACTTTCTTTCCAACTCTTTTTTCAGATCAATTCTTTGCCACACCCTATATTTTTCCGGATAAAATTGGAAACTCGTAAAACGATTTTTGGTATAGGTTTCCTAGAGTATATAATTCAAAATATTACTACAAAGGTGGAATGATTAGATCCATTTACCATTGTTACCAAATTTCAGGAATCAAGAGAGTCACCTACCCCTTTTTACTAATAATGTTACATGTAGAAGTTGGATATTAATTCAGCAGCAAGTTGCAACTGGCAAATAAGAACAAACCAGAACTGTTATGTGTGTATATAACACTGTTTTTTAATTTAAAATTTATATTATTTTTAGGTCAAGCTTGGCTTGAATTTACAGTTTTATTTTTAGTATCAAAACATAACTCAAAGATGTTTACGTTTGATAATGTGACTCCTTTATCAATCTTATATAAATGTTAACAATATTTATTTAATATGTTACTGAACTATAGTTTATAACTTAATTATATTTTATGATTTAATGCTATTACTTATCTATATATATTATATATAATATATATATTAAATCACAAAACAATGCTAATACATTTTGAACACATTGCTGTGATTCTCAACTTAAACTATCAAAATGAAAATAAAGCATGATACATGTACAACACACAAGGACAGGTAATGTAAATTGAGGACACAACTGTTCATGGCTTTAGCAACCCACTGCCAACAACTGAAAATATGTAATTTGTACCTTTGACATCAGAGTATTTAAGAATATTTTTAATAAGTGTTTTTTCATAAAACTTCATAACTTACAACATATAATCTTTAATCACTCTTTGTGCTATCATTTAAGTTCTCCCTGAGAAAAATATCAAACTTCAAGCTAATTTGAGGAGCCTCCATATTTTATGTTTGTGTCAATCCTCAGATGAATATGTAAAATTAAAAAGTAGTTTTCCATTTCCAAAAAGCAAACATCACAGCTCATCAAGACTTACACTCATTTCACAAATTAAACCCACCACGCATTGTTTATGCCTTTAGTTCAATGTGCAAACAATGCCTCATTGAGGGTTGTATTTCAAAACAAGTAAAAACTGGCTTTAGTTTCTTTTTCATGTCATTGTAGCTTTGAAGTGTACGCTTATGTGAAATAGCTTCTCATGGTCATCAGCGGTCTGTATACTATGGGTAACTAGCTAGATTAACTCCTAGCTTAGTTTTACAGCTTATTAGGGAGTCTATGAACTGTATCTTGATGCCATTCTTGATCAAACATAAAAGAAAATGTTTTGTTTCTTCAATTTTGCAATGTGTATTTCATTTAGATCCCTCAAATCATTAAACAGCATATCTGTTATTTTAATGTCATTAGCATTTCTGTTAAAGTAGTGGTGATGAATAATTTTTCATATTAAAACTCATAAAGTATTACTCAACTCAGTAGCTATGGAATTATACTTTCAAAAACGGTATACCAGTTTAAAAATGGATGTCTGCGGCTCTTTCCTTGTTTGTTTTTCTTTTTTTTAAAGATTTTATATCTTTATTTGTCAGAGAGAGAGCAAAGGCAGGCAGAGTGGCAGGCAGAGGCAGAAGCAGGCTCCCTGCCGAACAAGGAGCCTAATGTGGGACTCGACCCCGAGACCCTGAGATCATGACCAGAGCCAAAGGTAGCCGCTCGCTTAACTGACTGAGCCACCCAAACATCCATCTTTTCTTGTTTTTAAAATTTATGTAATAACCTAAGATTTGAGATAGCTTACAAAAAAAAGTCATTTTTGCCTATTAACATGACCCCAAAAATCCAGGTATTAATAACTCATTATTATATATGAGCTAGTCTACACTTTAATTAAAAAAAACCCTTTCTTGCAAAGACTGTTCCCTTTTTTAAAATATTCTTAAATGCTTTTTCATAACTTCATGACTTGATGAAGTTCTATTAAGAGGCCTCTAGAATTTTCTTGTGAAGAAACTGAGGAGCCCAATCATTTTATAAAATGAAGAAAAGAACACAGAACTCAACCGGAGTTGGTATAGATCACCTTTTCTATAGACTTTCCCAAATCCCATCAGATTTATCATGGAGTATAGCCACCAAAACTGCAATCCCATTCCCGCCAATGCAGATGAACCATAATTTTGGGCAAAGGTAAAACAACCATTTCTCTTGCATTTCTAATATATTTCTAAACAATATCAAGAATATAACAAAATACTTTGTGATAATTTCACCAGGATTTGGGCCTGTTTCTTAAAAAATAATCTGATTATAATAGTTATCACTCTGGGTCTGTAAACTACAATCTAGAAGTCATCATCTCAAAGTATTGGTAGTGGTACTTCTTTCTAAGACAATTGCCTTGCAATTGACATCCTGAAATTCACCTCCATAAACTCTTCAGGCACACAGCCTTAAAACATCCATCTGAATGTTTACTTGACATTTTACAAACAGGAATGGCTTAGTATCATCTAAAAGATGAGATATTTAACTGAAAATATCTCCCTCTAGATCATCTTCAAAAATATTACATGTCTCTTCTCTATTTAGTACCCTGTTTGATACTAAACCTCAAAAGTGCCATTTATCTATTCAGTTTTCTAGCTGAAAGTCAGTTTTTCACTATGTCAAAATAAAACCTATTATTTGTAATGAAACCTTTGCTATAGAAACAATTTAGTTCCTAAAATAAATAAAACACAAAAACAGTAGTAAAAAGGGTATTTTTCCAAAATAACTCATATTTCAACATGTATAATCCTACCAATAATTTTATATGCTATTTATGTCATTTTTGCTTGTGTAATAAGAAACTAGATTCATCAGTCTACTACAGAGTAGAGTGTCCCTTCTGGAAACTTGAAAATTTGGGAATCCTGTTGGAAATCTGGATATCCAGTGCCTTATCTCTTTGTTCTGATAGATCATGTATTGTGCCTGACAAATTATACAATTTCATTATTAAGTTCCTTTAAATCTCTCTAATCAGTTTGATATGGTCCTGATAACTTATTCTAAAGGGTGAACATCAAGGGAAGAATGAGTTAGACAAGAGGTTGCCTAACGAGTAGGAAGTAGAGGGGAAGGAGATAAGGTTAGATAAGGGAGTTATGTACTGATTCAAGTTGCTGTCATAATTAAGGGTATCTGCTTCCCACTCACAGCAAGAATTCCTTTGACATCATCCATAACACATAGTCTCATAGTATCATTTTAGGACCTAGCAAATAGTAGGTACTTATAAATGTTTGTTGAATAAGTAAATTAATCCAATCTTGAATTTAGAGCTTAATACTAATGATATATATATATATACACACACACATATATATCCCTAAAAATATATATATAGGTTTATATATATATATAAATATATATACACATATATGTGTGTATGTACATATTATATATACACATATATATTATATACAAATTATATATATACACACATATTATATATATAAGGTATAGATATAAATAAGGTATAGATATATAATAAATGTTATGTAATATTATATATAAATTATAAATAAATTAAATATATAATAAATATAATATATATATATAGATAAGGGGTGTGTGTGTGTATGTGTATACCTTATAAATGTTTCTCTAAAACCACCTTTCCTGAGATTTTGGGCAGTTATGGCTGCATGAGTTTTGAGAATTCTACATCACAGGACAAAAATATTGTTTTGTTATATTTCAATCTGAAAGACAATGTATCTTGTTCTCTCTTTCTCTCTCTTAATCTCTCTCTCTCTCTAGCTCTTCTGTTATTTTATTTTTTTTATTTTTAAATTTTATTTATTTCTTTGACAGAGACAGATCACAAGTAGGCAGAGAGGCAGGCAGAGAGAGGAGGAAGCAGGCTCCCTGCTGAGCAGAGAGCCTGATGCGGGACTCTATCCCAGGACCCTGAGATCCTGACCTGAGCCAAAGGCTGAGGCTTTAAACCACTGAGCCACCCAGGCACCCTCTTCTGTTAATTTAAAGCAAGTTTTAAATTTAAGTAATATCCCTTAATTGATCTCACATAGATAATGAGAAAACAAGGGCCAGGATGATTGTGGAAGACACAAAAATTAGTCAAAGCCTTAATGATACTTCCAGTTTTGCATTCAAGCATACTATTTTGAATGTGTTGATTTGGCAAAGAATGACCTTTGGCTCTGAAGATCATTTTTCTTGTAATGTTAAATGAGTGTCAAGAAATTAATCCTCCCGGGGTGCCCGAGTGGCTCAGTGAGTTAAAGCATCTGCCTTTGGCTCAGGTCATGATCTCGGGGTCCTGGGATCGAGCCCCACATCAGGCTCTCTGCTTGGCGGGGAGCCTGCTTCTGCCTCTCCGCCTATTTGTGATCTCTCTCTCTCTGTGTCAAATAAATAAAATCTTAAAAAAAAAAAAAGAAATTAATCCTCCCACCACACTTATAGAAACAATAATAGTATGAGTTGGTTATGAGCTGCTTTGATAGGGTACTGTAAAGCCCTTTAGTCTTTATTTAAAGAGTCGTGGCATTAGGTAACTCTAATTGTTGGTTTCAAATGTCAGTCTCCATCAGGAACACAGCTGGAGACTGATAGGTGTCACTTGGGAATTAGCATTTTGGATTACTTTGAAGTCAATTGGACTGAACATGAAAATTTTATAGTTAGTGGCAGATTTCTTTTTAAGGTATATTTAAGTAAAGTATCACTTAAACCAATTACATTAAAAACTATCCAGAATAAGAAACCTCAAAGGAAAATTCTTCTCAGTGGCAAAGTGTTAATCAAATAAACCAAGAAAACATTTTCCCCAAGCCCATAATTTCCATGCTTTGGGTTGTTCTCATTTGGATGTAGCCCATTTTAACTCTTTTCATTTCATTCCTAAGGATCTTCCATTTTGACATGGTCATTTTTTAAAAGTCATAGAAATGGTAGCACACACAGGACCAGGGCAAGTGGTGTAATTGGTTAGGCACAGTAGGGAGCACTTTGGGAATTCCATCTGTGCCTGGCTGTGATCAATCCCTAGTGTTTTTATTGAGCCTCCCTAGACGATGCAATACCAACACATCCTGGTCCTCAGAGTTGTCTTTTCTTATCCAGAGAGAAGTTAGGAGTGACTCATTTACTCTCCAACAGGTGCTAGAGGACAAGGGTATTTTCCCTCAATGATCAGAATGTTTCAATTCTGTTTCCTACTAGAAAATTTCCATAAATCAGTTTTCAGTTGAGTTGTGACTTATGGAAGAATCTTCATGCCCTTGAAGTCAAAATGAAAAACAATTTAATATTAGAGTCCATGGATTGCCAATCAAGGAGAGGGTAGGAGTCAATACGGGCCATACTACCTGTTGTGTACTGGTGTCAGCCAATGAATCCTTACTTTACAAAAAAGCAGAATAGAGAAAATTTTTTTAAAAAGAAATTACATGTACCATATAAATTGGTGGACTTCAATGATTTATCCAAAGTTCTTTTCCACTGTGCTCTCCAGTTTGCCAGCTTTTAACTCTTATTTCAGTACAAATAACCTCATATCAAGTCCAGACCAGTCACTTCATGCTTTATTCCCTCAATTTTCTCATTCTTGGCATCTCCTAGAATATTATTAGACAGCGGCTTCAATTCTTTGCTTGAATTGCTGGAAAAATTGGTTCTGGACACTTCTTGTATTGTAGTGTCACTGGCACACATAGCAATCAGAATGACTGCATGTCATGACCCTTTTATGGGACTCTCTGCCATCACAGGACATTTAGGTTCATCCCCTCGCCCAGTTGTTGAGCCAGCAGCAAACAAATGAATTTGTGCTTCTTTCTAGAACTAGAGATATGATTAAATGCATCTCTGAGAACTCTGTAAGAATGGAAGCTATCATAAACACAGTCACAGAGTCAGAGAATGAAATGCATTTTAAGGTGTCTGTTAACAAGTGGGATATGCTCTTCCGAACAATGGGTGGTCAGACTTTATAGCTTTCTGCATCATGCTGTGTTTTATGCCTGAGCTTTTCCTTTGGACGCATAGACCAGAAATCATAGCAGAAGAAAAACTGCACAGGAATCCAGAGTCCTGGGTACCAGGGGCATGTCTGCCTCTGTTTGTTGACCATTTAACCTCTCTGTTCAGTTTCCTAATCTGCAGAAAAAGGGGATCCAGCTCAATGGTTATCCCTAAAAGCTTCTTCAGCTGGAGCATTCATTCTGCTGCTCCTCCTGCCTTGTTTGCCAGCCAATGAATAAGCATTTAATTGTTGCCTAATATGTACGTAGGTTGGATGAATTTCTTAGTGACTAAATAAATCTGTTTCCCAACTGAGGCCAGGTCTATAAATGGTAAGTAAATTAAACCAATAGCATAAGGACTGCTCTACTCATATTTCTGCAGATTTTCTGTTAAGAGTAACTGAGGGTCAGGGAGCAACTGCGTACATGGTTCTGGCTGCTAATTTAGCATCAGAGGACCTGTGTTAATCCAGGATAATTACTTTCCAGGTCCAGCTTATCATGGGTGTGTGAATATGGCCGTTATTCAGATGGTGTCCTGTAACAACTTTCAAGTGATGGGAGGAGGGGAAAAAGTGAGTCATGTTAGTAGACATAATTACACATAGTGAAAAAAAGTACTGGGAAAATTCAATTAAACCCACACATATATATACACATAAGTGGATGTGTTTAATTAGGATTAGGGTTGCCCACAGAGCTATATAGTCATTACATAGTCTTGACTGTGATAGCAAAGTGGGTCATACTTTAATTGTGTCACACAGTAAAAATGTTTTGATATGGGCTAGGGAGATACAGTGTTTGAATGGCTGGGGAAGTAGAGGTCTGCGCAAAATGTCACAGTAGAGATAAATTGGAACCAGAATGGGTCAAGAGGGGAGCCTCAGACCCCAAGGGAAGAAAGCCAACAAAAGGAGAAACAGGAGAATAACAAAAGATATGCTTAGTCAACTTCTTGCTCTATTTAAAGTCTATTGCTGGTTTATGTTTACCTCTTGGTTATTTTTGATAACATGATGCTTCTGATTCTTAGCACTAAAAACATTATCTTTACACTTATATGACTGTGGAACTTCTGTGGTCAAGTTTTCTTGTTAATTCTGTGCACTTATAAAATAGAATAGCCACAGGTAAATTGATTTCTCCAAATCTAATGTAGGGATAAAAAGTCACTTTTCCTAATCTCTGATTCTACAAAGCTCGATGGCTAAAGGACAGGTAGGGGAAAAAGAATCACTACCAAAATACCAATAAGGTTAGAACTACTACAGAGAAATATACATTAAAGACTTATGTAGTAATCTTTAGGTTCTAAAGTAGGCAATAACATTAACCAACTTTATTTTGCGCTTACAAGATGTTTTATGTGGATAATCTCCCTTAATCCTGACAACAATAAAAGGTAGCTACTATTTTTAGCCCATTCTATAGATGAGAAAATGAAGGGTTAGAGAGGTCAAGTCACTTAGTCAAGCTCACTCTGCTAAGCAAGGAGCATAGCGTTGACTCAAATCTAGGTTAATGAGGCTATGGAAATGAAGGTTTAAACAACTCTGGCAGATAGCTCACTGTAGTCCAAGGGTGTTGGTTGGCCCATAACATTGGTGAAAAGAAAACAAAGAGACCAAAACGAGAACAGAAGATAGTTACCCGCTGTGACATTTGTGGAATCATAATAATATATTCTAAAATAAACTAAATAAATAATTTAAAATTTTTTTAAAAATTGCTGAACTGCAATTGTCAGTAACCAGCATTTGTGTGTAACTTTTCAAGCAGACTGATGGGCTAAACGTTATACAAGTTAAATTAAACAAACATTGCCAAACCTGGGAACTTATAATAGACTTGTGACTAAGTCAGAAATTTCAGAGAAATTGGAAAATACAGCTGACAGTATCAGTAATTCAGCATTATTGTTATTCTCTGCATTGCTGCTTGTGTTCTCTTAGGAGGAGAGCTGACGGGAAAATTCTCCAGGCTGGTTCAAATACTGTGGGCTAGTTAATTCTGGGTGTCTTTCCGTGATGCTGTCCTTTTGGTTACTGTGACCACATGTGTGGGATAACACTACCGCAGTGGCATCCATGGCTGAGAGATACACAGCTAAGGCTAAGATGTTTATTCCATCCCACCCTCACTTGTTCTCATCCTCTGCAATTTTCCCCATTGGGGTTTTGATATTTGATGTCAACTCAGCAGAATATTGACTTCAAACTGGGTTTTTCTCAGCCCCAACTTAAGATGAAAAATAACATAAATTGTAACTTGAATGGTAAATGTCATCCATTTTCTAAGGTAGGTTGTTGTTTCAAATGGTTACGTGGCTAAAGATAAGAGCTGTATTTCTGTGTTACCTAGAAAGTTACACTCTAGTGCTGAGACAAATAGAAACAATGCAGTGTATAAGCATCTTGCCCATGCTTTCTACATACACTTCCCTTACATCTATGCTCCAATGATTAGAACTCCTTTCTCAAATACAATTTTTTTCTATAAATCAGCAAGAAAAAGACAATCATTGAAAACCAGAAAGAAGTCCTTAATATCCTTCACAAAAGATGGTATAGAGAAAAACCAATAAATACCTGAGAAGATGCTCAATGTCATTATCATGAACATAATGCAAATTAAAATCATGGTGAGACCTTATTATAGAGGCACAGAAGAATAATGAAAAGGAAAAAGCAAACGATAACAAGGGTTGGGGAAGATTTGGGGGAAAGAAAAACACACTCTGCTATAGAGAGTATTATCTTGGTTAACCATTTTGATAACCTTTTTAGGAGTCTCTACTAAAGCTGAACATATGTGTACTCTATGACCCAGCAATCTCACCCCTAGTAGATATCCACCAGAAACACAAAGTTATGTCCACCAAAAAAAATAAATAAATAAATAAACATGTGAAGAATATTCATAGCAGTATTCATAATCTCCAAACTGGACACGACCCCAAATGCCAGCAACCATCAACAGTAGAATGAATAAATTGTGGTGCCTTCACACAATAGGGTTATACATACAATGAAAATGATTCACAAACACAGGCAACAGTACACAGGAAGTTCATAGGCATAATGTTGAGGGAAAGAAGCCAGACACAAAAGAGTACATACGGTATGATTCGATTCAAGTAGAATACAAAATGCACAATATTGATGCCAATATTTATTGGAAGTGGAATAGAGTAGATGCGGGGTTATAGTGCTTGGTAAAGGGGTTTGGGGCTGTTGGTGATGTTCTATTTCTTGATCTGGGTACTTGTTACATGGTGTGTTCGCCTTCATTGGGTTGCACCCTTATGACTAGTGTACTTTTTCTGAATTTGTGTTATTTCATATTTTTCAAAAAGAGATGAAGGAAGACCTGTGCTATAATACATTAATCTAAGTATCATAGCAGTGAGGTTGCATTTATCAGATTAGTTAACAATCTCCTTGAAAAGCAGACAGTAGAGACTCGACAGGATGAAACTGAGGTCAAGAAAGTTTTGGTAGGGATGGGAAGGTAGCAGAGAATCTGAAAGAGTTATGAGTACAGTAGGCACAGATGGAGAGTTAGTGTGGGTCCAGCTGCCTTTGGGAGGCAGCTGTAGATACCTCAAATGGCCTGGATCAGGGCAGATGTAAGCAGGCAATGGAAGAGAAAAAGAAATTCTGAAATATAAAATGGAAAGATGGAGGGTAGGACCTGAAAACAAACTTCTCTTATTTCACATTTGCCTGGGGTTAGACCTAATCAAAAATAGTGCTGATGTTATTCCAAGTGACATAGAATTTAATTAAACTTTCCCTAATAATTCAGAACACTATAGTTTTCTCCCTGCAAGCCTTGGTGGTCTTATACAGTATTTCATTCTTAGTTCTTCATTTACAATTCACTAGAAGAAAGCTGAAAATGGGTGTAAGGAAGTGGGATTAAACCCACATAGAATATTCATTCTGCACGGATTTCAGCGGTAAAGATTTACCAATAAGATCATGTGATAGTATGCATGAATTACAATTCAGAATCATCCCAATACTAAATACAAGGGTTTCAATTATTAACATTATTTCAAAGATAAATTTTACTTAGGGAAAATAATTTTCTGTGTTCATTCATTCACTTATTCTGTAAATACCTGATGAATTCTCATCATATGCCATTATTTGTTACTTCTCTCCAAATCTATAAGAATACATACTATAGAAACAGTCCTGAATATAAATGCCTCAAAGAATTTGAAATTGTGACCAAAGAATAAATAATAAGAATTGGAAATAAAAGAGATGGTGTGTACCCCAAATAGAATGTGTTCTTTAGAAATCCTGCTGATAAGTTAAAAAACACGGTAGAAAACTGAGAAATAAATAAAATAGTATAAAATATCCTGCACTTGAAATTCTATTGAATGTTTCTAATACCAGTTTAAAATGTTAACTTTCCCCTGTATGTTTAACAGTATTACCATGTGAATACTGAGCCCTTGTAATGGAATACTTATGTTGTTTATTTTTGTCTACATGTTGAAATGACACTATTTCTATGGGGAGAACATGTATTAAAGAAGCCACTTGTTTTCATTTTATTTTCTGGGACCTATTACTCTCTTGGGTTGCAATAAAGACCACCATTCCCACAGTAGTTTTCAGTCTCGGGGGATTGCTTTCTTTCTTTCAGTCAAGGATAGCAAAGATGGCCTCAAACCAAAATCTACAAAGTCAACTGGCCTTATTCAACTTCTTTCCTTTCTGAATGATCGGTTCCTCTTGGCAGTGAAAACTTGCTTTTGTCTTTCAACAAAATTTTGCTTAATCTCCATTGGGTTTCAATCCTATGATTCCTTTTTCCTTCCTACAGCCAATTTCCTCATTTTTAAAAGAAGATACCTGGCTCCTCATTGTTTGAAATACAACACATGTCCTTAAATCAATAGGCTGTTTTGAATTTGGGAAGTGAAGTCTGATCAGCTGGTGTGTGTTTATGGACTTCTTATTACTTAGGAAAGGGCTGTCACGCCTTTTCTAGGCTTACCTGGCCCTGAGTCTTAACATTCTTCTGGAACACCCCTGACCCCAGAAAACTCTATAGGTATCTGCAGTTGCAATTAATGGAGCTCTGGAACAGAGTTCTAAGTGAGATGTAAAATTATTCTTTGAAAATCATACATTTTGGGTTCTGGTTTTCAAGGCATTTTTTTCCTTTTGAGACTTGTCTTAACCTTCCTCACAAGGTAACCCTCATCTTCTCCATCACAAATCACAGAGGGCTCATAGATAAATAATTCCAGTGCTAATTGAATGCTGAAATTCTGCCTTGTGACACTTTGTGTGATGTTACATGAATATCGTAGGGGAATAATACTGTGTAAATCTATATTCATGAAGAGAACTTGGTGCCACTTATATCTATATCCAGTGCCTTCAGAAGGTTACTTAATCCTTGTTTTTTTCTTTATCAATAAAGTTAAAATAATTCTTCATTATGTTATTTGGACAGTGCTTCAAACGATTGAAATATTAATGGGAAAATCATGCAAAATTAACATTTTCCAAGAATTTTCTCTTTCCCTGAAATTTGGTAATGTAAACATTGTTGTTGTTGTTGTTTAAGAATTACAGTATTGATAAAGAGCTTAAAATTTCCCTAACTTACAGATGGACAAAACAGATTTGAGAAAATCTGCCACTTTTGATGTCACCAAGAACTCAATCAGGTACTTATTAATCATTGTTCCCCCAAAGGAGATATTCCTCACATATTCTAGGATGAACAACCATTCTGGATTTCTAAAATGGCACAACTGAACACAGAAATTGATAAACATGCAGATTAGCCTACATCAGAGGTAGTTCTAGTAAATTACAGCTTTTTCCTCTTACTATTAAAGAACAAAAGGAAAGCAATCACGAAATATATTAAAGACTGTACTTACCAGTTCAAATAGAATGGAACACAACATGCAAGTAATTTATCATTCAAGAAATGTTTACAATAACCAGGCTCTGGCTTCAGTGTACTAGGGGCAGGAGGTGGGGGATGGAATATGAGCTTTATGGGGACGCCTGCTAATATCCCTAAAGCCTCAGTTATCTCATCTAAAAAATGGAGTTGAGGTCCCTGGGTCACTTAGTTGGTTAAGCATCTGCTTTTGGCTTAGGTCATGATCCTGAGGTCCTAGGATCCAGACCCTCCTCCCCCATTGAGCTCCCTGCTCAGCAGGGAGTCTGCTTCTCCCTCTGTCTGCCATCTGCCCCTCCCCTACTCCTCCTCTCTCTTGCTCTCTCTCCCTCAGATAAATAAATAAAATCTTTTTTCAAAAATAAATAAATAAAAAATTGAGTCACTATGATACCTACCTCATGAATTACATGAGATAATGGGGATTAAACAAATTAATTCCAGTAAATTATTTAGCACAATACCTGGAATATAGTTGACACTCAGTAAATATGAACTATTTTTATAACTGTCATTAGTATCATTTTACATACAGAAGATTATTGTTATTCATGATAGTTATGTTCTAAAAAGTCCCTTTAAACATTTAATTAACAAATACTGAATTGTTACCCCTAGGGAAAATACAGGGTTAGGCTTCTACAAACCTGGTCACAATATTCTCATCCACTGAACAATATATAACACAATTTTATCTGTGCTTCCTTTTGAAGACACCTTCTTCAATATGTATTATTGATTCATTATTATTGAACTCAGCCAACAACACTATGACTCATGCCTCCCCACAGCTTATCTAAGTATGTATCTTCTCCATTAAGTCCCATCACAGCCTTCTTACACTGAGAAACACTAGACAATACTTTAGTACTACAATTGACAGCCATTTTATATAGAGAAATCATCACCACAAAGCACAAAATGTGAAAAAAAAGTCACAAGAAATAGATTGAAAAGAATAATTGTTCAACTTCAACTGAGAGTTTAGACTTCTGGTGACTCAAATTTTTTGCTGCTGTGTGTACATGCATGTCTGCAAATCACTGCGAGAACACTGTGAGGACTGATTTTGGAATTACAAATACATGTTAGCCGGTAGGTGAATTCACAAATACAGAATCCACAAAGAATGAGGAGCAGCCATATTGAGCATTTGAAAAACTAAAATAAATTCTATTTGCCTAGATAAGAGTTTCAGGAGGGAAGTGGCAGGACAAGAAGTTTGGAGATTTATACTCATGCCAGGAAAGGCAGAATCTGGTAAGCCCTGTTAAGAAGTTACTCCTTTTTCTAATAATCAGTCCTCATCACTAAAACTTTCAAATGAAAGATATCATAATTAGATTTGTGTTTTATAAAGAGCACTGGCTTATAATGAACACTAGAATAGAAGCAACCCCAAGAATGGTGCCTCATACATGGAGCACACTCAATATTTACTGAGTAAATTCCATATTCACCAAATGCAATATAAAGATTAGTTTTGCTGGGGCCGGACATAAGGCATAAGGTAGGGAAACTTCAAGATGCTACTGCTATTCAGTGTTGAAGTCGAGGTTCTGTCTAGAGCAATTAGGGGAAAAAAATGAAATAAAAGGCATTCAGATTGAAAAAAAGTAAAACTATGTCTATTTGAAGATGACATGATAGTATACATAGAACTTCCTAAATATTTCACTAAAAACTATCATAATAACCAATTTCAGCAAGGTTTTAGGATACAAGATTGGTATACAAAACCAATTGTTTCTCTATACAATAGCAATGAGCAAACCAAAAATAAAATAAAGAAAAAAAGTTATTCACAACAGAATAAAAAATAAAATGCTCAGGCATAAACTTAACCAAAAAGCACAAAATGTATACACTGAAAAGTATAAAACTGTTAAAAAAATTGAAGACTTAAATAAACCAAAAGACATCATATTCTTAGATTAAAGACAATATTGTTAAGATTGCAATCGTCCCCAAATTGATCTGCAGATTCAACATAATCCCTGTGAAAATTGTGGCTGTTTGTTGTTGTTGAGATATTGACAAGCTGATGCTATATTTCATATGAAAATTATTTGACCCAGAATAGCGCAAACAATCTTGAGGAAGATCAAAGTTGGAGGACACACAGTTCTTGGTTTGAAAACTTATTGTCAAGCTACAATAACCAAGACAGTGTGGTATTGGCATAAATACAGACATAAAGACCAAAGGAATAGAATTGAGAGTCCAGAAATAGACCCTAACATTTTTGGCTGGTTGATTTTCAACAAGAGTGCCAAGACATTTCAATGGGGAAAGAGTAGTCTTTTCAACAAGTTGCTGGGACAACTAGAAGCCTCATCCAAAAGAACAAATTTATAAGCCTCACTTGTGCCATAAACAAAAATCAACTCAAAATTGATGAAAGATCCAAATGCAAGTTTTATAAAACTACAAACTCTTAGAAGAAAAGAGGTGTAAATCTTTCCGACAATGAATTTGTCAATGGCTTCTTATCTACGATGCCAAAAACTTAGATAACAGCAGCACCAACTAAAGATAAACTGGATATCAGCAAATTTAAAACTTTTGTGCTTCAAGTGATACCATCAAGAAAGTGAAAAGACTACACGTAGAATGGGAGAAAATTTGCAAATTATATATCTGATAAAGGGCGTGCATCTAGAATATACACATAACAATTACAACTCAGTAACAAGACAACCCACCTAAAAATAGACAAAGGATCTGAATAGACGGTTCTCCAAAGAAGATATACAAAAAAAGAAGATATACAAAAAGCCAATGAGCACAAAAAAAGATGCTCAAATATCATGAGCCATCATGAAAATGCAAATCAAAGCCACAGTGAAATACCACTTCACACCCACTTGTATAGCTGTAATAAAAAAGACAGACAGTAACAAGCGTTGACACAGATGTGGGGAAACTGGACCCTGGTACTGTGGTGGGAATGTAAAGTGGTGTAGCTTCTTTGAAAAGCAGTCTGGAAGTTTCTCAAAAAGTTAAATCAAGCAATGCTATTTGACCAAGCAATTCTCCTCCTAGGTAGCTACCTGAGAGCAAAGAAAACATACACCCATACAAACATCTACATGAATGTTGATGGTAGCATTATTCATGAGAGTTAAAAAGTGGAAACAGTCCCAGGGACCATCAGCTAACAAATAAATAATGTGACATATCCATACAATGAATTATTATTAACAATAAAAAGTAATGTAGTACTGGTAGATGCTGTGACACAGATTAATCTTGAAAACATTATGCTAAATGAAAGAGGCCAATCACAAAAAACTGCATATTGTATGGTTTCACTTAAATGAAAAATCTAGAAGAGGCAAATCCATAGAGACAAAAAGTGTATAATATTAGCAGTTTCCAGGAACTAAGGGGACAGAATGATGGTCAATGACTGATAATGTATACGAGATTTTTTTAGGAGAGTGCTGAAAATGCTTTGGGATTGGGTAGTGGTTATGGTTCCCTAACTTTGTGAAAATACTAAAAACCTCTGCAATGTATGCTTTAAAAGGGTAGGTTTTATGACATGTGTATTTTATCTAAAACTATTTTTTAAGAATTCTGTAGGATTTCCAATTCTGATCATGATAGAATAACTGCTAAGAGAATTATCCTCCCACTGTTAATCAGTACAAACATGGATAAAACTTAGACTTTCAAAGCTTCAGGTAGCAAGTGACAAACAACTGTCACTTTTCAGAGAACGGAAAACATGAGATGACACTTATCTTTTTTGAACTTGAGCACACAAAAGTGGAGCTCAAGTAGAAAGAGTATTTTGGTGTAGCTGAAGAGGCAATTGCCTGATTTCAGAGGTGTTGAAGAAGGTGAAATTTGAGGGGCAGGTTCCCAGTATTGAGGGAGTTACTCAGATGAGTGGGGATAAGGAAGCATGGAGGTTTCCAACACTTCCTTGGCCATGGCTTAGACTCTGTAAGCAGCAGAGAACAGCTCCTGTGAGGCAGAGCAGTAATGAAGATTTCAAAGTTTTCTCTGTGTTAGTTGGGTGGGTAGGAAGGAGGAAGAGAAGGAGGAAAATGAGGTGAAGAATAGAACATACAGGCATATTTATTACATAGCCACAGGGACCATAACCATGGCACGCTTTGATTTTTCAAGTGATTAAACAAAACCGAAAATGTTTTAAATAATTTTAAGTGTTATTGACAATGTCAATCCATAAAAATTTAAGAATAAAAATAGAACCTGTTACATAAACATAAACAGTGATGTTACATAAACATCACTAAGTTGTGTATCCAAAAGACCTATTAATTGCAAAGAGTATCTGTAGAGTGGGGATAATAAGAAAGGTAAAATCTAAGAATTTAGTGGAATTTATTTAATTTGACAGGTTCTTTTTTTGGTGGGATGATGGATTGCAAGAGCGAGAGTGATAGGGAGAAGGGGGAGAAATTCTAAGATAATTTATACACAGTAAATCATTCTCTAAAACAGAATTCTTTCAGAAATATGTTTTTCCAACAAGATCACCCCCATTGGTCCACCCATGTAGGTGGAATCCTTGGTTTAGAGTCAAAGTAAGTATAATTATACTAAAGCACTATTCAATTTTAAAATAAGGGATTAATATCCACAACAGTGTGAATCAATCTTTTCCCGTTAATATCTGGCACTTGTGTCCTTTTCATTTGAGTAAAGATTACATCTGTCAGTTGCAAACATTTACTCACCTATTGGCTATGCTGGACAAAAAAAGCCAATTGAAAACGAGGCTAGGAATAACATGAGCCTAGTCTTATCACATTAACAAGTGATTTTAAAAATTGTTTTAACCTTGTAGTACGTGGTTAGTCATCACCATGTGCACCACTAACTCAAGCTAGATACTTGTTCTTTTGCCAAATAATGTCACTTTAAATGTGTGCAAATATCAATATCACAGTGAAATTTAGGACCTAACTTCTGACAAGGTGTGACCACATGCATGGTAATGAAATTTCATCTGTTCTCTTAAAATTTCTCCTCTAAGGATGTTTTATTTTAGGAGAAATAGAACCCATTTAAGTTTAAAATATCCATTCAAGGCAGCTATGAAAAAATAAACGGTACTGAAAAAAATCCTAGCTCTAAGTATATATATGGATTTGTTATTCACTGTAACTCATTGGTAATGTTTTCTAAGAGACTAAATTTTTTAATACATTATGTATGAGAAAGCAAAGTTTTGCTGTGTTGTATATTAAGTTAAACCCCTTAAAATAAATACTAGACAGTGAAATTCATCACAATATGCCTTCATTTAACATTTTCCTGCAGCTAATGTTCATTTTTTAAAAGGCTGGCTAAGGGCCCAAAGAGGATCATGTAACACTGAAAAAAAAAAAAAAAAACCCAGATCCCTGGAAAACATTATAGAGACATTCCAGTATATTTAATTTTTAAAAAATGATATTTGTCAAATTGTTAGCCATCTATTAGATGGTGTACTCTATGAATATACCACCATATACCACCATTTTAGAGTGTTGATAATACATCTTATTGGACTTCCCACTAGCCAAGAGTTCCTGGTAAAATATTTTCCTACCACATAAGCCACTAGTCATCAACCATGTCAAACAACATTTTCAATTTGGATAATGAAATTCTAAGTTGACTGTACTCAATAAATAACAGAGATACATAATGTTAACCGTATAATATTTTAAGCATATTTAAATTAAGTTATATAACATACAGGAATTTAGGGCAAAACATTTATATTGATCTCACATACATAAATCAATTAACTACTATCTTTTACAAATGTATAATTTTTAACCCAGTCTTCTCTAGAATGGAATTTAATTGCATATATGGTATACACGTATTTAAAAACTAGGAGCAGGAATCTGCTTTAAAAATATCAAATAAATTAACATAAGCTCTCTTCTTTTTGATAGATAGATAAACAGAGAAAATATACAAGATATAAAATTAACCATTTCATCGTTTTAAGCGTACAGTTCAGTGGTGTGAAGCACATTCACATTGTGTAAACATGGCCACCATCCATCTTCAAAATCTTTATCTTCCTAAACTGAAACTCTATACCCATCAACAAATAAGTCTTCATTACCTGTCCCTGCCAATACCAGCAAGTACATTCCATTTTCTGTCTCTATGAATTTGATGAATCTAGATACCGCCGATAAGAAGAATCATATGCTATTGGTCCTTTAGTGACTGGTAGATTGGACTTAGTATGATGTTTTCAGGGTTCACTCATGTTGTACAAGTGTAGGAATTTTCTTCTTTTTTAAGCTTGAATGATGTCCCATTATATGTATCTACCATCAATGGACACTTTATTTGACCATCCATCAGTGGATCCTGGGATGCTTCTACCTTTTAGCTATTGTGAATATGTTGCTATCAATATGGGTGAACAAATATCTATTCAAATTCCTGCTTGCAATTCTTTTGGTTATATACCTGAAAGTGGAATTTCTGGGCTCTTTGCATATATTTTAATAAGTTCTCAGATCTACCCATGGGCTTGTTTCATATTTTAAAGGTGACTGTTGCTCTTTTGAGGGACTCAGTATCACTAAATCCCTCCCCTTCAAGGCTTCACGGTCAACACATCCTTCTTGCTGGAAAGCATTGATAAGATCTCCTATGAAACAATGGAAAGAGGTTTCTTAAGATGGTCTACCATTCTTGACCTATTTATAAATTCTGAATATTTGTTTTGCTTAGGGAAACTTAAGTGTTTGCTTTTGAAGTACCAAAGCTGGGAGAAACTTGGGGAAAAAACCCACAAGACATGGTATCCATTCCCCAGCCTTCGTGTATAGTCTCATCCTGATTCAATGAAACTCTCTTTTATTGAAGGCCTCTATAAAACAAAATTCAAAGCCTTCTTTACCAATTTCTTCCTATGTTCAAATCCCTTTCAAAAGAAGTTTTTCCATATCTAAATAAAATCTAACTTTGCTGTTACTTTTCCTACTCTGCTCCTTTGCCAGCCCCTCTACTCACTCCTTGCATTCTGAACTCCACTTCACTCCCAAAACGTACACACTGATCTTTGGAAATTCAGTGTTAACTTTATTCTTTTCTTGGAAGTCCTTCTTGTTCTTCCAGGATGATTTTAGTTTCCTTGTCTGAAAAAATGGAGGGAAAAATACCTTTCTTTCATTGATTTGTTGTGAGAACTCGATGTAAAAAAAAGATATACTTAAGCATTATCTAACACACATGGTAAGTTTTTAATAAATATTGGCTGTTGTTACCAATGAAAACAACATTTAATAAAGGAAGAGGAATATTTGCTTCCTATCATTATATTAATTTTTTTTACATGTAGAAATCATTATTACTTTACCATTCAGCCAAACCATCTTTTTGTTTTCTTTTCTACTGAATCTTCTTTTCTTACCTTTTACCTATCCTAAGCTTTCTTCCCTAAATCTTCACTAAATTATTCTCATCTACTTCAGCTTCACAGTCTTAACCTAGAAATTTCCAAGTCTGGGAATGAAAAATGTCAAATACAACTGGAGATGGGGAAAGGAGATATAATAACTTAATATTAGTTAATTGTTTACCATCTTTATAGTGCTTGTTTTTGATAATGTGCTGGCGCAATATTACGCTCTTAGCTTTTTGGGCCTACAGACCTCCCCTTGCAAATATGATGAAAACTGTGGATTGTTGCTCGCCTCCTAAGAAATACAGACTCACAATTTTACATTAAAATTCTGGAGGTGTGTGAACCCCCTTGAATGTTCCAGGAGGGTCCATAGATCTCAGATCAATACCGGGAATTGTATAATATAAACATAAAAATCTCAATTTTCCCATTTTCTTCTGAAATACATCTCAGGTTTCTTGTCCCAATATTTTATCCCATTCTACCACTTGCTGTCTACATGTCTTTATTAATTGCCAGTGGTTAAATCAAGGCTGGTGTAGCCAAATGCTCCAGATACTGCAGAGAGTGATCGAGGGAACAAGATAAGGGATTATGTCTATGTATAGAAAACATCATTATCTCTTTTCTTTGCACTTGTATAACCAGTGTTAGGAGATTCCTCTTCAGGCACAAAGGTAACATAATAAAGAAACAATAAATTCTTTAGTGTATTTGAAAATCCTAAAACACAAAACCTCCTAAAGTTTCTGAATTCTCATAGTCACTCAGAAAATGTACTTCAATCCAGTTTTCCTTCTAAAAACAGTTTTCACCAGACTACACAAAACTTTGAACTCTCCTGGTAGATTTTGTAATGTTTTTGTGAGGTATTAAAGTAAATTGGACAGTGATTCATTAAGATAGACTAAACTTAATTCACCCAAGGGCTTTTATACCAGGGAGTAAGATGTCTTTCTAGTCTGTAATATTCTTATACATATATTTGTGGGTAACCTGTCTCATTTCATAACACAAAGTATTACCATTAAGAACAGAAGAAACACATAGGACAAACTTCCCCCTCATTATGAGCAAAACAATTTAATTCTAAACCAAATACAGCAGGTATCAAAAAAGGTCTTAACACTGTCTTCCTCCAGTACTTTAATTTTAAACTTGGTCTATACTAAATGCAACTTTAACTTCATTTTGGTCATAATTTACCTATTACATGATTTTGATTGGCTATCCCTTATTCTTTGATAGTTGAAGGAGTACATGCAAATGATCAACCACCTTTATTTGTCTACTTGTGTAGATTCAGCAGTTGTAAATTCTGCTCTGTTGCGTATCAGCAGCAACCAGTCAGATGACACCACTACCCCTGAGTAATAGACACAGAGAATGTTGAGGGACTTGGGGTATCAGTGAGTAGGAGCTTGATGATATGAGTGAGAATTTAAGGCAATTGCTTCCAGTCAAGCTGTGGAATAATTGATGAGCAGAGGGAAGGAAGAAAAAGAATGATTGAACAGCAAATGCTGAGAGATCATCTAATTTCTCCTACATTTTCTATAAATGAAACATGAAGTAATTGATTATTCTTAGATTAGGACTGGGGACATGGGTTTAGTGGGGAAAATTAGTCATTTGATATTCAAGAAACCTGAATTCCAGACTTAAATTTGCCATTAATATTAGGCAAGATAGTTTTTCTGTGTCTCAGTTGCCACAAATGTTAAATGAGAGGATTGGGTTAGAATTCCATGATGCTAATCTTTAACGAGGCTGTTTCCATTCCCAGGCTAATTCTATTTCATTTGAACATTTACATTCTAAGTATGAGCACAGTAAGTGATGGTAGTTACCATCAAGTTAGCATCAGGAAGTCCTCATTAGAATAATAGGTATAATCATTACTCAATATTAGCTATTACAAGATGGATAATATATCTTTTAAGTATGTTAAAGTTCTACTTTTTAAAGTTATTAAGCAAATTTTATTTTTTTTTCATTTTTTAACTATAGACACAATTATTCCCTTTTTTTTTTTTTTAAATATATGAAGCTTTTACCAAGTATCATCTGCATTTCTCAGTCCTGGAGATAGAGCAGTAAGCAATATAGAAAAGGAGCCTGTCCTCAAGGACAGAAAACTGAGAATATTTAAATATAATTTCAAGATAATCTCAGAGAGTGATTAATATCTTTTAAAGAAAAAAAGACAGTGATTTTTATGGGGACTATCACATAAATGTGACTAGAGGAAGTGGAAAGATGTTGCTATCAATTGGATGATCACTTCTAAAAGGTAGAAATTTGGGCTAAGGTATGCATCATGAGAATAAACATTTTCTGCTGAGAGGCACAGAGATAGGAAGGTACAAAAGCCATGTAGAAGGAACGACTTTGCCTTTCAAGAAACAGCAAGAAGGCCTGTGTGGCCTTGTATGGGATAATATCCAAGAGATAGGCAAGAGCCAGCCTGGAGAACAAGTTAAAAGTTTCCATTGAAATATTATATATCTATAACAACTAAAAGCTTAAAAATATTTTTTCCAAGACTTTATTTATTTATTTGACAGAGAGAAGAGAGCATAAGTAGAGGGAGCAGCCGGCAGAGGGAGAGGGAGAGAGAGAAGCTGAGCAGGGACCCCAATGTGGAACTCGATCCCAGGACCCCGTCTTGGGATCATAGCCTGAACCAAAAGCAGCCGTTTAACCTGAGTCACCCAGGTGATCCAAGAGCTTCTAAATATCAATATAAATGTATTCAAGGTGAGTTTTTGCCTAAAACCTAAGCTGACTATAGATAATTTTGCCTTCTATGGAATGGGAATGTGGGGAGAGTGATATGTACTCACGTGTGTGAGTGTGTGTATGTGCATGCGTACATGTGTGTGACTTGGACCTGGATATTTCTTAAGAGAGTAGAGTAAAACATATCTGCGCATCTCACTTCCCTGTACAGAGACTGGCCAAGGACAGAGAATGGGTAGTATCTGATGTGGAAGTGTAGAAGCACACTTAGCGAGTCCTCATACATGACTGGGAAACTTAGAACTGAGTTTGGAGTTGGTTAGAGAAAGTGGAATCATCCTAAAAAGGAGAAGAGTGTGTCTGGTCCAGGTGATCCATGGCTACAGGCCAACATACTTTTAAGAAGAAAAGTTACCAATATTCAAAATTTTGTTTCATGGCTAAGTAAACAACTTTAGTCTTGCCAAGCTTTCATAAAGTCAGAGACGTGGACTTTTTATTAGAATTGCTTTTTTTTTAGGAAATCAAAGAGGACTAGATTCCATGTTTGAACTGATGCAGAGCAGTATGGATGGAAGTGATGTAGGAGTGAGACTCGGAATCCCATGAACTCTTGAGGTCGGAAGAAACCATGAAAACACAAGTCCCCCCGAAATCACCATGGCTTGAGCTGGCTGTAAGTTACAGAAGCCTTCATTAGTGCATTCATTTTCAGTATCTCACTGCTATGGAGACTCTTAAAGGAAAAGAAAGTAATTGGAAGAGGCAAGGAAAGAGAGAGAGAGATTGCGCACCTTCTTTCTTAGGAACTGTAAGCATCCACAATGCCAAAACATCAGCTTGGTGAGAAAAACAAGTCAAGTGAGTCTTGAATACAGAGTGCTCAAAACAATTGGCTGAAGTTTTCACTTCCCAGCAGCTTGCTTTGTCATAAAATAGACAGAACTCAAACATAAATATTTAAGAGTAGAAATACATTCATTTTATTCCCAATTCTGAGACATTCATAAACATGTTTCAGTTTTATCAGCAAGAATCCATGTGAATGACTTGTCCCATTTGCTCTGGGATTCTGGAGTTTTAAGTGGGCCAGGGTTTTTGAAGTGTTGAAAGATATTATAAAGCACTTACAAGTATTCAGCTAGTCAGACCACTCAATTAGCTGAACATTTATAACCTCAAAATTTTGACAGAGCATGATTCATGTAGGAATGACCCCTCGGACAACAGATGGCTTTATTGTAGGTACGCTTGAGGGAAAGCACACGAAGCAATGTGATCTGAAGGAGTAAAAATGGAACGTATATAGAGAAAGTAAAATTGAACTTAGAAGCGTGGATTGTACTCTTTAATAAAGAAATTGTTGAAAAATTTAGCTTATATATTTTTAAAGAAAGGGTGTTTTTTAAATGTTTTATTTGAGAGTGTTTGAGACACTCATTCATGGGACATGCCACAAAAACAAAATAGACCAAAATCAATATCTAGTTACTATCTAGGCAACTCATCCTAACTCAGATTATAAATCTAAATTAAGTATTTAGAAAACAGTAACAGGGTTGGGGAGTAAGAACTATCATGTCAACCAAAAACCTAGATCCACAGCATTTTAATTTCTTGCTCGCTCGCTCTTTCTTTCTTTCTTTCTTTCTCTCTTTTCTGTAGTTGTCAAATGCTTATATTCTGGAAAGTGTTCTGGAGAAGCATTAATTCACAGGCATATTTTAGGATGATATTTTTACCACTAAAATATATCAAGTTTTGAGTAAGATGGTTTTATCAGTTTTTAAAGGAGAATCAATGGTGATATAAATAAAAACATATACTTTCAAGTATCTTCAGTTTTCCTTAAAACTGAAGTTAGTACCATGTAGAAATTCACTTCAGAGAAAGAAACATCAGATCCCCCAAAATACTTGACACGAATCCATAGAACAAAAGCAAAATGTCCCTCTCATTTGGAGCCTCTCTCATTTGGAGCCTATTATGGTACACATTTACTGGTATAACTCTCCTTTCCTCTCCTTTTCTTTCCCTTCTCTTCTTAACTTCCTAAGAGCACAAAACTACTCACATTACCATTTAAAAAAAAATTCATGGAACAAGAAGCAATAAACAATTTCTCCCAAAGTTCTCAAAAAAAAAAAAAAAAAAAAAAGTAACTCCAATGAGGAAAAAAACAGAAAACAGAAAAACCATCAGGGATCAGGGAGGAGAACAGGACAGGACACACATGCCCCTGCCTGTACTCATTGCAGACATGTCCTGACCCTCAGAAGAGTGTGCCCACTTGTGGTTCAGGAGAGCCAGGAGTAGCCATATGTAAGTGATTAGACTTTCCACACTTAATGCTCCATTTTATAGATGGACCATCAGAACTGCTATGGGATAGTATGAGGACTGCTCTCTGACTCTACCAACTTAGCAATAGGGAAAAACAACGCAGTTCTTAAATTCAACACTCCTTACCTACTCACAACTGCAGTTTATTTATTAAAGTCATAATAAAGAAGTATTTCCTACTTATCAAGTTTTCTAAAATAAATATAAAAAATTCACAATGAAAAGTCAGTAAAGACAAAAAATGTGTTAGCTTATACAATTTTCCCTTTACTTAGTCATTTCTCCCCTTAACACTATTAAGCAAGAAGCATTGATGGAATAGAATGCTCATTCTCGACTAATTGTTCATACAAACTGTAAATGTACACTTTAATATTCTCATGCTTCTTTGGTACTCATTACAACTCTCTAGGCCGGGTTATTATTTTTCTTATCCTCATTTTATAGAGGAACCTGACATTTAAAGAAAATAATTTATCAAAAATCAAATAGCTGGTACAGACTATAGTCAATATCAAATAAAGAACTTCTGCCTATAAATTATATTCTACATCCTTTTATTGTGCACCTATAACCATAATGACTCCAAATAAATATTCTTCTAAAAAACATTTTGTTACAAGACCTGTTATCCACCCAACAGGGACACATACTAAAAGTATAATTCTTAAGTAATTTTCAGGGCAATCTTGTAAAAATGTACCAGTGCTCTGAAGATCATGTCTATACGTGCAAAATATTTGTTCAATGTTCCTAATTTGAATCACCCAACAAATCAGAAAAAGATCCTACTTCAGCATCTCAGACATTCACTGTTAATTCATCAAACCTTTTCTTTATATATTCTTTTTCTTTTTCTAATTTGAAGACTAAAAAAACCTATTAGGAAATTTAGCTGTTACAAGTAAAACCAAATTAAAAGAAGAAGAAATCAGGAGCAAGAGAAAGAGAGAGAGATCTAATGATGATGCTGGGTTTTGGGGGGAGAGGGGATATTAGTATTAGCTGAGGAAAAAAATGAAACACTGTCCTTTGTGGGCACACATAGCATTCCTGTATACAAAAATGATTTAAAATTGGCATTGGCTTTAAATACTGTCCATGAATGAACTTTTTTTTAAATTAAAAACAAAGACAAATGCAACACACATAATTACTGATAGAAAATAACAATGTAAATGCAGAATGGTTAATTAGCAGGCATGGAATATTCCACAAATTACTTACAAGGACAAGCTAAGCCCTATCAAGGCTTCTGTGGTCTGCTTCTATGTGAGATACCCGTTGTCACTGCATAGATCTTTTGCCCGTCTGCTAAATATTCCATGACTTTCTTGGCAAGACTGAATGTAAGTAGTTATTCTTATAAAGTACCAGAACTGTTCATAATTACGATTTTTAGTATTATCCAAATTAATTACAACTTCCAGCAGTGACACAGACTAAAATAGCAAGAGCTGCTGGTGATCTAAAACTACTCTCAGCATGTCCCAGCGAGTACTTGGCCAGGAGCACTTGTCGCTTAAAAAAAGCATGTAACCCTTTAGACCCGACCGTCAATTAAGGCTTTGGTAGAAATGTCAGCCATAAGAATGAAAAGACCTTTCAATTATTTACATACAATTTTCCTCTAATTAGTGAGAACTGATTTTAATTTTTTTCCCCTTCTTTCCTCAAACAGGACCATATGGGATCAAGTTTAGAAGGGCAGCTGCTTCATTAAAGACAGAGAGAAAATGAGAGCAAGAGCAAGAGCCAGGAGAGAGAGAGGGGTAGTTTTTCTTGTCAGTCAGACCTCATGATTCTTATAGAGACAGGGTCAGTGAATGTCTATGAACTTCGCTGTCTTTAAAGATTTGTAGGGAACTTTTCTAGGGACCATGCTCATGTTGTAAAACAATAAGACATTTTCAAAAATGCCTGACAAATAAAATACAAAAATAATCCGCAGACTGTAGTGTCCCAAGCTCCTGGTGTCTCTGTGTTACAAAAGAGATTTACTATGGTACTTTGATTTGGAAGTTGTATGGCTTGCCAAATAACTGTACCTATACATAAAAAATGGATATGTAATGATTTAAATATGGTATACTCAAAACCATATCTTAAAGTTACTTTTGTAAAGCAATTTTGAAAAGACTTTTTGCAATATTTGAGTAGAATTGACTGTGGAATAATTGTGACTACCATCCAATTTCTTATATCAGTTTGGAGTTGCCATATCTTTGGGAGCATGATTTGGGAAAACCTTTGCAAAATACATGCATTTCATTTTTTATTCTATGGAATGGACAATAACAATAAGATTTCCTTTTGCTGATGTTTTCATTTTATTTCTAGATTTGAGAACGTCTACCTCTGGAGGAAAGAATGTTCTGAGTCTTTCTAATTACATTACTTCTTTAATATAAATTTTTAAAGTGTTTTTAGGTCATTGGCTTAAGAAGAGAGACTTAGTCATATTTATACTCTTAAAAGTAGAATTGGAAAACACATTACCTTTCAGAGCTTGATTTATTTGTATTTATTTGTTTCCAAAAGTTAACTTGGAATTTCCACATGGGAATTTCCAAATGAGGTAGCAGGCATATGATATTTCTCTAGCAGGTTTTACACGACGCTGACAGTAAGAAAGACTGACATAAGAGAAAACATTAAGCTTTCACAGTTTTGTTTGCACTTATCCTGACATTGTTATTTAAGACAAACTCCCTAAACTTTCTTAAAATCCAAATGTACGCACAGGAACCGGTAGTGCTCTCAGCCACACGTGGCTTTAATTCAAATAAGAAATAATTTCACCATCTGACTACAGGTTAACTATCCCCAGAAAATCCCCCTGTATTCCCTGTACCACTGTATGAAGTAGGCCCAAACCAAAACCAGAACATCCAAAACTGAACTGAAAACACCCAAATAAAGTCAGAATTTATATGGAGCAACTTCTGCCAACTAATAGGATTCCTTTTGTGCTAACAGGATGGCACAAAAAATTCAGTTGACCCAATTGTCTGGGCAGGGAAGTAAGCTCTCAAGAACGTAGAAGTATGTGTAGATGTTGTTGAGAATGGTAATGGCTCCTCCTACTTTCTCCCTTCTTTAGACTGAGCCATCATGGAGAAATATGAAAGTATTGTAAAACTCAATCTAGAGTTCTGGGGCAGAGAGAGGATGGCCTTGGAAAACTTCTATCCTAAGGGATTCCCAGTATTTTTCACTACAGTAGGATCCAATGCCACCCCCCCAAGCTTTTGTAACTTCCAGAAGGGCCATAGCAGCCAGCTGACTTTATGGAGATCAAATCCATTGGCCCAAACATTCTTTCCTCTCAAGCTCCTGGAAGAGGGACCTGCCTTCTGTCAACTGCTTTCTGTCCCTTTTCTGCCATCAGTCACTTCTAGTTAGAGGAAAGTTTTCCCTAGTCCTGAAGCTGTTGACTAATGAATTCATGACTCTCCTTTCCCTCATGTATCAGTAAAATCAAAGAATCATAGTGTCATTCAAAGTTAGAGTCTTGGGAAACTGTCATTTTACAATGGGCTGTGTGAGAATGGCTTCTTTTTAACGTGTTTCCATGATTTATTCCAGATTCTGCCAATTTAAGTCTATGTTATATGGCAGAAGGATTTTTCTAAAATGAAACATTTGCTATTTTTCTTATTTTCTTTACTAGTTTAAATCTTCTGTGGCTCCTCACTACCTGTATTTATAACAGTAATTTCAAACACAGCATATGCTCCAAAAACATCATAATATACCCTTCACCTTCCACATGCTAGGCTTGGTATTTCTAAAACACCTCCCAAAGAAAGTCTGCTAGAGTGGGAATCTTTCTCTCAAACCACTCCAATCTATTTTTTTTTGCAGGTAGAGATGGACTAAAAGATTGCTAACCAGTATAAGAAAATCCTAGTTCTGGGGTATAGAGCAGAAATAAAAAATAAAAATAACAAAAAGAAAGAGCCATGGAAATGAGGAAGAAAAGAGAAAGCAGGATTTCTTTGCCAATTCTGAGGAGATGGCCTAGTAGGTGTCAGTACCAGTGAGGGCTAATCAGGAGGTTGCAGTGGGAGGGATTAACAAGATGGCCGCTGCACAAGACTGGCTTCCTGGGCATGTCATCTGTGCTGTTGCAATCCCACAAGGGCCTCACACGTGGTTCATGTTCTGTTTTCTCCATCTTGATATTCTAAATTATATTTTTGAACTTGTGTTTTACAACTGAAATCTCATGAGACAACTGAGCATTCAAGAGTAGAGATATGCTCAGTATGTCTGTCTGCTGTTCCTTGCTTCCCCATAGGCACAGAATTCTGGTAGCCTCCCAGTGTGGGAGTTCATCGACATGTGAGTATAAGCTAAACGTGTTACATCTACAACTGAGTGAGCAGGGTGTTGACAGCTTCAAGAGGCCATGCTTTCCCTGAAAACCAGACCATACTTCAAACACAGAATAACACAAAGATGTTCTAAGAAACACAATGACTGAAGAACCCTCTCACATACTTTCTTTCTTGTGTTCCTTCCCTGAATTGGCCAACCACTTCAGCTAAAAATAATGCCTTCAATGGAAAGAGAGAAAGAGAGCAACCCATAAGTCCTTTTCCTTCCAGTGTCTCCTTATCCATCAATAAGCCAAAGGCAAAGACTGTTGGTAACAACATGTGCATGTAGACAAATGATACAGTTGTGTTTTGTGCAGCACCTCTGCTGTTCTAGTAAGAATGAAATACATATGCATATACAGGTTATGAAATGTGAATTTTGCAATTTTAGTGATTTCACATACAAGTCAAATGATCTTAGGTTTGCATTTAAAACTGGCACTGTAGCATATACAGATGAATGGCAAAATTCATGTCAATTTCAAGTTTTAATATTTCTTTACTTAGAACAATAAAAGCAAATTTAAAAAAAAAACACCATGGCAAACAGAAGAAGGAAAAAACTTTATATTTTAGGAATTTTAACACCACTTTTTCCTTACTCTCAAACGAAGGACCCTGCATTTTCATTTTGCATTGGGCCCTACAAATGATGTACTTGGCCCTCCCACTTCATTACCTCCAATTCTCATTTGGGTCCCATAATTGGATTGAGTTTATTATTCAAATCACAAGTAAAAGACTACTTGATAGAGTCTTCTCTATCTTATGACTTGACAAATTAATTCTAGGGCCAGTTGAGGTACGGATTAAATGCTCCTTTTTGCCATGATTTGGACAATGTCAGAATCGTGGCTGGGGGTTGGGGGGGAGCAGAAACAGTGGTTCAATCCTGGAGAAAAATTCTAATATATCATGTTTTCAACAATTTTTAAAGGTAATATATTCACATGGAGGTTGTTAGAACCTTGGGGGAAAGTCATCCAAGGACCACTCCTCCCCATGAAAAATTCAATTAAAATATTAATTTTGAGACTATGATGTCTATGGATGCTGGGCTGGGATTATTTCCTTCACAGGCAGTTTCTTGAGTGCAAAGATGCCAGCACCCAATACAGTGACCAACGGGGAATAAACACACCAAGGAACATGTGGAAAATAAATCCTGGGTTTCCCTTGGTTCCACAGTTTATGGCAGATATAGCTATGAAAATAATGCCTTCCTCACTTAGTTTGATCTAATTTTTTTATTCCCTGATAACAAAAATGAAGGAAAAATAGGTAAAACAATGGTTATGCAGATAAATAATAAGAGAAAAATTATCTTCTTTTAAATTTGGGACCTCTTGCCTTACCTTGCTAAGAAACAGGAGTGACTGTGGAGAATTTCTCTGCAAGACTGAAGAAATGGGGCAGAGAGTTGGGGGGGTGGAGTGGAGGGGAGAGGAGGGTGGAGAGACTGAGCAGCTGCAGTAGGCAAGGGGAGAGGGGGAGACACCACACCCCACCCCACACC